>NW_004444039.1:9209039-9257757 GCF_000243295.1 Trichechus manatus latirostris | reverse complement strand
AACACCACTTTTACTGAGGTCACATCCCTGATCCAATGTAAAGGGAGTTTCCCTGGGGTGTGGCCTGCACCACCTTTTATCTCTCAAGAGATAAAAGGAAAGGGAAGCAAGCAGAGAATTGGGGACCTCATATCATCAAGAAAGCAGTGCCGGGAGCAGAGCGCGTCCTTTGGACCGGGGTCCCTGCGCAGAGAAGCTCCTAGTCCAGGAGAACACTGAAGAGAAGAAGGCCAACAGAGAGAAAATGTCTTCCCCTGGAGCTGATGCCCGGAATTTGGACTTTTAGCCTACTTTGACTGTGAGGAAATAAACTTCTCTTCGTTAAAACCATCCACTGTGGTATTTCTGTTGTAGCAGCACTAGATGACTAAGACACACACCATGCCGTCTCCTGCTGCCAGGTCTCTACCTCCAGGTCTCTGCCCCTGGATTTCTGCCACTGGATCTCGCTGCCCTCAGTGTTACAGCTCTCACTCTTTCTCCTGGTTCCAAGGAGCTTCTCAGCGCAGGGATCCCAGGTCCAAAAGACATGCTGGCTCCTGGCCATTCTTCCTTGGTGGTGGTGGGATCTTCTCTCTCCCACCTCTGGGGTGTCTCATTTCAAGCCTAGCAGGATGGCAAAACTAATCCCCTTGGTGGGCCACAATTACCCTATCTGCACAGTCCTGCCCAATCACTTAGGTGGGAGTTAGAAGACTGGCAAGGAAGGTCACACAAAAGCAATCCACTGCACTGCAGACCACCCCCTGGATTTTCTAGCCATTGTTCTTTCATACTTGGAGGATAACTTCCCCTTCCGATCATTTTACCAGTCAAAAACTGTCATTAACAATTAGTCCTTCTATAGGGTAAAGAGTCCTAAGGGTGACGTTACTCAGGTACCAGCCATTCAGGTCTGCTGCAGGAGTCCGTCTGATCTGGTCAGGTTCTCCAAAAGTCGTGTTGTCTTCACTCTTTCTGGCCTCTGATAAAATTTAACTGAGAGAAGATTATTCCTTTTCTCTGAGCCTCACTTGAGGTATCAGCATAGCAAAACCTTTAAAGCTTTTAGGTCTGGCTGGTGTACTCAAGGCCAGCCGTTCCTCCCCCTTAGTCCACTCTTTCACACTTAAAGCTTCTACAATTACAGTTTTTACAATCACAATTAACCCTGTTAACAATCAACACTCACAACTGAATCATATAATCCTATCAGCATCTTCTCCCACCCTCTCTTCCCCAGACCCATCAGGGAAAAAGGAATCTATTCAGTGGGGATCCTCCTTTGTCCCCCACATTTTGAGTGTAAGCACACCCATGAAAGTGTGTAGGCCGGCCACTTTATGCCTTTATCTGCCCCTCATTTTAGATAGCCAATATTTAAATTGCCCATTCCTATCAAACCAGTAGTGAGGTGACAAGCATGTTCCTTGGTCTTGAAGAATCTTCTGTTCGGGTTGGAACTTTGAGTATCTGCATCCATGAGCAAAGTCCAATCCAGAGCAAGCCATCAAATTGAAGTAATCCATACCAGCTAATGATGTCAAACGTCTTTCTCTTCATTCGGTCAGGTTCTGGTCACTCATCCCTAGCCATCCAAGCTAGGTCACAATGGGTAGCAGCCTTAAGCTCAAGAGTTCACGTACACCTCCCGGCACTTCAGACAGCCCCTTCACACGTTCTCATCCTTAGCCCCCTTGGGCTAGGTCGAAGGGTTCCACTCCTAAAACTTCAAGAGTCCACACACTCCTTTTACTTCTGACTAGCCAGCCCCTCCTCTCTCTCTCCTCTCTAGCCCCCATGGGCTGGGTCAACAAGTTCCAATGGTACATGTCCAAACTCAGCCTGTCTCTTCATTGCTGCACCTCCCCCACTTCCAGTCATGAGTAGACCCAGGTGGTCACACAAATGAGCATACCAAGTTGTCTACTTGCCAGCTCCCTTTAACTTCCAGGACTGGAAGGGGGCTCCTTCTGATGGACACTGACTTTTCCTGCCTTGATGCATCCAACAGCAAACTGCTTGCTTGAAATTCAAAAAGCAAAACAGTCACTTTTTTTCCTGCAGGTCCTTCCTTCAAATGCAAATTTCCTGTTCTCTCAGCAGTTCTAGGTGGTTCTGCATGTCTTTTCAAAGGCAAAATCGGGTAGGGCTCAGGTTTTCAACCTAAGCCCCCACTCTATACATAGGGCTACTGCCTTCAAACCACCTGTGTTTCCCTCAGGCAAATTCTAGTTCCCCTTTTAGCATATCCAATCAAGTACTGGCTGAAGGTGGAGTTACACGCTGTCTGTAATCTATAATACCCAATACTCATTTCTATCTCATATTTGGGTCTGCTTTTCAACACTAGGTAGGAAAAATATTCAATATCCACAGTACATTCAATTAAACACATAATTCTAAACACATAACACTTTTTAAAACATTCAGGTTGCATCTTCTCTTCTCCACCCCTTGACTATCTTCCCATTCATATGCACATGGCTTTGGGCCTCCGGCTGAGTGGAACCAGTAGACCCTGGCCCCCTATCAATCATCCTGTTTATCTGGCCTGGCTTTTGCCCCAAGCTTTTCTCCCCTCAGGTGCAGCATAAATTTCCTTTCAGCCATTACAGGTAACAACAACTAAAGTAACATCTAAGAATCAAATGTTTCACTTCCAAGTCCCTTAGCTTTTTCTCTTATAAAGTCCCATGCTTTCATGAGTCTGGAGCCATTGCAAAGAATCCCGCTTCTGATGCCAACTGGCATGGGGGAGGCATCTGACCTCCTCTAACTTCACAAGGGGGAAGGGGAATCAAGATCAACAGCCCAAGGCTGATTCCTATGAGGCAGAGGTCAGACATGCCTCCTCTCTCCATCATCTTTACCAATTCTGACATCAACCATCTCTCCCACAGCACTCTCTACTTCTCCACTGGGTTCAATAATTCATTGCAATGGCCACACAGAACTCACAGACAATACTCACAATTATGGCGTTTATTAGTGAACAATTAAGATTTAGGAATGCTGAGGTTACAGATCTCCCATCAGCACAGCCTCTTCCCAGCCGTGCTCACAGACCTGCCCCTCCCTGGCCCTCTGCCTCTGCCTAAAGGCATTCAGCTTTCTTGCTCCATGGGCCAGAAAGCCCACTGTGCAGTCTCTCCTGCCACCACTTCTCTGCCACTGCTTCTTACTGTCTTGAGGATTACAGCTTGCTCTCTGTCTCCTGGGTCCAAAGGACCTGCTCTCTGGTCCTGGCTGTTCTTCCTTGGTGGTGGGACCCTTTCTCTCCTGCCTGGGGTAATTCATTCAAGCCCAGCTGGATGGTAAAACAATCCCTTTGGTAGGCCACAATGACCATATTTGCACCAAATGATTGGGTGGGAGTTACAAGACCATGGTGAGAAAGGCCACACAAAAACAATCCACCACACACACGATGCAGTAATGCTAAGCTAATAGAGAATGAAATGTGACCATCACTGCAATAATCTAGGAGGGAAGAATGGGAAGCTTACATTCTCTCTCCCCTCACAAAAAGAAAGCTTATACCCCGAGCCCAGGGGTGAATAAAGCTGGCCACATATCCAGAAAAAAATGGTACAACAATGATTTTCAGCCGTCTTAGTTAATGGAACAAACATTCCATCAGCCCAACGGCCAGGCATTTAAGGAGTAAGAAGGAGATGTAAAAAGCATCTTTTTTTTACTGGGGACACTGCCTCATTCCAGAGGGATTTGTTGGAGAATCAATTCCCTAAACAGCTTGTTTTGTTTCGTCTTGCTTCCTTTGTATGTAGGCAGATTTTATTAAGCTGCCAAAGTAGGAAATACATGGTATTAAAAAATGTGTTCCTGTGAAGAAGCAATTTATCTCTTTTACCGTAATATTCATCAGAGATTTCCTTGCATTTTGAAAACAACACAAAACCACCACCGACTTTCTTGTGATTTGTCTTCCGGACCGCATCTAATTCCAGCTTCTTTCTCACTGCACTTTAAAGTTGTTAAAGTCTGTGGCAGAATGCGGTATCATGCAGCTTTAATTCAGGTGAAGCTAAAATTAGAGGTAAACTTGCTGGTTAAGTGGTCTCCTATCACACATCACACTGAAGCTCAAAGTAGACACGCAGGGCAAAATTTTTAAAAGGGCTCTCCAAATTTGCATTCACAAAACCCTCATTGGTATGCGTGAGCAGATGTCTGGTTACTCACCCCACCCAACTCAAGCTGGTGATTTCCTTATCAAAGACTATACAAATTCTAGGCTACAACTAGAATTGTAATTGATAAACATTGACTACAAAGTTGTAACCAGCAGGCCCTTATCAATTGTGCTGGAGTGAGTTAATCTATACTGACTATCCGTCATACACTCAATGATGTTTTGTAATTCCTGCCTTTATTTTAATTCAGTGGTGATATCCCCTGTCTTTTCCAATCAGGTATCACTTTATCATGACAGAAGCATCTTCTAAATACAGAACCCAGGATTTGGGGGAAGAAGGCATATACAATCTAAAGCTCCATAGGCTGATGTGTAAGTCAATCGGTTTAACAAAATATATATAATTCTTTCCTCCCATTTACTCACTCTCAATATGAAAAAAGATGATAGATAGATAGAAGGACAGATAGATGAATAGCTGCCGTCAAGTTGACTCCAACTCATGACCATCTTATGTACAAGAAAACAAAAGACTAGTCAGTCCTGCATCATCCTCAGAATTGCTGGCATGTTCGAGTCCATCATTGTGGCTACTGTGCCAATCCATCTTGCCACGGGTCTCCTTCATCCTTGCTGGCCCTCTACTTCACCAAACATGATGTCCTCCTCCAGCGGTTGATCCTTCCTAACGAAGTGTCCAAATCAAGCTAGTAGGACAATGTTCTGTCATGATTCATAAGGTTTTCATTCCTAATTTGCCGAAGTAGATTGCCAGGCCCTTCTTCTTAGTCTGTCTTAGTACAGAAGCTCTGCTGAAACCTGTCTAGCATGGGTAACCCTGCTGGGTATTTGAAATACATGTGGCATAGCCTCCAGCATGACAGCAACATGCAAGCCACCAGAGTATGATGAACAGACAGATGGGTGGTGGAATATGAAGATACAGTTATAGAAATGATTATAGGTACAAATACATAAGTATACATTACCATTATAGCTACAGGGAAATTAAAAAAAAAAAAAAACCATTGCTTTTGAGTCAATTCTGACTCATAATGACCCCATAGGACAGAGTAGAATCGTCCCATAGGGTTTCCAAGGAGACACTGGTGGATTTGAACTGCCAACTTTTTGGTCAGCAGCCGAATGCTTAACTACTGAGCAACCAGGACTCCTACAGGGAAATAGGTATGGTTATAAGTTAGATACAGATTTAGATACCGTTCCACATCATTAAGTACAGTTGTAGTTTAAGTCTTCAGCTGCTAAAAGTTTATCTCTCTGTTTAGCCCGTTTGGAAAAGGTATTCTCTTCAGGGGACTGTTTAATAAGTCAAAGACATAACAGAAACAGTGTTGACCTCATTAACATAAGCTCCCTTCTCCTGTTTATAACTTGGTCATAAACCTTCATAACTGCTCAGTAAGAAAACCGTCTGGATGATAATAGGACTCAGAGGGGGTGTTGTTTGCAGATCAGTGAAGCCAGGCCACATATCCCTCCACCAAAGAGCTTTAAAAATACTACTCTCTGTGGAAAGAAAACTCCTCTAAAAGTTAGTAACACATCAGGATCACTCTGTAGAAGAGACCGAGTATACAGAGTACAGAAGAAAGAGCTTTTTCTTTATGCTTCTTAATTGACATAATGCAGTTTCAATAGCGCATTCCCTGGATTCTAAGATGCAGTGAAATGTAAGGCACACCTTAGATTCAAATTCACTTTTGGAAATTCAGTAGAGATAGATAGATACACACATACATACATATGTACACTTTGATAGTGAGATACATGGCAAGTTTCAGATTATGTAAAAAATGTTATAAAATTGAGTAGATAAGTTACTTCCTCCCTCCCCCCTCTGTGTGTGTGTGCGTGTGTGTGTTTGTGTGTGTTGGAGAGTGTCCAAGAATAAGAACAAATACTCTGTTAAAATAAATCAAAGAGATTTACTGGAGGCTTAAGGCAGTTTGAACTTGGGAAAATGCTCGATCTCACAGGGCAAAATCAGGTGCTCCAAAGGGCCGAAAGTGTATAGTATATTTATAAGGTAAAAATAGGAACTTACAGTACAATATTTTTGATTGGTGGTTACAAACTCAGGGAAGTGGGAGGTGGGATAACTTGAAGCAGGAGCTTGTCTGGGATTGGTGCAAAGCATACATGTGGACTATTAAGATTGGTTAATACTCTTAATTACAGAAGTATGTGACTAAAGGGGTGTTTACCAGGTGGTCTCAAGACAATCACAGGCTTTCTTTCCTGAGGACATTTTGTTAAGTTAGCTACTCTGGCAAAACATTTCCTGAGGGCTGTTTGTGCAGGATATTTCTGATAAACCACTAGTGACAAGACCCGTTCTCCCAATATGATTCTTTTTATATTTTTGCTCAACCATAAGGACAAACATTTTCTTAGTTACAGGGTTAAGTCTGTTCAAAGTTTACTGGTTGTTAGAAAAGTATGCAGGAGCTAAGATGGAATTGGGACCCAGACTTAGGTCAGTCATTTTACTAAAGTTAAAAGCCTCAGTTCTGGAGCTCTCACACATTCCTTCCTTCTGATCCAGGATTTCTGTGAGCATCCTTTGATCACCATTATAAGAATGCTCTCTTCTGCATGGACTTTTTGATCACATTTTATGTTTAGGTGGCCACTTATTTTGATGAGCTTTTAAGACCCCCAGATGCTACCATATAGGTAGGTGTATACCATCCAAAGTTCTTTGCCATACTTTCTCTTAGTATTCTGCTTCTGTGACTGTAATTATGGGCTCACACGAAGCAAGGTCACATTAGAAGAACAACATGACAGTTTAAAAGATTGGTCTAAGTTGTAAGATCCTTCAACACCATTGCAAAAATAAGTTTTATCTATATACATAATTCTCTTCATAGGCATTAGGTTGGTTCTTTGAGTCAAAACATTGGATGTAACTTTCATGCGGCATTTAAGAGTTCCAATAATAATTGCAATCAAAATAAGTGTCATTAAACAGTTAACAGCAGTGATATGATCCATGAACCAATGTCTTTTGGTAACAAGTTGAAGATATGAAACCAATCAGACTGGGAACCAGAATCTTCTATATGTAACCAAGTAGGCTTTTGATGTACTGCTTCAATATCTTGTTCTTTTTTTCCTAAGGTATTAATCCATATATAACAGGAGGTGTTAGCGATTGTGCAAACCCCACCTTGTTGCAGTAGGATGAAATCTAGAGTTATTTTATTCTCTAAAACTACTTTAACTAGAGAACTTAAAGATTGCTGTAGGTTGTATCACTGTACATAGTAAAAGTAAACTTACTGTGAAAAATTAACCAAAAATAATATAGTAAAGCAAATAACATAAAAATAACAGCTATAAGAAAACAGTCTGTGTTATCTACTTCCATTGGAAGAATGGGATATTAAAACAAGGCATAATATTAACGAACTGCAATATAGCAATTAGCAACAGCATACTGAAAAGCACAAGAAAATTGCAAAAATGTTAGTAGTTTGCATGAAAAGCTCTTACCAATCAATAAATCCAACTTTGTAAAAGAGAGAAGTCTCAAACGCAGTAAGTATTAAATAAATTCCAACAATTTCAAGAACTTGTATGAGGTCTTATTCTGTGATCTTGGTAGAAGCTGTCTACTTCTAGAGTGGTCTGATTCAGGCCACTAGGGTATTTGAATTTCAACTTAAGTCCTTTCATGGGTTGAACAGTCCAGGTAGGGGACACAGTCTTCTTCAGTTGGGGCAGATGAATTCAAGTTTTGACTCCCTGTAATTTGGTAGTACAAGGATTAGTGAGCAGGACCAAATATAGCCCTTTCCAGTGGGGTTCAAGAGAATATTTGAATTGATGCCTTTTCCAATAAATATAATCTCCAGGTTTAATAGAAGGTAATTTTAATGTATCTTGTTGTTGATTATTAACAGCCTCTCTGGCTTGTGAAAATTATTATTTGGAGTACTGAAGGTAAAACTAACAATATCTCAGTAATTTAGGTTGAATCAAGTTAGAATCAGCACAAGCTGACCAACAAGGGAGGGCCATAGGCTGTCCAGTAATATTTTCATGTGAAGTTAACTTATGTGGTCCGAAGGGAGTGGATCTCAAGTTCAAAAAGACCAAGGGAAGTATTTTAACCCAAGAAAATTGCAAGGATTCAGAGTTTAGCCAATTGATTCGTCATGATACCATTGGTTCTTTCCACCAGGCCAGACGACTGAGGGTAATAAGGATGATGAAGCCTCTGAAAAATAAGAAAAATTTTGCATATTTCTTTAATAATTTGTCCATTAAAATGATTGCCTCAGTCATTGCAAAGAATTCTTGGAGCTCCCCATGTGGGGATAATATTTTCAAGAAGTTTTTTAGCTACAAACATTGCAGTGGCCTGGTGGCTTGGAAAGGTCAGTGTGAAAATCTACAAATCATAGCAAGACATACTGATAGCCATTTGAAGGTGGAAGTTGGATAAATCAAGTTGCCATTCAAGTATAGACCCTGAAGGCAAAGGACATCTCCCAGGAGGGGCTTTATAAGGTTTTTCTGAATTAAACTGGGAGCGGATGGAACAATAGAGGTGACATAGTCAGCAGCTTCAAAAAAATGTCATCATCAATTTATTTTTTTTAATTTCCATCAACTTGTCTTGCCCTAGATGGGAGTTAATATGTAAGACCCGCATCATAGGGACATGAAGGGATTTAAGGAGGACAAGCTTTTTGATTAGGTCCTATCAATAATACAGAAGTAGAATCTTGAAGACAATTATATTTTTCCATATTTCTATTTCATCATTTTGGGCCAATTGCTGCTATTTCAAAAGATTTCTTTCTGAAGTAACTTCACTGTGGTTAGAGTCTTCTATAATTAAATTAGAAAGACCTTGCCCTTTTCTTCCTCATGGGTATGTGTTAGAATGTCTTTGACAATTACAGGATCCAGGCTAATTCTGAATGCAGCTTGTTTGGCAGCCTTATTTGCAAGATTATTTCCCCAGATCTCTTCATTCTAGGGCATTCCTTTGGACTGATGAGCCTGTACCTTAATTACAATAATTTCAGAAGAGAGCAGTAAAGCATCTAAAAGTTCCTCCACTAAATTACATTTTTTATGGCAGTTCCAGAAGAAGTTAAAAATCCTCTTTGTTTCTGTAACATACCAAAATCATATACAATTCCATAACAAAAACAAGACTCCGTAAAAATATTCATGGTCTTTCCAGAAAAAAATTTGCAAGCTCTGGTGAGGGCTATTAATTTAGAATGTTGGGTTAAAGTCACTTTGGGGAGAGCTTGACTTTCAAGGACTTTGGCAGAAGTCGCAACAGCATACTCAGCTTGATAATAAGAACTAAGAGCGGGCTTCAAATAAGGGCCATCTACTAACTAAATCAGGGTTGGTTAAAGGAGTTTCTTTTAAGTCCTTTCAAGGAATAAATAATTGTTCGGTTAAGTCTAAATAGTCATGAACAGGATAATTTTTGTCAGAGGCCTCAGGAAGTAGAGTGGCTGGATTTAAACAGGCCACAGTGTGTGGTTTAATACTGGAAGCAGTTAATAGAAGAACTTCATAAGAAGTGTGCTGACTGGCAGAGAGATGCCAGGTTAAAGCAGAATTAATTATAGCAGACACAGAATGAGGAACAAAAACATCTAGAAAATTTCCTAACACTATGTCTGCAGTGCTCTCAACTAACTTAGCAGTAGCAGCTACAGCTCAGAGGCAATAAGGGTATCCTTTTGCTATGAGGTCAAGTTGTAAGCTGTAATAACCTACAGGTCTTTGATTCCCTCCATGCTTATGGATTAGAACACCTAAAGCATTTCCAGAAATTTCATGAACAAATAGGGGAAAATCTAGATCATACTTGGGAAACCTAACATCAGTGTTTCTGTCAAGTCTTCTTTTAATTTAGTTATAGCTTCCTGATCCTCTGGGGTAATTTGAAAAGGATATGGCTCAGAGATCTTCAAATATTTATATAAAGGTTGAGCAGGTAAAGAAAAGTTGGGGATCCAAGTTTTACAGTAGCCACATAGCCCTAAAAATTCTCTCAATTGTTTTTGTGTGTGTGTGTGTGCATGTGTGTGTTAGGGACAAGCAGGTCTAAACTAGAATGTTTGGCAAATCTTTGAAGCAACTTTTTTTGGTAATCATAAATGCTTTCATCTTTATTCTATATACTAGATTGATCCTTGGTATGGTCTACTACAGGGGGAAAGGCTTTACTAAGGGCATTGAGCAATTCTTTTCCCTTTCTCCGAGTTTCTCAGAGCAAACCATCAGCCATCTTACTAGTGTCTAAAGCCAGACTAGCCTGGGGATCCTTCTAATCAACATCTTCTAACCAACTTGGGCTGGTTAACATGTAAACTAGTTGATATAAATTAGGTAACCTGAGATGATAAACTTCAATAGAATTTTTAATTCTTTAGCAAACTTGTAGAGATCTGTTGATAGGTCCAGAAAGTCCTTAGCAATGCTGTGTAATTCAGTGCGAATCCAAGGGATAAAGAACATGCCTGCCTCATTAGGAGTTTCTTTAAAACCTACTCTAGTCCTTGAAGTGTGAAGTTTATAGGGCATCTAAGGGATGGGCTTTATTTCTTCAACAGGTTCTTTAGGAAAGAAAGGAAGTTCTGTGAGAGTGTTAGTAGAGGAACAGGAAGGCAGGAATGCGTATAGAGAAGATATAGCCAGTGTGGAATCAGGGGGAGTAAAATAGGTGCCTGAATTTCCAGTTCCTTTTCTTTCTTTTTTTGTTAATTTGGAAATGGTATCTCACAGGGAAGCCATTGTGCTTTCCTGGTGACTTTTAGAAGTTTCTATATATCAATCAAAAAAAAAAAAAAATTCCCATTGTGGTTGGTAAAATCAGGAGCCTTTCTTTTCTAATTTACTGCACAGAAAAACTAGTGTGTCTAGTTCAAAGAAGTCCCATGATGGCCACTGGTATTCTAAAATGTTTTTAATAAAAGTATGCCAGTGCTCCAAAAACAGACAGGCATGGGTACTTGTTCATATAACTGGCCGGGGTACCTGAAGGTGGCTCTGCCGGGTGCTTAGAGCTGGCCTTCCCTATTTACTAAAACAGTGAATTGCACACGCTATACAACCTGAATGTGCACGGAAACTTAAATGCGCGCTGGAACCTGAACGTGCACTTGAGAACAGAAAGCCAGTTCCACTTAGCGAGTGGAAACCTTGATTCTCCCAGAACCTGTAGATTCTTACCAGACCTGGGAGTATCATGGCAACAGCCTCATCAAACTTCATTTGGTAATGAACTCATCAAGATGGTTCAGAGTATGCACTGAAAATGGAAGTACAAATAGAGACAAAGGACAGACAAAAGACAGCCAACAATAACTCTCACAAAAGGAAGTGGAGCTTAATATGAGAGTTTTTTTTTTTTTTTTTTTTACCTGGGATGACTCCTGGGATTCCAGGGTGAGGGAAGGGCTCAAGAGGCCCGCAATGGTACGATATTTCCAAAACCTTGATGTCCTGGGGGCTGCCAGAGATAATGCACCTTCAAATCCCATGTATCTGGCACCATAAAATGTCCAAGAGTAAGAACATATACTTTGTTAAAGTAAAAACAAAGAGATTTATTGGAGGCTTGAGGCAGTTTGAACTAGGGAAAATGCTTGATCTCACGGGGTGAAATCAGATGTCCCAAAGGGTAGAAAGTGAATGAGTACATTTATAATGCACAATCAGGAACTTACAATACTTTCGATTGGTGTTTATAAACTCAGGGAGGGGGGAAGCGGGATAACTTGAAGCAGGAGCTTGTTTGGGATTGGTGCAAAGCATACATATGGACTGTTCAAATTGGTTAATACTCTAAATTACAGAAGCACGTGACTAGAGGGGGTTTACAGGGTGGTCTCAAGACAATTACAGGCATCCTTTCCTGAGGACATTTTGTTCAGATAGCTATACCGGTAAAATATTTCCTGAGGGCTGTTTGTGTAAAAAATGTAAAAAAACAACAAAAATGGTGCCAAGACGTCTTCTCCCATCACCATTTTTGTTTTTTTTTTACATTTTTAGCTCAACTATAAAGCAAACATTTCCTTAGTTACAGGGTTAAGTCTGTTCAAAGTTTAATGGTTGTGAAAAAATTATGCAGGAGCTAAAATGGAGTAGGGACCCAGACTTAGGTCAGCCATTTTACTGAAGTCAAGAGCCTCTACTCTGGAGCTCTCACACAAGAGCAAGAAGAGGAGGGAAACCTTTAATCTTTGAATTTGCTCTCATGAACTCTAAAGAGTTGGTAAGGCAGGCTGCTCCAGGAATAGAGTTAGCCAAAATAAATAAATAAAAGATCACTGAGGGGAAAAGAATAATCCAAAGATAATGGTCTAGATGTGGCTTTCTTCTTTAACCAATAATGCCTCATTAGCAAGCAACATTAACTTCAGTTTAATTTGGAAGATATATTGAATTCACTCTCCAAAGCATTTTTGTATTGATTAAATACCTACATACAGCATTCTAAAGATTTCAAGCGATGTCCTAAAGTAAAAGCTGTCTTCTAAAATTCAATGAGTATATATTCTCAAGTCAGAGTCCAGAATTAACTTGGAAGGTATAAAAACTAATACTACTGCTAAAAAAGGAAGGAAAAGAAAGGAAAGAAAGAAAGAGAGAGAGAGGGAGGGATGGAGGAAGAAAGGGAGGGAGGAAGGAAGAAAGAAATACAGTACTTCAGAGGCAAACAAAAAACCAAACCAAACCAGCTGCCATCAGGTCAACTACAGCTAACGGTGACCCCCTGTGTTGCAGAGTAGAACTGCTCCATAGGCTTTTTAAGGATGTAACCTTTCGGAAGGAAGCCCTGGTGGTTCAGTGATTAAAGCATTTGGCCACTAACCAAAGGCTGGAGGTTCAAACCCACCAGCCACTCTGAGAGAGAAAGCTGGGGCAGTCTGCTTCCATACAGATTACAGCCTTGGAAACCTGATGGGGCAGTTCTCCTCTGTCCTATGAGGTCGCTATGAGTCAGAATCGATTCAATGGCAATGGGTAATGGGAACCTTTTGGAAGCAGATTGCCAGAAATTCTTCTGAGGCACCTCTGGGTGGGTTCAAATCACCAACTTTTAGGTTAGTAGTCAAGCACTTAACCATTTGTACCACCCCGGAACTCCTTTAGAGATAAACGAGGAGCTGTCAGTTGTGACCACCTCCATGTGGTAATCAATAACAGCATCACTAAGGGTGGGTGAAGCAGACCAGCGTCTTCTGTGCCTCCTGCATGCAACAGTCTTTCTAAAAATGTCTAACCTGAGCCTAATCGAGATGGTAGATCTCATTTCCAGTTAACAGAACAGCAGTGGTGAGGGAACAAGTTAGGCAAGGAAACATTCTGAGAAATTCAGTGACTTGAGCTTCCTACAGAATAACTGGCCAGGTCTCCTCAAAAAGTTCCTGTATGGGGGAAACGTAGGTGGTAGGTTGCTTTGATTTCTGATTAGAAGCTATTACAAAACATGAAAACGACATATAATGTGCGAACCGTAACTGGATCTTGCTTTGAATACACCAACATTAAAGGCATTTTAAGGCTAAACACCAAAAACCAAACCCGTTGCCGTCTAGTGGATTCCGACTCATAGTGACCCTATAGGACAGAGCAGCTCTGTCTCATAGAGTTTCTAAGGAGCACCTGGTGGATTTGAACTGGCGACCTTGAACATGGATGGGATCTTAGTTAGGGTTCTTAGTTAATATTAAGGACATAGGTGTAATAATGTAATTGTGGTTAGTAGGAAAATTAATTTATTTTGGAAAATGCCTTTAGAAGAATTTGGGAATTAAAAAAATCATGAAGTCTATGATTTATATTAAAAATTTCAACAAAAAATAAAGCAAATATAGCAAATTGTACACAATTGTTAAATTTAGCTGATGAATTCATGGGTATTCACTATACTGTTCTTTTTGTGGAGCCCTGGTGGCATAGTGGTTAAGGGCTCAGCTGCTAATCAAAAGGTCAGCAGTTCAAATCCACCAGCCGCTCCTTGGAAACATTATGGGGCTGTTCTACTTTGTCCTGTAGGGTCACTATGAGTCGGAATCAACAGCACACAACATTTTCTTTACCATATGTTTAAAATTTTCCTAATAAAAAAGCAAATGAATCTGAATTGACAACAAATTGACAGGTTGTTTTATAGAGGTGACATCATTTCAGTGCTTTTAAAATATTTGATAAAAGCATGTACATAAATGCACCTGGAGATCTATTATTAGCGAGTGTTGTGGATTGAACTGTGTCCCCCAAAAATATATGTTGTAAATCCTAACCTCTATGCCTGTGGGGTTATTATCCCATTTGGGAACGGGTTGTCTTTGTTATGTTAATAAGATTAGTGGAGGAGGTGTCTTGAGTCAATCTCTTACAAAATACAAAAGGAGCAGATTAAGCAAACCTAGAAAGGGTGAGATAGATGCCAAGCTATATGGAGATCTCAAAGGAATCAGGAAACAGAGACCAAAGAGACAAGAACCTTCCTCCTGAGCCAACACAGAGAAAGCCTTCCCCTAGAGCTGGTGCCTTGAGTTTGGACTTCTAGCATCCTAAACTGTGAGAAAATAAATTTCTGTTTGTTAAAGCCACCCACTTGTGGTATTTCTGTCACAGGTAACTAAGACAGGGAGTTAATTTGCAAAATAATTGTTTTAGAATCTGAATCCCACTTTCATTTACTAGATAATTGAGTTTTCTCATAAATTAAGGGAAAGTAACTCTTCCCTCAAAATGTTGTTGTGAGGATCAAGTGAAGTAATGTTTTATAAACGATAAATTATGATACAAATGTTATTTATAATTAAGAGTCTAGTACTAAGCTGGTTCTTGCCTTATAGTTAATTTTCTAATAGCAATGAGCATGTTCCTCCTTCACTTCAGAGTAAGATTACACCCCTAAAATTAAAAAACATTCATGACTTCCAAAACATTTCCTATTTTTATGTCAGCTGGCAAGGAGAGAACGAATAACACCTTATTCACCTTACATCCTTCCTGAATACAGTTAAGACCAGAGACCAACATTACCAAATCAAAAGAGATAGTTGTTTTGGAGGGCTTATTGGGGCATCTGGAAAGCTATGAAAGCCTATACTTTGCAGGCTTGGAGGCTACCAAGCAGATGTTGAATTTCTCAAAATTCCGAATCCCTGCACAAATCTCTGCTTTAGTTATTTGAACCACATCTCTTTTTGTTACATCATCAAGATGAATTATTTTATATAACTGATCATATAGTAACTGATTTAACACAAGTGAAGAAATTTATTAGAAATTAATTTTTTTCTAGACGTATGTAGAGAGCTTAAGTGTTATTATTACCAGAAAAACCAGTAAATTACAAAACCATAGTCAACTAAAGCGTATGAGAATGGAAAATTAAACATATAAAGTAACATTGAACTACCGTGGGGTATTAGTAACTTAGAAGGCTTAAATTTAAGTCATAACTTTGCTGAAGAGGGTTCAGAAAATACTTTACCTACAATATATTCTTGGACCTTAAACTTCATATTTGACCAAAGTTTCAAGCCTCTTACTCCCTTGAATAGAGTTATTAGACATGTTATGCTCAATCAAAATATCCCTCTCTCAACTTCCAGGGTGTTTTCGAAACAAAGCTTGGCTAAATAGAACACAGCAAGCCCTAACCTCCATCAAGCTACAGTTCTCATCATAGGCCAGACCAAGCCTTGAACAATAGACCTTGATATCGGTTGTAAGGCAGATGTTGGCAAAGAGGACCTGAACAAGCCGCTTGCACACGTATTTCAAGTTTCCCACAATACCAGCAAGGCATGGGGATGATCTGGAAAAAAACCCACTGCCCACTCCCAAGATGGGTACTGAAATTAGCTAAGAGTTCAGAGTAGAAATTCCTGCGAGAGATTTGCCACATTATAGGGCAGAAAGATCTCACGACAAAGGATGCAGGATATTGTTGTCGTTAGGTGCCCTTAAGGCAGTTCCGACGATAGCAACCCCATGTACAACAGAACGAAACACTGCCCTATCCTGCGCCATCCTCACAACTGTTGCTATGTTTGAGCCCATTGCTGCAGCCATTGTGTCAATCCTTCTCACTGATGGTCCTCCTCTTTTTCACTAACCCTTTACTTTTCCAAATATGATGTCCTTCTCCAGGGACTGGTCCCTCCTGATAACATGGCCAAAGTATGTGTGATGAAGTCTTGCCATCCTTGCTTCTAAGAAATGTTCTCACTATACTTCTTCCAAGACATATTTGTTTGTTCTTCTGGCAGTCCACGGTATATTCAATATTCTTTACTAACACCATAATTCAAAGGCATCAATTCTTCTTTGGTTTTCCTTATTCAATGTCTAGCTTTTACATGCATATGAGGTGATGGAAAATACCATGGCTTGATTCAGGTGCACCTTAGTCCTCAAAAGAACATCGTTGCTTTTGAACACTTTAAAGAGATCATTTGCAGCAGGTTTTCCCAATGCAATACGTCGTTTGATTTCCTGACTGCTGCTTCCATGGGTGTTGATGGTGGATCAAAAGTAAATGAAGTCCTTGACAACTTCAACATTTTCTCCATTTATAATGATTTTGCTTCTTGGTCCAGTTTTGAGGATTTTTGTTTTCTTTATGTTGAGGTGTAATCCATACTGAAGGCTGTAGTCTTTGATCTACATCAGTAAGTGTTTCAAGTCCTCTTCACTTTCAGCAAGCAAGGTTGTGTCATCTGCATATCGCAGATTGTTAATGAGTCTTCCTCCAAACCTCATATAGTCCAGCTTCTTGTATTCTTTGCTCAGCATACAGATTGAATAAGTATGGTGATAGGATATAACCCTGACGCACACCTTTCCTGACTTGAAACCATGCAGTATCCCTTGGTTTGTTTGAATGACTACCTCTTGGTCTATGTACAGGTTTCACAAGAGCACAGTTAAGTCTTCTGGAATTCCCATTCTTTGCAATGTTATCCATAATTTGTTATGATCCACACTGTTGAATGTCTTTGCATAGTCAGTAAAACACAGGTAAACATCGTTCTGGTATTCTCTGCTTTCAGCCAAGATCCATCTGACATAAGTAATGATATCCCTCCTTCCACATTCTCTTCTGAATTTGGCTTGAAAGTTCCCTGTCGATGTACTGTGACAAACACTTATGAATGATTTTCAGCATAATTTTACTTGTGTGTGATATTAACGATATTGTTTAATAATTTCTGCATTCTGTTCAATCACCTTTCTTTGGAAAGGGCACAAATATGGATATCTTCCAATTAGTTGGCCAAGCAGCTGTCCTCCAAATTTCTTGGTATAGACGAGTGAGCACCTCCAGCACTGCATCTATTTGTTAAAACATCTCAGTTGGTATTCCATCAATTCCCGGAGCCTTGTTTTTCACCATTCCCTTCAGTGTGGCTTGGACTTCTTCCTTCAGTACCATTGGTTCTTGATCATATACTACCTCTTGAAATGGTTGAATGTCAACGAATTCTTTTTGGTACAGTGATTGTCTGTATTCCTTCCATCTTCTCTTGGTGCTTCCTGAGTTGTTCAATATTTTCCCCATAGAATCCTTCAATATTACAACTCAAGGGTTGATTTTTTTTTTTTTTTTTTTTTTTCCAGTACTTTCAGCTTAAGAAATGCTGAGAGTGTTCTTCCCTTTTGGTTTTCTATCTCCAGGTCTT
This sequence comes from Trichechus manatus latirostris, assembly GCF_000243295.1. Lineage (NCBI taxonomy): Eukaryota > Metazoa > Chordata > Mammalia > Sirenia > Trichechidae > Trichechus > Trichechus manatus. The sequence goes on along the minus strand of NW_004444039.1, from coordinate 9,239,898 downwards.
TGCACATGTCTTCTAACACTTTATTTTGTCTTCTCGATCTGCCCTTCCAAAGCTTCTGTTCAACTCTTTTACTTCCTCATTTCTTCCTTTTGCTTTAGCTACTCTATATTCAAGAGCAAGTTTCAGAGTCTCTTCTGACGCCCATTTTGGTCTTTTCTTTCTTTACTGTCCCTTTAATGATCTCTTGCTTTCTTCATGTATAATGTCCTTGATGTTATTCCACAGCTCATCTGGTCTTTGGTCGTTGGTGTTTGATGCATAAAACCTGTTCCGGAGATGGTCTCCGAATTCAGGTGGGATATACTCATGGTCGCATTTCGGCTGTCGTGGACTTGCTCTAATTTTCTTCAGCCTCAACTTGAATTTGCATGTGAGTAATTGATGGTCTGTTCTGCAGTTGGTCCCTAGCCTTGTTCTGACTGATGATATTGAGCTTCTCCATCATCTCCTTCCACAAATGTAATCAACAAGGACAAGGAATTGGCTTTTATGAATATTTGCAGAATTACTAGAGAAGCAGTAAATGAGGGATATCAAAGCATAAGTGCTTGAAGGATGATACACCAATTAAATTTTCCAGAATCAATGATACTTTTCCACCTGCAAGTGTCCTACAGGGCCTGCACAGGAAAGACTCAAACTGTGAAAGAATGGAATTATGAGGAGCTAAAAGTGGCATATTAAAAGAAAGAAAGAAAACCAAAGAATCCAGGTGGACCTTTGAAAGTGGAATTACTGAAGAAACAGCTTTTTCTAGACTGGCCTTTTTATTGTCTAAAGTGCACTTTAAATATTTTAGCGTAGATAGGGTATTATATTCACAAGTTAGTTTTCATCTGTACCCTAGGGACAATTAGTTAACATGTATTCTAAATAAGATCACACGGACAGAGTGGTTAGTTAGCATCTGAAGGAATCATCAAGAGTCTACATTTCAGAGAGCTGCAAGTTTTTACTCTCTATCACTTTAACATCACTGGAGGGTTTGATAATTAGTATAAGCAGTTTCAGAAATGTTTTTACACTGGTGAAATGAGTGGTCTTCAAGATTGGCCAGAATATTTTATCAGTACTTTTGCCCTTGCCTGAGTAAGTATCATTTTCTGAGGAGAACTGCAGCCTACAGACTTCAGAAGGGGCATCCTAGGCCTAGGGCATTGGATTCTGCATGTCAGAGGCATATCTATAAAAAATAGCACCTATAGCAAGCACTGAAATTGCCTCCCTGCAGAGGTGTAGCAAGGATAATGAGCACCTAGGAGCAATCTCTAAGTTGTGCTCCCTCCCAATTCTAGTGCCCAGGAGCAATCTCTAGGTCGTAGACACTGCCCTCCCCAATTTCAAGAAGAATACAGGTTGATAGTGGAGGCAAGTCAGCAGAAATGCCTTCCTCCCTCTTCATTGGCTACCTCATTCAGGTGCCTTTCATATTTGTGGTGCCTGAGATTATCATTCCAGACCTCATCTGGTGCCCTCTTGGACTTGCACCTGGGGGCAAGTGCTCCACCCTGTCTCTCTCTTGCTATGCCTCTGTGCCCCTATCCAAACATCTTATGCCCGTCTTTTAGATAACTTTACCATAATATCAAACATAATAACAAAGAAGTGGGATCAGTAGTTGGAAAATATGGCCTTGATGGTAGAAACAACCTCAGAGATTGCATGACAGAATTTTGAAAGACCAACAATTTCTTCACTGCAAATACCATTTTCAACAATGTGAAGAGAACTATACACATGGACCTTGCCAGATGGAATACACAGGAATCAAATTGACTACCTCTGTGAAAAGAGACAATGGAGAAGTTCAATATCATCCGTCAGAACAAGGCCAGGGACTGACTGTGGAACAGACCATCAATTACTCATATGCAAGTTCAAGTTGAAGCTGAAGAAAATTAAAGCAAGTCCACAACAGCCAAATATGACCTTGACTATAGCACACCTGAATTTAGAGACCATCTCCAGAACAGATTTGACACACTGAACACTAATGACTAAAGACCAGATAAGTTGTGGAATAACACCAGGGACATCTCACATGCAGAAAGTAAGAGATCATTAAAAAGACAAGAAACAAAGAAAAGACCAAAATGGATGTCAGTAGAAACTCTGAAACTTGATCTTGAATGTAGAGTACCTAAAGTGAATGGAAAAAATGATGAAGTAAGAGATGAGCAAAAGATTTCAAAGGGCAGCTGAGAAGACAAAGTAAAGCATTACAATGAAATGTGCAAAGACCTGGAGTTAGAAAACCAAAAGGGAAGAACACACTTGGCACTTTTCAAACTGAAAAACTGAAGAAACAATTCAAGCCTCGAGTTGTAATATTGAAGGATTCTACATGGAAAATACTGAATAACTCAGGAAGCATAAAAAGAAGATGGAAGAAATATACAGAGTCACTGTACCAAAAAGAATTGGTTGACATTCAACCATTTCAAGAGGTAGAATACAATCAAGAATCAATGGCACTGAAGGAAGAAGTTGAAGCTACACTGAAGGTAATGGTGAAAAACAAGGCTCCAGGAATTGACAGAATACCAACTGAGATGTTTCAACAAATGGATGCAGCTCTAGAGTTGCTCACTCATCTGTGACAAGAAATTTGGAAGACAGATACTTAGCCAACTGATTGGAAGAGATCTATATTTGTGCCCATTCCAAAGAAAGGTGATCCAACAGAATGTGGAAATTATTGAACAATATCATTAATATCACATGCAAGTAAAATATTTCTAAAGATCATTCAAAAACGGTTGCAGGAGTACATCAACAGAGAACTGCCAGAAGTTCAAGCTAGATTCAGAAGAGCACGTGGAACAAGGGAAATCATTGCTGATGTCAGATGGATCTTGGCTGAAAGCAAAGAATACCAGAAAGATGTTTACCTGTGTTTAATTGACTGTGCAAAGGCATTCAACTGTGTGAATCATAACAAATTATGAGTAACATTATGAAGAGTGGGAATTCCAAAACACTTAATTTTGATCATGAGGAACCTGTATATAGAACAAGAGGCAGTCGTTCAAACAGAAGAAAGGGATTCTGTGTGGTTTAAAGTCAAGAAAGTTGTCCATCAGGACAGAAAGAAGATCCATTAGCAAGCTGTGATATGCAGGTGACACAACGTTGCTTGCTGAATGTGAAGAGGACTTGAAGAACTTACTGATGAAGATCAAAGACCACAGCCTTCAGTATGGATTGCACCTCAACATAAACAAAACAAAAATCCTCACAACTGAACCAATAAGGAACATCATGATAAATGGAGAAAATACTGAAGTTATCAAGGATTTCGTTTTACTTGGATCCACAATCAACACCCATGGAAGCAGCAGCCAAGAAATCAAACAACACATTGCATTGCACAAATCTGCTGCAAAAGACCTCTTTAAAGTGTTCAAAAGCAAAAACGCCACTTTGAGGACTAAGTTATGCCTGACCCAAGACATGGTATTTTCAATTGCCTCTTACCCATGTGAAAGCTGGACAATAAATAAGGAAGACCAAAGAAGAATTGATACCTTTGAATTATGGTGTTGGAGAATAATATTGAATATACTATGAACTGCCAAAAAAACAAACAAATCTGTCTTGGAAGAAGTACAGCTGGAGTGCTCCTTGAAAGTGAGGATGGTGAGATTTCGTCTCATGGACTTTGGACATGTTATCAGGAGGGACCAGTTCCTAGAGCAGGACATTATGTGTGGTAAAGTGGAGGATCAGCGAAAAAGAGGAAGAGTCTCGATGAGGTGGATTGACACAGTGGCTATGACAATGGGCTTAAACTTAACAACAGTTGTGAGGATGGCACAGGACCAGGCAGTGTTTTGTTCTGATGTACGTAGGGTCACTATGAGTCAGAACCAACTCGATGGCTTCTAACAACAATAGCAGCTCAAAAATACAAGTCAGGCTTGTTAATCTTTTACTTAACACATTATGGCACTACATGAAAATTGCAATTGCACCTCCTAGATTTCACTGATGAAAATTGGTCGCTGCTACTCTGACAGGGAATCACAACAGAGATTCCTGGACAGAGCTGGAGAAAAATGTAGAACAAAATTCTAACTCACAAAAAAAGACCAGCCTTACTGGCCTGACAGTGACTGGAGAAACCCTAATAGTATGGACCCTGGACACCCTTTTAGCTCAGTAATGAAGTCACTCCCCAGGTTCACCCTTCAGCCAAATATTACATAGCCCCATAAAACAAAAGGAGAGTAATGGGTCACAATAGCCCAGGGACAAGGACTAGAAGGCAGGAGGGGACAGGAAAGCTGGTAATAGGGAACCCAAGGTTGAGAAGGGAGAGTTTCGACATGTCATGGAGTTGTTAACCAAGGTCATAAAACAGTATGTGTACTAAGTGTTGAATGAGAAACTGTTCTGTAAACCTTCATCTAAAGTACAATTTAAAAAATTAAAAAAAAAAAACAAGTTAACAAAAACAATTCACAACCTACATATATCTAGTACGGCCAACGCAACTTACACAACTCTTTGAAAGCAATCCTTTAACTAACTACTAGATGCATCCATTCTTGTAGGACTGTGGTATAAAATATTCATCATTATTTATTGAGATTTAAAAAAAATAAATGTCTTACAAATGTTTTATTTCAAAAAAAGAAAATTGATCTCTGATGTTCTTAAAGTCATTTTCTTAGTTTCTTCTTTTCCTACACTCAGCAGAGCAAGATTACACAGTCTGCCTTGAGCCACAGAGGCTGTCAAATACAAAAGTATTAGCTTTAACTTGCTAAATGATCTCTCACTGAAAGTGATGGAAACAGTGAGGGTTAATAGAAACTATTAACCCCTTCAAGTGGTGCCCAGGGCATGTGCCATACCTGCCATACAGTAGATACACCTCTGCTGCATTTAGACTCACAATGATTCTGTCACCTAACCAGTCAGCTGAATCAGGAAGCTGGAACATTGGCACATCTGTCTCAATGAACATTTTGCCCAAAGTTGGCAGAATGGCTTAGAAGGTTGGAGAGCCAGGACTTCATGGAGTTTAAAAAATACTTTTGCTTTTTAAAAAAATTGATATCTCGACTGCCTGCTAATAAGTTTCTGTGTGGCAGACTTCAGTCTAATACTTATTTTCTGAAACCTATCACTGAGTAGAAAGGTTGTCAAGAAGGAGACCCAAATCTTCACTTATCTCAAGCTATCGAAGCTTCTGATGGTTACAAAGGATAAAAAATATATATATAACAGTTGGGACAGATCAAAAGTATTTCACAACAGAGCCTAAGAAAAAGAACTGGAAAGAAGAAACAAAATAAGTGGCAGACACTAGCTGAATTAGTGAAGCAGCTGGGTAATAGATAGCATTTTCAACTGGAAGTATAAAGTATCTCTGCATTAAAAGTTTAACCTTGCCCAAAGAGACATTTGGCTTTTGCCCTCAACTCCTGGAGTGGCCTCTAGGACCTTGCAATATCCTGCCCGATAAGAATGCCTTCCTTTACCTGGGACCTTGGGTCACACAAGATAATCTATGCTAACAGTGTGATTTATGGTGGGGCCTTGGGCCATATGGTATCTGCTCAATTTCTTGAGTGAATGGAGACTAAGGTCAACCACAAGTGTGGTCAACAATGCCTATGTGGCCATACTACAACAAAATATCTGGACAAGGCTTGGGTGAGCTTCCCTGGTTGTCAGTACTCACTGCGTATTTTACTGGGAGAAGTAAATGTATTCTGGACATCTCCACTGAGAGAGGGCAACTGAAAGCTCTGTGCTGGGAACTCTCCTGGACCCCACCTTATGCACGTCCTCCCTCAGCTGATCTGTATCCTTTCACTTTAATAAACCCTAACTGTGAGTATAACAGGTTTCAGTTAGTTCCAGTGAACTATCAAACCTGGTGGTGGTCTCGGGGACCCCTAAAAATTTGCTGTTGGTATCAGAAGTGAAGGTGTTCTTAGGGATCCCTGGACTTGAATTTTGTGTCAAAAGCGAGGGCAGTCTTAGAGACTGCCAAACTTTGCAGTACCCAAATAGGAAAGAATTTTATTTCTCCAGAAACTAAAATGGGATTAAAGGTATTTTAGCCTTGAAGGAAAGAGAAAGAAAAAGTAAACTACTAACCTGACCAGATCTTCCCCTGCAGGAGCTGGAATCTAAAAGAAGGGCCTAAAGACAAGAAGAAGTGCAAAGAGAAAGGACATATTTAATACTTTAAACCTAAGCTAAAAGTACTGGTAAGGTGAGATGCTATGTTGAACTCACCTCAATTTTTCAGAGATGGACTCCTGAATTTCCCTTACATTTTGTGAACTTGACAAAATTGTGGGAACAAAAGTATAAAGGGACGCCAGAATGGGGAAAGGTGCCAGACGGTAAGGGAAGGGGGTCCTCGAGTCATGGTCCTGAGTAGGGCCACTCCCCCTTTTAGCCCTAGGAGGTGGCAGTGTGCAGGTAAGTTCAGGGCCACAGTAGAGCGGGGGCCACTCTGATGGCTCAAAAGCTGCCGTTACCCTCATGTCTCAGACAACCATGCTCCTAAGTTCACACTTCATGTAATGGCAAAACAGAATTACATGTCAGAAAGGAAAGCCAGAGCCTTAAGGGCCTCAACATGGCCAAGGTGTATATTTCACAGTGAGAAATATTTGGGTAACATGATGTTTCTAACATCCCCAAGGCGAGAGTTGTATAAAATCTCAAAGAACAAAGCACCAATTCAACTCCCCTTCAGGATATTGTTTTCCTCTCAACAGCTTGCGTGTACTGTACACACCAGCTGACGAAGACCAGGTAGGTGGGTTTCAGAAACCTGTTTTCGTGAAAGTTGGGAAGGGAGCCATACGCAGAGCAGCATCTGTCGCCTCCTGTAGCTGCCTACGGCTGACAGCGTCGCTTCCTATTGGTTACAAAGGCAGCTTCTCTGAAATGAAAGCATGCCCCAGCCAACTAACGGAGTCCATCTCCAACTACCTTTCGTATCTAGAACCCACTTACCTTTGCACAAAGGCAAGGCCACACCACACTGTGAATACTCAAAATGTCACGTACACACTGTTTCCGGGAGCTGTGTGTTCCAGAGCCAACAGAACGTTTTTTTGGCCATTATCAGTGGCTGGGTCCTTTTGAGCTTCTGCTCTCTGCAGTGATTTCAGAAGACCCAAGGAGATGAGTGTGCCCTCCTCTCGGTTTTCATATCTGTTTTATTTTCAACCTTTCCACCTCTTATAATTCCATTCAACAAGCTTTTTCTAAGTCATGGGTAAGTCCCCTGTGAAAATCCTTTCTGCAAAGTGCCAAACTTACAGATTAGGAAAAAATGGGTCTAAGTCTCATTAGAAAACACAGGACTCTGCCATTTCCGGACCTGAACATCTTCCTTGACCAGGGGCTGTCTTGCTGTTTACAAACTCTGAGGGTTCTTAGTGCTTTACACGCATTGAGAAGACAAGGTGAGGCACCTGGAGTTAGGTGGGCATTATTATGCTTTACGAATCTGTCAAAATTTCCCTAGATTTTCAGTATTTTCATTTAGTTTAGTAACAATTCATTTTACAAGAACATTTCTGGAAAATACATTTTCCATTAATTAAGGTATCTTAGTTATCTAGAACAGCTATAACAGAAATACCACAAGTGGGTGGCTTTAACAAACAGAAATTTATTTTCTCACAATTTAGGAGGCTTGAACTCCAAATTCAGGGTACCGGCTCTACAGGAAGAATTTCTCTCTGTCATCTCTGGTTCAAAGTCCTTGTCTCTTCTGAGCTTCTGCCCCTGGACAATCTTCATGTAGCTTGGCATCTCTCTTCCCCTGCCTTTGCCTAATCTCTTATATATCTTAAAAGAGATTCACTCAAGATACATCCTAATCCTGCCTCATTAAAATAATACACATAACCTAATCTTTATTGGGAGACCCTGGTGGCATAGTAGTTAAGATCTATGGCTGCTAACCAAAAGGTCAGCAGTTCAAATCCACCAGGCACTCCTTGGAAACTATGGGTCACCTCTGTCCTGTAGGGCAGCTATGAGTCGGAATCAACTCAATGGCAGTGGGTTTTTTTTTCGATCTTTATTGACATAACCTAACCCTGCCTCATTAACATAACAAGCACAATTCATTTACAAACAGGTTTATAAACACAGGCAAACCAAAAAAACCCAAATCCATTGCCACTGAGTTGATTCTGACTCATAGCGACCTTATAAAACCAAAACCCAAACCCATTGCCATCGAGTTGATTCCAACTCATAGCGACCCTATAGGACAGAGTAGAACTGCCCCATAGAGTTTCCAAGGAGCACCTGGTGGATTTGAACTGCAGACTTTTTGGTTAGCAGCCATAGCTCTTAACCACTATGCCACCAGGGTTTCCATACCAACCTTATAAGACAGAGTAAAGCTGCCCCATAGGGTTTCCAAGGAGCTGCTGGTGGATTCGAACTGCCCACCTTTTGGTTAATGGCCATAGCTCTTAACCACTACACCACCAGAGCAGAGGTTAGGATTTACAATATATATTTTTGGGGGAAACAATTCGATCCATAACATAAGGTGAATCTTTCCTTTGAGTTCTTGACACCCACTCCTATCCTTCTCTCTATCTCTCTCTTCCTGTGTATGTGTGTGCTTCTTTCTCTTTTATTGTGACACCTGTTCTTCTAAAAGCCTAGAAAGAATATGTTTTCCTTATCCTAGGTCACAGCTGGATTTATTCTATCCCAGGGATCCGGAATATAATCAGATGAGCTCTAATAGAAGAGACATGGATAGCTGTCCATCCATTCATTCTCATTAAATATATATATTTAGCACTGGGGATAAAATAGTGCAGAAAACTACTGTGTCATCCGCTCTCATGAAACTTATCATCTAGTGAGGAAAACAGAAATTTAGTAAAGCATTCAGAACCAGTGTGATATTATGCTTTGATGGGGTGAGTGCATGGTACTTTGGGAATATACCAGAGCAATCTCTTATGAAATAGTCAGAAAAGTTTACCAGAGGAAGTGAAATTTAAAGACCAAGTAGAATCAACCAGGAGAAGAAGAAAGGAAAAACTGTCCCAAAGAAGGAGGGACCAGAGGTGAAGAAACATGGCAAGTTCTAGAACAATGGAGACTCTGCTGGGAGGAGTGGCAAGAAAAGAGGCAGGAGAGATTGGCATTGGCTGGATGATAGATGCCCTGATATGCCATGCCAGGAAGCTGGGAACTTATTCAAACAGCAGTGGGTTTTAACTGAAGGATTTAACACAATCAAATCTAAAGACCCTTGACTGACCTACCAACGACTTCAGGATCAAACCTAATCTCCCTAACCGGGTTAGCGTGATACCAGGAAGCATAGCATCAGGAATCAGAGATCCAGTCAAAAGGAGCCTGAAGTTCAGAGATAAGAAGTCCAGTGTGGGGCATGGCACTGAGCAGAGACTTTGTCACAGAGATGCCACGCAGAGACTGAGTTACTGGAAAACAAGGCCACCAGTTTAGAAGGACTTGTTTGATGATAAGCTTAAGATCCTATTGACAAGGTAGGTTTCTTTTACTCCCTGTTCCAGGTCACACAGTCTGGCATGAGACTGAACCTAGAGTGTGGAAGACCCAATTCCAAAGATAGAGAGATTAGAGGGATACAGGTTCAGCAATTCAATGATTTATGCATTTGGTCTTTCCTGCCTTTATTCATTCAATATACATTCACAGAGTAGGTTATCCTAGAAAGGCATCTAAATTTGCTTAGTAATTCAATATGTATGCAGGCGAAATATCAGACTACTGAACACCTGAAAAACTGAATGAATGTACAATATGTCTAAGATGCCTCTCTAAGATCAAACACCAGGTGCAATATCAGCATAGACAAATAATAATCAGAATATGTTAGTGACCAAAACAGCTGACTTCACCAGCTGCGAGTATCCCAGAATAGGGCAATGTCAGAATCAGCTAATGAACAGTGTATTTATTAAACATTATGTTATCAGCGTGCCAATTAGCAGGTGAAAGTGAGTTTTCAGTGGGCTAGGTTAGTCAGGAGAGGCATTATGGAGAAGGAGGGACAGGACCAGGGACAGGGTTTAGAGGTGACAGTCTTACAGACGTGGAGTTGGCTGCTAGGAAAATGGTGTCTTTTTGCTTTCTATTTGGTTTTTATTAAAAAGGAACCATCCTAAAGTCAACCATACATATGGGCCCTAATAAAGTGTACCAAATAGCAACACCACCATCAACCTTTTCCTGTGGCTCCCACTCTTTCCAGCCTTGTGGCCATTTGTCATGCTCAGACCCAGCAAACTGCCTTTATTTTTTATATTTTCTCTAGCTACTTCTCACCTCCCCTACACATCTGTCAGTTTGTTGTACTGTGGGGTCTTGTGTGTTGCTGTGATGCTGGAAACTATGCCACCAGTATTCAAATAACAGCAGGGTCACCAATGGTGGATAGGTTCAGCTTAGCTTCCTGACTAAGACAGACTAGGAAGAAGGGCCCAGCGGTCTACTTCTGAAAAGAATTAACCAATGAAAACCTTATGAATAGCAGCAAAACATTGTCTGATATAGTGGCGGGAGATGAGCCCCTCAAGTTGGAAGGCACTCAAAATACTACTGGGGAAGAGCTGCCTCCTCAAAGTAAAGTGGACCTTAATGACATGGCTGGAGTCAAGCTTCCAGGACCCTCATTAGCTGATGAGTCATGACTCAAAATCAGAAGAAACAGCTGCAAACATCCATTAATAATTGGAACCTGGAATGTAGGAAGTATGAATCTAGGAAAATTGGAAATCATCAAAAATGAAATGGAATGAATAAACATTGATATCCTAGGCATTAGTGAGCTGAAATGGACTGGTATTGGCAATTTTCAATCAGACAATCATATGGTCTACTATGCTGGGAATGACAGCTTGAAGAGGAACAGCATTTCATTCATCATCAAAAAGAACATTTCAAGATCTATCCTGAAGTACAAGGCTGTCAGTGATAGGACAATATCTATACGCCTACAAGGAAGACCAGTTAATACGACTACTATTCAACTTTACCCACCAACCATCAAGGCTAAAGATGAAGAAATTGAAGACTTTTACCAGCTTCTGCAGTCTGAAATTGATCAAACATGCAATTAAGATGCATTGATAGTTGTTGGTGTTGTAATGCTTAAGTTGGAAACAAAGAAGAAGGATCAGTAGCTGGAAAATATGGCCTTGGTGATAGAAACCATGTTGGAGATCAAATGATAGAATTTTGCAAGACCAACGACTTCTTCATTGCAAATACCTTTCTTCACCAACATGAACAGCAGCTATACATGTGGACCTCACCAGATGCAATATACAGGAATCAAATCAACTACATCTGTGGAAAGAGATGATGGAAAAGCTCAATCTTATTAGTCAGAACAAGGTCAGGGGCTGACTGTGGAACAGACCAATTGCTCACATGCAAGTTCAAGTTGAAACTGAAGAAAATTACCACAAGTCCATGAGAGCCAAAGTATGACCTTGACTATATCCCACCTGAATTTAGAGACCATCTCAAGAATAGATTTGACATTACTGTTGAACAGTAATGACTGAAGACTAGATGAGCTGTGGAATGACATCAAGGACATCATACATGAAGAAAGCAAGAGGTCATTAAAAAGACAGGAAAGAAAGAAAAGATCAAAATGGACTTCAGAAGACACTCTTAAACTTACTCTTGAATGTCAAATAGCTAAAGGGAAAGGAAGAAATGATGAAGTAAAAGAGCTGAATAGAAGATTCCAAAGGGCGGCACTAGAAAACAAAGTAAAGTATTATAATGACATGTGCAAAGACCTGGAGATAGAAAACCAAAAGAGAAGAACACTCTCAGCATTTCTTAAGCTGAAAGAACTGAAAAAAAAAAAAAAAAATTCAAGCCTCGAGTTGCAATAGTGAAGGATTCTACAGGAAAATATTAAACAATGCAGGAAGCATTAAAAGAAGATGGAAGGAATACACAGTCACTATGCCAAAAAGAATTGTTCAACATTCAACCATTTCAGGAGGTAGCATATGATCAGAAACCAACGGTACTGAAGGAAGAAGTCCAAGTTGCACTGACGGCATTGGCCAAAAACAAAGCTCCAGGAATTGATGGAATATCAATTGAGATGTTTCAACGAACAGATGCAGCACTGGAAGTGCTCACTTGTCTATGCCAAGAAATTCGAAAGATAGCTTCCTGGCCAACCAAGTGGAAGAGATCCATATTTATGCCCATTCCCAAGAAAGGTGATCCAACAGAATGTGGAAATTATTGAACAATGTCATTAATATCACATGCAAGTAAAATTTTGCTGAAGATAATTCAAAAGCAGCTGCAGCAGTACATCGACAGGGAACTGCCAGAAATTCAAGCCGAATTCAAAAGAGGTTGTGGAACCAAGGAATCAGTGCTAATGTCAGATGGATCCTGGCTGAAAGCAGAGAATACCAGAAAGATGTTTACCTGTGTTTCATTGACTACACTAAGGCATTCGACTGTGTGGATCATAACAAATTACGGATAACATTGTGAAGAATGGTAATTCCAGAACACTTAACTGTGCTCTTGAGGAACATGTACATAGATCAAGAGGCAGTCGTTCAAGCAGAACAAGGGGATACTGTGTGGTTCAAAGTCAGGAAAGGTGTGCACCAGGGTTGTACCCTTTCACCATACTCATTCAATCCGTATGCTGCACAAACAATCCAAGAATCTGTACTATATGAAGAAGGGGGTATTAGAACCGGAGGAAGACTCATTAATAACCTGTGATATGCAGAGGACACAACCTTGTTTAATGAAAGTGAAGAGGACTTGAAGCACTTACTGATGAAGATCGAAGACCACAGCCTTCAGTATGGATTACACCTCAACACAAAGAAAACAAAAATCCTCACAACTGGACCGATAAGCAACATCATGATAAACAGAGAAAAGATTGAAGTTGTGGTGGATTTTATTTTACTTGGATCCATGATCAACATCCACGGAAGCCGCAGTCAAGAAATCAAAAGATGCATTGCATTGGGCAAATCTGCTGCAAAAGACCTCTTAAAAGTGTTGAAAAGCAAAGATGTCACCTTGAAGACTAAGGTACACCTGACTCAAGCCTTGGTGTTTTCAATCGTCTTATATGCATGCGAAAGCTGGACGATGAATAAGGAAGACCAAAGAAGAATTGATGCCTTTGAATTGTGGTGTTGGCAAAGAATATCGAATATACCATGGACTGCCAAAAGAACGAATAAATCTGTCTTGGAAGAAGTACAACCAGAATGCTCCTTAGAAGCAAGGACAGTGAGACTACGTCTCACATACTTTGGACATGTTATCAGGCAGGATCAGTCCCTGGAGAAGGACACTGTGCTTGGTAAAGTAGAGGGCCAGCAAAAGAGGAAGACCTTGAACAAGATGTATTGACACAGTGGCTCTAACAATGGGCTCAAGCATAACAACGATTACGAGGATGGCGCAGGACTGGGCAGTATTTCATTCTGTTGTGCATAAGGTCACTATGAATTGGAACCGACTCAATGGCACCTAACAACAACAAGTTCTCACCTATCCTAACAAATTTTCTTCAATCAAGAAGCAGATAAGTAGGTGTTTTTCTTCCTCCTCCACACAATGTTCAGAAGTCTCTGAGGTAAAAACATTTTCCTACAGTTTCAAGTTCTAATGACACTCAGGGAGCCATCGCAGGGGCCTTCTTAATGCTTATGAGAATTTAGATGATGGTGTAGTTTACTGGTATCCTGAAATTTCCTCAGCCTGTTCTTGTGAAGACACCTCTTCACAGGCCAGCGAGCCTCCGGACACTTTCTGAATCACGTAACCATCTTAGAGGGTAGACGTGACTCAGATATTCTCCCTGGTGAGAACTCTAGCAGATTCTGTATCTTCATTTCTGTCCAAGATTCAATTAATAGTGTTTAACTCAAAATCACTCATATGCTTTATTGATAGGTCATCATCAACTACTCCCATTCATTCTCTTCAGAACGCCAGACTGGCGAGTATCCAAGTCTCATAAACCATTCCTACTAGGATGAAGTCTCAGTGCTATTTTTGATCCTGACTTGATATTTAAGGAGCATATGAGCCCTGTTTCATTAACAGCTTTTGCTTTCTCTTGAAGATTTCCTGAGCAAGGCTTCTCCCTTAACATGCAAATGAAGAGACATTGGTATTTTTATCCATCTTGTCTCAGCATTTGGTGTTTATTATTTTACACAGACAGATTACAAGAACAAATCTACACAAGGCAGCAGTCAGACCTTTCATGAAAAAAGATATCTGTAGTTAGGGCAGAATTTCTATATTTCAGAATACTATCAGCTGATCTCCTTAAAAGATGTTTTCTGGATCATTAAGAACTCCAGGGGAAGAAAATTTATAATATCATTTTGGGGATAGAGTACAAGGAGGATAAAATTTAATGAACCTTTATTTTATGTAAATACAACAGAACTTTGGATTTACAGAACTGATAACATCAGGGAACTCATTTAATTTTATATAACCCAAGGTCCCAAACTTAAGGAATCCATCTATAAAAGTTCTTACTCTGTTAGAACAAGGGCCAGTAACTTTGTAAAATATGTATGCCAAGATGCCAGTTATAGGTGGCAAGGAGGAGACTGAAGTTTCAGCTGATGCAATGGAGGAGGGAATTGTTTTCTCATAAATGGAAGAAGATGAGTTCACCCTCAACAACTTTCAGACTACAAATAAGAAAAGGAGTGCATGAGTTGCTCACTCTCAATATAGTAGTAACTTGTCAAAAAACCACCTTCAGGGGTTGAAGCCCCGAAGGAAGCACGCCCAGGGAATTCTGGGAAATGTGCTCCAGAGACAAGTGGAAAACAAGTGAAATCAGTTCAGCCCAGGTGAAGAAGATGACTTTGTGCCGAATTTTGGAGCTGAGGATACGATAAGAAAAGCTGATACACCAAGATGTAAAGGCTGAAGATGGGGTGAAAAATGCAACGAGCAAGAAGGTCAAATGACAGTGTTGTTACGCTTCAGCATGGCGCTAGTCAGTCAGGCATGGGGTCTATTTTACTCCAGGATGAGTCAACTGGCACACTCAAACAAGGGTAATTTGAGGAGGGTTTAACAAAAGGACTACTTACAAAGATATGAGTGGGATGTAGGAGAAGGACAAGGAATAAAACAATAAGCTGCTAGAAGTTACAGCAGAGCCATTATCACTCCTGGACCTAATGGAGTAAAACAAAGAAGTGGTTATTGGTACCTAAAAAAGAGAGAGTTACGACGAGAAGTTCACCTTGAGACGTTAGGTTGAGGGACACAGACACTCCAGAAGGACCGCTAGGGGACGAAGTGAGAGGAATAGATAAATTGACCTCCATCCCTTCCCTCTCTCCCTCCCGTCTCCTACCAGGGCTCCCATTCACTGAATGCCACCGGAAGCCTGAGGGGACCAGAGCCTGTCTGTACTGTCCAAGCCATCAGCCTCCCACAGCACAGAGGGAAGGCAGAGAAGCAAGCAGAAAACATCTGCCTTTAAGTAGCAGACCCACCTCCCATTAGAAAACCTGCAGCCTAACAAGGAAAATTAACCCAAAGTAAACCAACTCAGGGAAGAAGGTCGAAGTCTCCAAAAATCTCTAGGCGCAATGTTGGGTTCAGTCAGTCCAGTGTGCATTCCCAGTTAGTAAAATGCATTCAGCACCAATTGCTGGAAACTGAAAAGGGTTCAAGAGAGGTATATGACATACATCCTGTTTCCAAAGATTTGGGATCTAGTTTATTTATATGATTAAACAAATATTTGTTGAATCCTAACATGTTAGGAACGGAGACATATTGCATCTATGCCTTCAAAGATGTTACCTAATAGCAAGAGATTAATTTGAAAATATATTAAAGAGTAAAAAAAAGAGAATGTTACTAATTACTAAATAAAGTGGTGCCAACCCTAAGAACATTATGAATTCATAGAAGAGAAAGAATACACGCACAGGAAGGAAACATCAACAACTCCCAGAAACTTGTCTTGATACCTTATCCATTACAGGAAGTCGCCACTGCAGTGGTGGCACTTGACAGGCTACTTAGCAGGGTGTGAACCTCGCCGTCGGGCGCTGCCACTTTCTTGAGTTCTCAGATGTTCGCTCAAGGCTGCAGCTAGCATGTATAGTGCTTTTGTACAAATTAGGAAAAGATCCCCCCTGAGGGTAGACCCCTTCGGAGAAAGCACCAGCTCTAGAGCTGAAGCAGCCTCATGGCCTGGCCACCTGAGTTGGATTTCAGCGGCCACGTGTGCCCCTTGGCTGGCCCGCTTGTGCAGGGTACGATCTGTATGATCATAAAAGCAGCAAGGAGCCTGGGTGGCACAAGTTGTCGGCGACTGGCTGGTAACCTAAAGATGAGCGGTTAGACCCCACCCAGTGGCTCTGCAGAAGAAAAGTCCGGCGAACTGCTTCTGTAAAGATCACAGCCAAGAAACCCCTGTGGAACAGCTCTACTCTGCAACGTGTGGGGTTGCCAAGAGTCAGAGTCAACCGGTCGGCAACAGGTTTGGTTTTGGTTCTACATTCAGTCACTCATTCATTCATGATTTATTGGGTTCTTATTATATACCAAGGTCAGAATTTGCTTTGCAATCGTTTTGTTTTCCAACTGGACTAGGGGTGGCAATCCAGAGCTACAGTTTGGGTAGGCTTTAAACCAAACTCTGAGTTAACCCAAATACAAATCCCTTCAAGAGAAAACTATTGGCTATCAGGACGCAAAGAATAAAAGAATCTCAACAGGTCAACGAGATTCACAATGAACTACAGTGTTGCTCCCTAGCAAAACCAACACCTCCTCTCTCTGTGGTTGACCCTACTTTTCCACAGAGCTATTTCCAAATTTTGAAGCCATGGGGCTGCTGTGAGGCCTTGTTCTTCTCCCCTGTCTCCCTCTGCGTGGGCCTGCCACAATGCTCTTTCTGAAACGTGGTTTGGGCCATTCCTTGATATTAGTGCCGTGTAGTCGAACACCCTGTTGCAGGCTGTCAGGAGACCAGCTGGGAAGAGCAAGCTGGAGGCAGGAAATACCCACTACAGGTTTTTAAAACAGTCGATGGATCGGGAGTCCGGAGGCATGGGTTATCCATCTGTCCACTTTTCTAACGAACTCTATCGAGGCAAGACTTCTCTGTGCCTCAGTTTCCTCACCTGTAGAATGCAGTTTAGTTAGCTAAGGAAAGTCTCCGTTAGCTCTAACTTTCTGTGCTTCTTGTTTAATTTGTTGTTGTTATTGTCTTTAGTTGCTAGTTGCCACGGAGTCAATTCCAACTCCTTGACAATGACATGTATATAGAGTAGAACTGCTCCCTAGAGTTTTCAAGCCGATGACCTTTCCGAAGCAGATACCAGCCCTGTCTACTGAGGTGCCTGGGGGGGTTCAAACGTCCCACATTCTGGCTAGTAGTTGAGTACTTATCCGTTTGTGTCAACCAACACGCCTCTTGTATCACTAGGGAAGAAAAAGAAAGGAGGATTTTTACATAGAGGGTAGCAGACTCTCTATTTTGAGTATTCCTTTAGGATATCTGTACAGTGTTATCATTACTGTTTGGAGCTCTGTCCCCAGTCTCCAAAATTAGGCATCCCAATATCATTTCTTCTATTTTTCCCAAAGCAGAACTTCTACATCTGTGACTTCCATAATCCCCTTGGTGAAAGAGCTTTCCCTCTTGCCCGCTAAGCCACCTGCTAATTGGTGGGTGATAGAGAATCCCACCTGTTTGATACCTCTCTTCTGCTAATAAATGACACAAATTAAAATGATCACACTCATCGTATATTCCACTTGAGATTAAATAAGGGAATGTTTTATTCTGGGTAAGTATCTTCCAGCTGTAGGAAGAAAATCTTAATCAGACATTAAAGATGCCAAGAAAAATAAATTTAATATGTAACTACCTACTTTGAGTAATTAGCTATTTACTATTTAATAAAGGCTAAGTAAGATTTCCCAGTTCACCACAACACTAGAGGAAAAAGTACTTCGAAGGGCACCACAACAGGTTCGTGTTGACAAGAGCTAACAGTCCCAATGAAATGTCTGAAAGTTTAATCAGGTTCTTATGGCACTAAAAGAGTCCAGCATCAGAGCTTGAGACAGATAAACTTGGTCTGGTTAGTAAGAGAGAAAGATGATGGAACGGCTCTTTCACAGCCCGCAGAGTGAGGTCATCAATGCACATACGTGGTCATAGACACCTTTTTAATTACATCGAACTGCTGAAGGAAGGAGCCCTACTGGCACAACTGTTAAGTGTTCGGCCGCTAACTAGAAGCTTTCCCCTGGGGCTCCATGGGAGAAAGGCCTAGTGATCTGCTTCCATAAAGATTACAGCCTAGAAAACCCTATGAGGCGGTTCTACTCTGTCATGTGGGGTCACCACGATTCTACAGCACCTGACAACAACAACTTCTGAGAGAGCAATGAATGGATTTGATCCATGACAATTAATCATTACTTGGGTGTGAAAGGCAAGCTTTGCTTGGATTAGTTTATCTAGTGTTGCCTTACTGTTGGGACCCTGACATTTACTGGGGCTTCACTTCACAACACTGCATATAAATGAAGCAAAAGCCTGAGATGTATTACACTTGGAAGCAGGTTGCAGGCTGGGGAAGCAGGGGACGTTGGTCCATCTCTACGCCAAGGTCTCACTGGAGAAGAAGACCTGCCTGCCTGTGGGTTGCTCCAAAGGTGAAGAAACGATCTCAGCAGCACCTTCATCAACAACTTTCATCCAAAACAAAACAAAATTAAAGCTAATCATTTTCTCTCCTTAAAACAATTGTCCGGCTGCCTTAGTCAGGGGCCTTTCATATTCATTTTGCCTCAGAATGTCATTCCACGGCCAGGGTTCAATTGTGCCCCTCTGGCCTCCCTCACTACACCTCTGCTTGCTCCCCTCTGCCCTTTTATTTCCTTACCTGGTAGCATTTGACTTCCTTCTGCCCTCAAAGCTGCACTGAAGAAACCACTGTCTTACACCTGAAAGTTACTTTTAACCTTTATCTCCAGCTGTGGAATAAGGACTCTGAAGAGACAGCACCATGTAGTCATCACACAGACTCCGGAGCCAAAATGCGTTAGGTAATCTGTTTAGCTTCTGTCTCGGTTACCTCCAGCTTTAAGATGAAAACATTACAAACCTAGTGCCCTCTTGGCGATTCAACTCTTCGGGTCACCATGTGTTACCAAGCAGAACTGAGCTCCATAAGGAGCCTAGTCACAAGGTAAACGGGTGCAACTATAAACAAACAACAACAGAAACTAAGCTCGTTGCCATCGAGTCGATTCCAACTCATAGTGCAATTATACTGCCTATTTATTCTGTTGGCAGGATGAAATGAGTTCATACCCATGATACATTTAGAACTGTGCCCGGAATGGAGTATGCAATTAATAAGTATTAGTCCTAACAGGAGGGAACAGTTCCTGGA
The DNA here is from genome assembly GCF_000243295.1 of Trichechus manatus latirostris. NCBI lineage: Eukaryota > Metazoa > Chordata > Mammalia > Sirenia > Trichechidae > Trichechus > Trichechus manatus. The sequence goes on along the minus strand of NW_004444039.1, from coordinate 9,220,411 downwards.
GAAGGACATCATGCTTGGTAAAGTAGAGGGTCAGTGAAAAAGAAGAAGACTCTCAACAAGGTAGATTGACACAGTGGCTCCAACAATGGGCTCAAGTATAACAACGATTGAGAGGATGGTGCAGGACCGGGCAGCGTTTCGTTCTGTTGTACACAGGGTCGCTATGAGTCAGAACTGACTCGGTGGCACCTAACAACAACAGTTCCTATTAGTTTTTTTTTTTTAAATGTCATTTATAATCTTTGGCTATGGGTATCTTCACCAAAAAAAAGGTTGAGAAGTTAGAGGGTTAATATGTTGTGGGGTTGTTAACCAATGTCATAAAACAACATGTGTACTACTGTTTCATGAGAAACCATTTGTTCTGCAAGCCTTCACCTGAAGTACAATAAAATATTAAAAAAAAGTATATATATCATTTAGAAAAGAATTGCTATTCATTGTTGAAAATTTGAGAAATAGAGAAAGGGCACGGAAAGCAATTGAAATCACGCCTATTGCTAACATCCGAGGATATCTGTTATTAATATTTTGGTATATTTACCCTTAGTATTGGTCCCTGGATGGCGCAGATGATTTGAGTTTGGCCGGTAACTGAAAGGTTGGCAGTTTGAACCCACCCAGTGGCACCAGGGAAGAAAAAGACCTGGAGATCTGCTTCCGTAAAGATTACAGACAAGAAAACCCTACGCGCTCAGTTCTAGTCTGTAACACATAGGGTGGCCATGAGTTGGAATCAGCTCAATGGCACACGACAATAACAACCCTTAGTACACATATACATGCATATCTGTCATTTTTTTAAACAAAGATAGTGCCATACTATATGAGTTTTGTTTTCCGCTCTTTTCACTTAACTTTGTGAATATTTTATTATGTTGTTAACGTTCTTCAAAAACATGACTGAAATGGCTGTTTTATATGCCACCATATGGCTACTGTATAATTTATTTAACTGTTCTCTGATTACTGAGCCTTTAGATATTTTTCAGTTTTCCACTGTTATAAATAATGCCGATGTAAATATCCTGGACTAATAATTTTTGTCCATTACTTGATTGCCTCTGATACAGAAAGTGGGATCTGAGTTTACTTTCTAGTCATTTCTATTTTAAGGCCCTTTGTGATCAAAGGATAATGGCCCAGTTTTCTGCTTGATACACATCCTAGGTCGTTCAGTTCCAAGTGATGAAGGACTGGGGGGAAAGAGGTGAGAGGTAGACAGGCAGATCAAAGCACCTTCCGAACTTCTGTCTGGTGAACAGGGATGCTCATCTCATGAAGCTAAACGTGACCAGGCCATACTACAGACAAGTACAACCTTCTTTGGCCTAAGAGTTTGTAGAAATTCATTCTAGAGCCTGGCAACAGATTTTCTATACTGTTTTTCACTTTTTCTTTGCCCACATGATATTTTAGTGGAAAATTGTGAAATACCGTGTTAGGTACTACTATTTGAGCTCCATTTTATTCGTAGGTCTATATGTTATTTATAATATGTAATTATGTGCTCATGACCCACAGACAGACAAAATTACATCAATCATACTTCTCATTTCTGCCATCTTACCATCATCAGCCCATGCAACTCTGCTCTCTTTTAAAAAAAAAAAAAATTCTTTTCCCTGCATCTCTTATACCCAATTCCATTCCATTCCCCTAAGACATCCATACTCAAATATTTAATGTATGCCCATTCAGTCTGAATTGTAGGCATTTATTTCGTGTGTACACCCATGAAAAAAATATAACATTTTATTCTGTGTGTTTTTTAAAAGTGTATAAGTGTTGTTTTGCTATGAATTTCACATTTCCTATTGTTTGTCAGAACAGCATTTTAAAAAATCTGTCCATGTCTCAATACACAGATTAAGTTTATTCCTCCTGCAAACTATTCTTTCTTATAAATAACCAGTATTTTACTTCTCTGTTCTCCATGAGATGTTCACCTCCTATGGATTGAATTGTGTCCCCCCAAAATATGTGTTGAAATCCTAACCTCTGTACCTGTAAATATGACCCTGCTTGGAAATAGGGTTTTTTGTTATGCTAATGAGGCCTGTGCCCTGGTGGCAATGGTTAAGAGCTCGGCTGCTAACCAAAAAGTTGGGCAGTTCAAATCCACTAGCTGCTCCTTGGAAACCCTGTGGGGCAGTTCTACTCTGTCCTATAGGGTCATTATGAGTCGGAATCGACTTGACAACAACGGGTTTTTTTAATGAGGTCATGTGAGTCCTCAACCTAATCACTTCTGAGTTATGAAGAGACGAGAATAGAAAGAGAGACACACACAGGGGCAGAGGAAGACAGGCAATGGAGACAGACGCTTTTACAAGGATTGCTGGCAGCTACTAGAATCTGAAATAGATAAGAAGGACCTCCCGCTACAGCCATATCCTGAATTCAAACTTCTAGATCCTGAGCTGTGAGAAAGGAGCCCTGGTGGTGCAATGGTTAAGCGCTCGGCTGCTAACTGAAAGGTCATTGGTTGAACCCACTAGCTGCTCCATGGGAGAAAGATGTAGCAGTCAGCTTCCGTAAAGATTTACAGCCTTGGAAACCGTATGCGACACTTCTACTCTGTCCTACAGGGTCACTATGAGTTGGAATCAACTAGATGGCAATGGGTTTGGTTTGATTTTTGAGCTATGAGAAAATAAATTTATGTTCTTTAAAGCCACCCTCTTGTGATATTTCTGTTATGTCAGCACTAGATAACTAAGACATCCAGGTTGTCTCCAACGCTTTGCTACCATCTGTAATACTTCAACAAACACCTTGGTTTAGGTTTTCTTGCCAAAAAATATTTGTACATATTTTCCCTGCAGAAAAATGCAAAAGAGAATTACTGAATCATAGGGTATTTTTAATATAATTTCACTATTCAAGTGCTCTCCAAAAGGGCTGCACTAGTCCTCAAGAAATTAGCAGTGATTGAGGATATTGATTTCTCCATATGCTTGTCAGCACTTGGTAAAATCTGACTTCATTTTTTTGCCAATTACATATCCGTGAACTGGTATTTTGTTTTTATTTTCATTTATTTCCTTATCCATGAGATCAAACATCTCTTTATATACTCCTCAGTCATTCAGACAGCCCTTTCTATAAATTGACTATGTCCTTTCCCCATTTTTCTATAAGATTTTCTACCTTTCTGCTGTATATTTTAGAATAATTACTTATATTATAGATTAATCCTTTATTAGTTAAAGATGTTGCAAATATCTTCTTACAACCAAGCACCCAGCCAAACTCTATTATAAACAATTCACACCTGTCTACTACTGAAGGCATTCTCCTTAATGGAGGAGATGGTGTTTAACACAGAAGCCAGGTAGGTCCCTTGCTTCCTTGCCTTTTCCAGACTGCATAAACACTCCATTCTCACATTTATAGGTTTTATCTCTCAAACAGAAAATAATCTGTTTCAGTGTTTTATGTTCTAACTCATAGCAGTAGTAGTAATGGAGTTAGTAGCAGTGATAGCAATGATAACAGTCTTTATTGCAAACAATTTGCATAAGAAAAATCTAATTAATGGGAATGTCTTAGTTACCTAGTGCTGCTATAACAGCAATACCACAAGTAGGTGGCTTCAACAAAAAGAAATTTATTTTCTCAGAGTTTAGGAGGCTGGAAGTGCATATTCAGGGTGCCAGCTCTAGCAAAAGGCTTTCTTTCTGTTGGCTCTGGGGGAAGGTCCTTGTTCCTTTTTTCCCTGGTGATCTTCATGGGGTGTGGCATCTATCTTCCCGCATCTCTGCTCTCTTCTCTGTGCCTAATCTGCTCCTTTTGTATCTCAAAGGCGATTGGCTTAAAACACATCCTACGCTGATATGGCCTCTCAGCACAACAAAGAAAACCCATTCCCAGATGGGATTATAACCACAGATATAGAGGTTAGGCCTTACAACACACGTTTTTTGGGGCACACAATTCAATCTGTAACAGGAAACTCTAATAAACACATCCTGTGCATACCCTGGCTTGTAAGTGACAGAGGGCGAAAGATAATCTGGATTTTTCCAGGTTATTTGCATTCTTAAATAGTAATTGTTTCTTCTCATACCTATTATTTTCTGTACAAGTTGATTTCTTACTTCTATTCCTATTTTCCTTACTCTTTAAGCTTTTGATGTTTTGAAAGATCATCAAATGGCAAAGCCCTCATTCACAACTGTCTCTCACAGTTCTGGGAGAAGGTGGGAGCCCAGTCACAGTGCCCCAGGCAGGGAAAGTCATCACATATAATAGCACCTCTGGACAACAGCAACCGTATTGCATGGTTTCCCCCTTTATCTGCACACCCAACACCAACTCCTAAAAACATTTCAGGCATTCATGCCATTTAGTCTATGCCAGGGTAAGGCCTGGGACAATTTATACAGAGTTAAACAGAAATGTAGACCACCTAGAACAACGAGTCTTAAAACGTATGTGCACAAGAATTGCTGAGGGTATTTGTGTGGGGGGTGGGGGTAGGAGGTGGATATTTTTCTGTACTAGTGAGGTTTCCCTTCACCTGGAGGGACATAAATTTGTGTGTTATTTCTGGTCTCTCTACCCTTTGCTCATCTGTAGGAAGTTAAGTGACTTACATGACTGGTGATTTTGAAAGGAGAAATGCAGCGTGTCAGCCTGAGTGATGACAACCCTTCCTTGTGGGGCTGAGATGCCTCAAAGATCTTACATCCTTTCCTCCTCCATCCCAGAAGCCTGCAGCCATGAGGTGAGGCCTTCTCTAGCCCAGCACTGCCTGTGACTGGGGAAGTCCTTTTCTAAGCCTGGGGCTCAGCATTAGAAAGCATGCTTACCCACAGATAGAAACGACCTCTCAACCTAAGCCTTAAAAGTAATGCATGTAATATGCTGACTCCTTCCTTTTTCTTATTTATCAGTTGATTTAGAACTCAGAAGGTGAAGGTGGCCTTAAATACCGCAACAAGAAGAGTTTGGTAAGCAATACAGTTAGTTAAGCTTCACCCTCAGAAAATGTTATTTATTAACTCGGGGATGGAACAAGGCTTGGACATCTTCATTTTAAATAAAATTCCCGGGTAGGGCTGCAGTAGGTTTCCATGGTGATTTTGGAAACACTGTCCTAAATGCATTTGGGAGTGGCTGTTAAACTCTGGCCTGACAAAGATTAAAAGACATAACTCCTCAAATTCATGTAAACTTTTTTTTATAGCAAAGGTTTTGTTTGTTTTTTTAATTGGGTAGCTATTATGTGTCCACCACTTTATTATGTGCTTTACACACATTACTTCCAGCCTTTATAGTAATCATACAGGTAGGCATTTTTTAGTCCAAATTTTTCCAGCTGAAGAACCCAAAGCCCAGAGAAATTCAGTAATTTTCTCCCTGTCTAAAATATGTAATTGACCTCTGGGTGAGGAACAGTTTCTCCGTCAGGTCGTATGAAGTATCATAAGCAATGCAAGACTCATATTTTTTTAAAAATAAATCCCAGAAGAAAAGCCCTGCAATAAATATGGCCTCGTATCAGTTTCAAAACCCCTGGGAAGGAAGGACCAAAGAGCTATGGCAGGTGGAGCCACCACAACAAGGGCCACCAGGGCCTTGTTAGGGAGAGAATGTCAGACTGCTCCCCAGCTACTAACCGTCTCTCTCCTTCTCTCCCAGGAGCTGCGCCTTATAAATCCTACCTGGCTAGTCAGCATTCTTCAGGTAGAGATCCCTCAAAAATCAAAAACCACCTTTAGGTAAAGCAACTCTCAGGTGAATGTCTGTCCAGCAGGCACACACCCTAGTGGATTATTATCTCCTCTGGGAAGTAAGAATCCCCCTGTCCAGGTCCCCACCTTCACACCAAATATATTTCACAACATTACATGATCCAGGTTTCTAAATTATATTACTTGTGTTCAAATCCACAAGTTTGAGTCTGAATGAGGTTTGGAGCTAACGTGTTCATCATCTTTGCATTTATATATGTATATATGTGTATTTTTCTCAGCTCTCTCTAACCTCCTCTCTGCCCCACCCTTATTAAACCAAATATTCCAATTCTGAGTGCTTCCCATGTGATACATGGAGCATTTTCCCTTTGCTGATAATATAAGCTTCCTGCCACCTGTGACCCAATAGGTTTAAGTTGTTCGTTTGTTAATCAACACGAAGCTCTAGTCTACTTAGCCCTGGACTTGGCCCTCGATGGCTTCATATGCTAGAGTCGAATCATTTCCCGAGTTCTAGTTACAGCGTGCACCTGGTGCTTTCTTTATTACCAAAGTCTTTCCCAGCAGCACGATCCTGCGCTATGTCCAAAAGCTGAAGACACAAGGTGCTCTACGGATGAAAGTCAGGCATTTAAGAGACACAGAATTCAAGAACTCGCTGCCCTTCCCTGCCACACGTGTGCACGTAGAACGCCTGGTACGTGATTTCTCTGACAGTTTGAAAGGGCCTTTGAGGTTTAATCAAGAGATAGTGGCAAAAGGATAACACGATGTTCATAGTGAGAATTCTTATCTCAGTGCTCCTGCTGACAGAATACCAAAGACTGCACGCCTTGCAGTTTATTTAGCTGTAAGGAATAGGGGTCGGGGTGATCCTTGGATTACTATCTATAAAAACACTACTTTCCCTACCTAAAAGTGATCTCTAGGCAATAGGTAACAGCAACTTGTAAGAAGTTCAAGGTGAAATATTTATTTTCAGGGAATACATTCCTTTTCCCCTACAGTTCATGCTACAATCATTCCCAAGTTACTAACCTTAGCATTTGTTTTGTTTTTGTATTCCTTTTTACTTTTATTTTAGCAAATGATCATCCTCAATTAAGTCAATGACGGAAAGTAATTTCATCTCTGCTGATGCAAGAGAATAAGAAAAAAAAATCTGTGAATTTACAGTGGCTAAGAAACATTGGTTTTTAGAGCAGTTAAGTTCGCTATACAAGATCTAGATTCATAAAGATTTTCCAAAAATTTTGTGAAAACATTTCACTCTGCAACATTTATATAGATTGTATATACTTACTTTCTATATTTTATTTAATTATTCTTTCAGGTTCTATGAAAAATTCTATTTACCATTCCAGTTATTCTATTACTTCAAATTTCCTACAACACACCATAAACAGCTTTGATGCTGCTAGTGTGATTCTTGGAAGCTGGTTGAAAATGAGAATCTTGTGCCACACCCCTACTGATTCAGAATCTGCATTTTAACAGCATCCCTAGATGATACAGATGTATGTGATAATGTAAGAAGCTTTGGGATAAAGAAATGAGCCTGAATTTTTTCAATCCCACCAACAAGGTCTCATATTCAAGCTTCATGGCTTTTGACTTTAGACAAGTATTAGGGATTGAATTGCATCCCCCAAAAATACATGTCATAAATCCTAACTTTGGGACTGGGTGGTCTTTGTTATGTTAATGGGACAGGATTAGTGTAGGATGGGTCTCAAAGATATAAAAAAGATTAAACAGGAGGGAAGGCCAAGTTGGCGGAGTAGTCAGACACTTCCTGTGGTCCCTCTTAAAACAAAGACCCAAAAAAACAAGTAAATCAATTGAGGAACTGGACTGACTGGCAGGGGGAGGGAGAGACAGGTCAGAAGCAGTGAGGATTTGCCAGAAATGACCAGGCCGGCACCCGGCAGGCTGGATCGACTGGCACCCTTGGGCTGAGGCAAGCAGTAGCGCTACAGAGGCGTTTTCTATATCAGGAGAAACCGAGAAGCAGAGAGTCTGCTCAAGCTTCCACAACCGGGGAGAAGTGGAGCTGAATGGGCAAAAGTTAAGTACAAGAGTCTAACCTATGGGCTTGGGATGGAAAAAGGCCTTCCCTTCTCTGGGAAGTACCTCTCTCCCATTTAGCTGCGCCCTCCGCACTCTGCTCTGGTCCTGGTCTGGCTTCAGCAATTGTTGTGTCCCCTGTGCCGGAAGAATCATAACAGAATACTATGAAAAATTGTACTCTAACAATTTTGAAAACCTAGAGAAAATGGACAAATTTCTAGAAACACACTATCTACCTAAACTAACACAGAGGTAGAAAAACTCAATAAACCTATAACAAAAGAAGAGATTGAAGAGGTAATTTAAAAACTCCCAGTGAAAAAACTCCCTGGCCCTGACAGCTTCACTGGAGAATTCTACCAAATTTTCAGAGAAGAGTTAACATCACTACTACTAAAGGTATTTCGAAACATAGAAAAGGATGGAATACTCCCAAACTCATTCTATGAAGCCAGCATAACCCTGATACCAAAACCAGGTAAAGATACCACAAAAAAAGAAAATTACAGATCAATATCCTTCATGAACATAGACACAAAAATCTTCAACAAAATTGTAGCCAATAGAATTCAACATCAAATAAAACAATTCACCGTGACCAAGAGGGATTCATACTAGGTATGCAGAGATGGTTCAACATCAGCAAAACAATAAATATAATCCATCACAGGGTTACCCTTAATGATTACAGCCTTGCAAACCCAGTGGGGTATTTCTATCCTGTCCTATAGGTTCACAATGAGTCAGAATTGACTTAATGGCAATGGGTTTTAAGGGGCCCTGGTGGTGTGGTGGTTGAGAACTCGGCTGCTAACCAAAAGCTCAGGGGGTTAAACATACCAGCTGCTCCACGGGAGAAAGCTGCGGCAGTCTACTCCTATAAAGATTACAGCTTTGGGAACCCAATGGGGGCAGTTTTACTCTGTCCTGTAGGAAATCTTGGTGGTGTAGTGCTTAAGAGCTACAGCGGCTAACCAAAAGGTCGGCAGTTCGAATCCACCAGGCACTCCTTGGAAACTCTATGGGGCAGTTCTACCCTGTCCTAAAGGGTCTCTATGAGTCAGAATTGACTCGACTGCAGCAGGTTTGGTTTTCGTCTTTTTTTTCACGGCGTCACTATGAGTTGGAATCACTCAACAGCAACGGGTTTAGTTTAGTATTTTTTTTTAAGGCCCTGACTCTGCACATGTGATTTACACACCTAAAACCAAACCCAACCCATTGCTAATGAGTAGATTCCTACTCATGGCAACCCCATGTGTTACAAAGTAAAACTGCTTCATAGGGTTTTCTTGGCTGTAATCTTAGCAGAAGCAGATCGCCAAGCCTCTTTCCTTAGTACTGCTGGGTGGGTTTGAACTGCCAATGTTTAGGTTAGCAGTTGGGCACAAACCATTCGCACCACCTCGGGGCCTATCTACACATGTAACCCACTGCTGTTGAGTCAATTCAGACTCATAGTGAGCCTATAGGACAGAATATACCTGCCCCATAGGGTTTCCAAGGCTGTAATCTTTATGGAAGACAACTGCTGCATCTTCCTCCTGCGGAGTGGCTGGTGGGTTTGAACTGCCAACCTTTCCATTAGCAGCCTAGAGCTTAACCACTTCGCCACCAGGGCTCCTATCTACTCTTTTCCAACTAAAAATTATGATTGCAACATTTTAATAAATACTCTGATTCCCTACAGTAGACCATCTTAATAAAAGAGAACTAGATTACTACATGAAATCCAATGTTTTAGTTAGAAAAACCTTTATAAGAACTAAAGACGATGAGTGTGCTGACCAAGCACTGTGTATAAGTCCTATAGATCAAGTCAGTGTTTACTGCTCATCGTTCATTCAGAACGTCTTTATTGACTACTCGAATCGGAACCGACTCAACAGTACCTAACAACAACTATGTGCTATAGGATTGAATGATCAAACTACTGACTGTAGATTTAAAAAAAATGTACTTGTAGAAGTCTTCAGATTATCACATAGAGTATTATTAGAGAATGATTTAATAATGAATGAGCTTAGTTGATGAATTTCACAGTATAAACTTAGAGAGTTCTTGAAGATCAGAAAATGGAGAGCACAGTATCAATCTGTATAATTCACTGAAGGTATGGGATATGAGCAAGTCTTGAAATATGAGTAGAATGTGAATGGTCATAGATATGGGGAAGAAAGAAACACACATAATATGATATCTTAGAGTTCTTTAAAAAAACTGTGTATATAAACCATTTTAAGTAAATGACTTCCCTTTTCAGTATTTCATTTGACTAATTCAGGGAATTGGTAAAGACAAAGACTGGTCTCTACAGAATACATATCTTCTCTAAAAATGCCCATATTCATTCCAAAATGCTGAATAATTGTAGTCTCTTTTTTTGTCTGTTTGGTCATTTTTATTAAGGAATGATCTAAACCTGTAACTAAGGTGATATATCCACTTTTTAAAAAAATTAATTATTTTAAAACATTTTAAATAAAATATTCACATTATAAATGAGCCAGACAATATTTTAAAAGACAACAAAAAACATTGCCATCGAGTCAATTCTGACCCATGGCGACCCCATATGTTACAGAGTTGAACTGCCCCATAGGAATTTCTTGGCTGTTATCTTAATGGAAGCAGATCATCTTCTTCCCTGGCACTGCTGGGTAGGTTCAAACTGCCAGCCTTTAGGTTAGTGTTGTTGTGTGTGCTGTCAAGTTGATTCCGATTCATAGCGTAGCGACCCGATAGGACAGAGTAGAATTGCCCCACAGGATTTCCAAGGCCATCATATTTATGAAAGCAGGTTGCCACATCTTTCTCCTGTGCGGTGCCTGGTGGGTTTGAACCACTGACCTTTCAGTTAGTAGTTGAGCAAAAACTGTTCACCCTACTAAGGGACAAACAATACAAGTGAGTGCAAATACCCTTCGTATCATTCATGATAGACTATACTATGCTACAGTGATCAACAATTTGAAAATTTTGGGAGCTGAGCACAACAAAAATTTGTCATTCAAACATAGTCTACTTTGGGTCTGAGCAACAATCCGAGGCTACTTTCATTTTTTTTTTTTTTTAACATTTTGTTGTTGTTTGGGTAAAAGAAGTTTACAAAGAAAATTCGTTATTTGGGGCTTCTTCCCTTTCCATATAAAGTTAATGATTAGTTTTTCCATCTCTTTAAAGAAAGCTGTTGGTATTTGGATCCGATTGCACTATATTTGTAGATTGCTTTGGGTAGAACTCACGTTTTCACAATGTTGAGTCTACCTATCCATGAGCACGGTATGTTTTTCCATTTATGTAGATCCCTTAGGGTTTCTTGCAGTAGAGTTTTGTAGTTTGCTTTGTATAGGTCTTTTACATCCCTGGTTAGATTTATTCCTAAGTATTTTATCTTTTTAGAGGGTATTATAAATGGTATTGTTTTCCTGATTTCCTTTTCATCGTTCTCCTTATTGGTGTATAGGAATCCCACTGATTTTTCTGTGCTTGTCTTGTATCCTGCTACTCTGTGGAAACTTTCTCTTAGTTCCAGTAGATTTCTGGTGGAGTCTTTATGGTTTTCTATGTATAGTATCATATCATCTGCAAACAGGG
>NW_004444039.1:9164044-9207396 GCF_000243295.1 Trichechus manatus latirostris | reverse complement strand
TGGAGCTAAGATGGATATGGGAGAGAGGAGAGAGGAACAGGAGCCAAAAACATACAAACAAACAAAAAAGAATGCTAGGGGAGCTTGCCATTGGAGTGGAGAGATGAGAGACTATGAAATGGAGAAAAACAAAAAGGGGAAGAGGAAGAAAAAAAAGAAAAGAAAAGAATGGATGAATAAAAATCCAAAAGGCTAAAGAACAGCAAAGTTCCCAGGGATCCCCCGGTCCGGCTATGAGGTCTGGGGAAATTGTTTTCAGATGTTGCAGTACAGCCTGGCTAGAAGGCATAGAGATATACAATGCCAGGTATTCAGGGAACAGAAAGAGAAGGAAGATATAGAGATGAGAAACTGAGTAATGAAGAAAGACAAAAAGGGAAAACAGAACAAAACAAATTTAAAAACAAAGAATAAGAAAAGCCCCCCAAAAAATAGAAAAAAAAAAACAAAGAAAGAAATACCCTCAGGGATCCCTCTACACCTCTGTGCAAGCCGAGGGGGTAGTTTCCAAGCCACGCAACACTGCGTGGCCAGAAAGTTCTCCCTACTCGAGAAAAGGAAAAGAAAACAAACAAACAATTCAAAACAAACAAACGAACAAAATCCTGGGATCCCACCAGCATGGCAGCCCAGACGGGGGAGCAGCTCCACACTTGAACGGAGCTCTGCAGCCCCTCAGGAAGAAGTAAAGTTGGCCCACGGAGCCAGGTATTTGAGCAAAAAGAGGCGGAGGTGGTGAGAGGTAAGGAAGAAATCAAAAGAAGCAGAAAAAAAGCAACACCAGCAGCCAACAAATGGCACTCAGAGAGCCAGCTAGTGCGGATTGGTGATATCCAAGCAGCCGGTGTGTCCTGGACAAGAGGCTGTGTCCGCGGGAAGCAGAGGAGGCTGAGTGTGGGTGAAGAAGGGTAGGGGGTGCGAAAGTGTATATCACAAATTACCAGAGCTCTGCAGCCCCTCAGGAAGAAGCAAAGATGGTGCACGGAACCAGGTATTTGGGCGAAAGGAGGGGGAGGTGGTTAGAGGTAAGGCAGAAATCAAAAGAAGCGGAAAAAAGGAACACCAGCAGCCAACAAATGGCACTCAGAGAGCCGGCCCGTTCAGTTGGGTGGAATCCAAGCAGCTGGTGCTTCCCGGACAAGACACTGTGGCCGTGGGAAGCAGAGGAGGCTGAGTCGGGGTGAAGAAGGGTGGGGGGTGGGAAAGCATATATCGCAAATTACCGGTTGTTTTTTCTCCTGCTGGAAGTTCCGTGAAGCTGCTTTCTCATACCCCCTGTTTGCTGGTCTCCAATAGGAGTCCAAGATGGCAGATCCACCCTGCGTTAGCTGATAGGAGACCTCTGCATGAATCTCTCCTCACTCTCCGTTCTCTGTCAGTTTTCTCACTCCATTTGGTGCTTGGCTGAAATCTTTATTGCTTCATTTGATGTTTTAGGGTTTCAGGATTGTTGTTTTCTCTGTTCGGCTTACTTTTTCAGATCTTTGCTGTGGAGGGACGGCATGGTGTTTCTGCCTAGAGTGCCATTTTGCCAGAAGTCCCCCTTTGCTCATTTTTTAAGCGGACTGTTTGTCTTTTCGTTGTTGAGATGTTGAAGTTTTCTATAAATTTTAGAGATTAGTCACTTTTCAGATATGTTATTGTCAAAAATTTTTTCCCAGTTTGTAGTTTTTTTTTTGTTTTTTTTTTTAACTCTTTTGGTGCATAAGTATTTCATTTTTAGGAAGTCCTAGTCGTCTAGGTTATTTTCTGCTGTTTGTGCATTTTCAGTTATGTTTCGTAGTCTATTTATGCCATAAATTATGGCCCCTAGAGTTGCCCTCATTTTTTCTTCCATGATCTTTATAGTTTTAGATTTTACATTTAGGTCTTTGATCCATTTTGAGTTATTTTTTGTGTATGGTGTGAGGTATGGATCTTGTTTCATTTTTCTGCAAGTGGATACCTAGTAGTGCCAGCACTGTTTGTTAAAAAGATTATCTCTTCCCCATTTAGTGGATTTCAGGCTTTTGTTGAAGATCAGCTGTCCATAGGTGGATGGATTTATGTCTGGGTTCTCAATTCCGTTCCATTGGTCTATGTGTCTGTCATTGTGCCAGTACCAGGCTATCTTGACTACCGTGGTTGTGCAGTAGATTCTGAGATCAGAAAATGTGAGGCCTCCTACTTTGTTCTTCTTCAGTAGTGCTTTGCTTATCTAGAGTCTCTTTCCTTTCCATATAAATTTGATGATTAGTTTTTCCATCTCGTTAAGAATGTTGATGGCATCTGAATTGAGATTGCATTATATCTATAGATCACTTTTGGTAGTATTGATATTTTCACAATGTTAAGTATTCCTATCCATGAGCAAGGTATATTTTTCCATTTACGTAGTCTCTTTTGGCTTCTTGCTATAGTGTTTTGTAGTTTTCTTTGTATAAGTCTTTTACATCCCTGGTTAGGTGTATTCCTAAGTAGTTTTTCTTTTGGTGGGCTATTGTAAATGGCATTGTTTTCCAGATTAGTTTTTTGGAGTTCTCTTTATTAGTGTAGAACATCTTGACTTATTTTTGTATGTTGATCTTGTACCCTGCCACTTTGCTGAATCCTTCTATTAGTTCCAGTAGCTTTCTTGTAGAATCTCTGGGATTTTCTTTGTATAGGATCATATCATCTGCAAATAGGGACAGTTTTACTTCTTCCTTACCAATTTGGATGAGTTTCATTTCCCTTTCTTGCCTTATTGCTCTGGCTAGGATTTCCAGTACAATGTTGAATAAGAGTGGTGATAAAGGGCATCCTTACCTGGTTTGAGTTTTCGAGGGGAATGCTTTCAGTCTCTCTCCATTGAGAATAATGTTCACTGTTGGTTTTGTATATATGCCCTTATATTATGTTGAGGAATTTCCCTTCTATTCCTATTTCGCTGAAAGCTTTTATCAGGAATGGGTGTTGGATTTTATCAAATGTTTTTTTTTGCATTAATTAATATGATCACATGGTTCTTTTCGTTTGTTTTATGTATGTAGTGGATTACACTGATTGATTTTCTAATGTTGAACCATCCTTGTTTACCTGGTATGGATTCCACTTGGTCATGATGTGTTACTTTTTTGATAGGGTATTGCATTCTATTGGATAGGATTTTGCTGAGAATTTTTACGTCTATATTCATATGGGATTTTAGTCTATAATTTTCTTTTTTAATGGTGTCTTTCCCTGGGTTTGGCATCAGGGTTATGCTTGCTTCATAGAACTAATTCAGGAGTATTCTATCCTTCTCTATGTTCTGAAATAGTTTGAATAGAATTGGTGTCAGCTCTTCTCTGAATGTTTGGTAGAATTCTCCAGTGAACCCATTTGGGCCACGGCTTTTTTGTTGTTGTTGGGAGTTTTTTTTTTTTTTTTTTTTAATGACTTCTTCAATTTCTTCTTTTGTTACGGGTCAGTTCCAATTTTCTACCTCAGTTTGTGTTAGTTTAGGTAGATAGTGTGTTTCTGGAAATTTGTCCATTTCTTCTAGGTTTCAAATTTTTTAGAACACAGTTCTTCATAGTATTCTGTTATGATCCTTTTTATTTCAGTTGGTTCTGTTGTAACTTCACCCATCTCATTTCTTATTGGTGTTATTTGCATCTTCTCCTTCTTTTCCTTTGTCAGTTTGGCCAGTGGTTTTCGATTTTGTTAATCCTTTAAAAGAACCAATTTCTAGTCTTGTTGATTGTTTCAATTGTTTTTCTATTTTCTGCTTCATTGATTTCTGCCCTTATTTTTATTATTTCCTTACCTCTGGTGACTGTAGGCTTTTTTTTTTGTTTTGTTTTTGCCTCTCTTTTTCTATTTGTTGGAGTTGTAGGGTTAAGGTGTTGATTTTGGCTCTTTCTTCTTTTTTGATGTGCGCATTTATTGTTATAAATTGACTTCTGAGCATTGCTTTTGCTGTGTCCTATAGGTTTTGGTATGTTGTGTTTTCATTTTCGTTTGGTTCTAGGAATTTTTTTTATTTCATTTGTTATTTCTTCAATTACCCAGTGGTTTTTAAGCATGATTTTACTCAATTTCCATGTTTTTTATTTTTTCCTTGTTTTTCTTATTATTGATTTATAATTTTATAGCATTGTGATCTGAGAAGATGCTTTGTATTATTTTGATTTTTTTTTTAATTTATTGAGGCTTGCTTTGTGGCCTAATATATGGTCTATTCTGAAGAATGATCTCCATGCACTGAAAAAGAATGTGTACTGTGCTGTTTTGGGGTTGACTGTTCTATATATGTCCTTGAGATTAAGTTGGTTGATTGTGTTGTTGAGATGTTTTATATATTTGCTGAGTTTCTTTCTAGTTGTTTTGTACTTCATTAAAAGCAGTGTGTTAAAGTTTCCTTCTATTATTGTGAAGTTGGCCATTTCTCTTTTCAATTCTGTTGTTTTATGTATTTTGGAGCTCTTTCATTGGGTGCATAGATATTATTATGGTTATTTCCTCTTGTTGGACTGACCCTTTAATCATTATATAATGCTCTTCTTTGTCTTTTATGCTAGATTTTGCCTTATTGTCTATTTTATCAGAAATTACTATTGCCACTCTTCTTTTTTGGTTGCTGTTTGCTTGATATATCTTTTTCTATCCTCTGATTTTTAGCTTATTTTTATCTTTGTGTCTAAGGTTTGTCTCTTGCAGGTAGCATATTGATGGGTCATCTTTTCTTATCTATTTTGCCACTCTCTGTCTCTTGACTGGTGCATTTAATCAATTTGCATTCAGTGTGATTATCGTTAGGTATGAATTTACCACTGTCATTTTGTTGTGCTTTTTTTTTTTTTTTTTTGATGATTTCTTTGCTCTGTATACTTTTCTGTGCTAAGTTCTTTTTGTTTGTGGATTTTCTTTTCATTTCATTCGTTGCTGTTGATTTTGTGTTTACTGAGTATGATTTTCTTCTTTTTTTATTTTGAAGAGAAGGTTTATTAGTTTTCTTTGTGGTTACCCTAAAATTTACTTTTATCTTCCTAAGTTTAAAACAGTCTGTCATATCTTGATATCTCCTTGAATTCCTCTCCATATGGAAGTTCCATAACTACACCATTTATTCATTTTTTTTTTTTTATTTTGAAGTTGTCATCATTTACATACTGATGTCTCTGGTTCCCTGTTTTCAGTCTTATAGATTTATTTTATTTTTGAAAATTTTTTATCTCACTTGATATCCAGAAAATGTTCTCATGTGTCTTAATCTTAGGTTGCTGTCTGACATTGATTCTTTGTCCAAAAGACTCCTTTTAGTATTTCTTGTAAGGCTGGTCTGGTTTTTACAAATTCACTTAATTTCCCTTTATCTGGAAATGTCTTTATTTTGCCATCATATTTAAGAGACAGTTTTGCTGGATATATAATTCTTGGTTGGCAATTTTTTTCTTTCAGGGTTTATATGTGTCATCCCATTGCCTTCTGCCTGCATGATTTCTGCCAAAAAATCAGAGCTTAGCCTTATTGGTTCCCCTTTGTAGGTTAACATTTTGTTTTTCCGTGCTGTTCTCAGGATTCTTTGTCTTTGGTTTTGTTTATTTGTGTATCTGTTTATCCGTTTATTCATTAATTCATTCATTTATTTTGTTTCAAGTACCCTGGTTAGAGATGAAGCCCAATTTTTTCCTCCCTGGGTAACTGACATTTCTTTCATTTTTTTATAACATATTTTTACTTTTGCACAATGATTCCCTCTTTTGTCTAAAAAAGACATGATAAAATAGATCTAAATATATCCTATATTTTCTATCTAATTAACAGAAAAAAGTACACAATGACCTAAACATTCCCTAAAAGAACTCAAATCAATTATCAAAACTGAGCAACTTAGTACTTCAACTACAAGTGTGGGTATACATTTCTAAAAATTCCTAGGTGATAAAAGATTCAATATCCTCAAAAAGGAAGAACAAGCTGAATATTCAGAACAAATGTCCATCAGTGAAATGAGTAACTTTCACAAAGATAATGTATTTCTTTAAGAAAAAAAAAAACTAATTTATATCCTCAGTGAGAGATGAGAGAAAATTGCATAAATAAAATATAAGCAGGTTCTCATGAACTTGAAGTAAACTTAGAATAATAGAGTTCTTGAAGATTTAGAGAAAATATTTTTATTTAGAAAAATAAAACACTGGATAGAGGCAGTAAGCAGCAGAATAGACATTGAAAAAATTGGAATTATGAAGTAGGATATTAGGTTAAGTGTTTCTCCCAACACTCTTAAGAAAAAAAAATTAAAAATTAGAAAAATGACACAGGGAACAGAACAAGATGATCCAATACACATATAGTAGGAGTTTCAGATGGAGACCAATGGAGAGGTATTAATCAAAAAGTAACAAATAAGAAATCTTGTTGAGCTGAAGACCTGACTCTTCAGACTGAAAAGAACTCACTTAAGTTCACTAGATGTATCTTATTCAAATCTCTGACTTGTTAGGATAAAGAATAAAGCATATAAGTGTGTCAAAAACAAAATTAAATACAAAAGAAAGAGTAACAGATTAGCTTTCAGTTTTTCATATACCATTGCATATGAATTACTTAATATGGCCCTTCTAGCCATAGTCTTTGTAAATTCCACCAAATGACTGGGTGAAACTATGCAAATGAGGTGCCTGTGGCCCAGCAAGAGGATTTAGTAGCTTGCATGCCATCCTTGTGGGGGTGGGACCATGGAAATAGGGTATATGGAACCCCAATGAGGGAATTGGTCAATTTTGTCATACAGCTAGGCTTAAAATGAGCCATTCGAGAGGTGAGAAGAGGGGACCTGACTACTACCAAGAAGAAAAGATAGGAGTGGAGTGTGTCCTTTGGACCTGGGATCCCTGTGCTGAGACCCTGCTAGATCCAGATGATAGAGAGAGAGAGCTGTAACACCAGAGACAGCAAGAAGGTGAGGAGCAGTAGCAGAGAAATGGCAGCAGCAGAACCAGAAGACCAGCAGGAGATGGCAAGGTGAGCTTCCTGGCCCAGGGAGCGAGAAGGCTTAGCGTCTTCGGGCAGGAAGCTTGCTAGTGGAGTGGGGTGCCCCCAGGCACTTATTGGCAGAACTAAAGAGCTTTAAAACACTTGCCCAAGCAGGGCAGGGGCCAGGCTGAGTGTTCAAGGGCCAGAGAGAGGCCTGCCTGAAAAGAGGCTGTCCTGATCAAAGAACTGTATCCTGAATTGTAACCTGTTCTTCCCTAATAAACTGCGTAACTGTGAGAATGGTCTGTGAGTTCTGTGTGGCCATTCCAACAAATTATTGAACCCAGTAGACAAGAAGAGAGTGCAGTGGAAGAGATGGCTTGGTGTCAGAATTGGTTAAAATGTTGGAGAGAAGAGGTATGTCTGACCTCCACCTCATAGGAATCAGCCTTGGGCTGTTGATCTTGATTCTCCTTCCCTCTTGTGAAGTTACACAAAGAGGTCTAATGTTGCCACCACAAAATTTTTACAGTCATGTTAAATGCTTTAGCCCTTCCATAGAGTTATAAGGGAAAAGGAGTGTGATCCTTGTACTCTATACCCAGTCAAGCTATTGTTCATGTGTGAAGGCAATGAAAAAAGAAAAAAATTTCAACATTCAAGTGCAGAACCTATGTACTTAATTATTTAAAAAAAAAAAAAAAAAACTTAAGTAAGAAATTTAGGAAAACAAAAACAACATTTTATTAGATTTAAATGAAGAGCTCAAGAAAAATCTAGCAGATATATAAATAATAGTTCACTTGGTAAGCAAGTTTAAAGCAATTGTTAAAGAATTCTTGGAAGTAAAGATACAAAACATAAAAATAAAAATATCTGTAACTAGATTTCTGATGATGATTTCTACAAAATCTGAAAGCTAAAGATTTTGCCTTAATGATGAGTGGGCAATGGGGAAACAAAGTATACTTTAAAATAATTTAGAGGTAGCAAATAATTGAATAAAAATAAGATATATAACTTTCTAGGTATTTGAGAGAGGAAAAATGATCAAAGAGAACTTGAGCACAAAGTTAATGGCAGTACAAATAAAATAGAAACAATAAAAAAATAAGATTATCAGAAGACATATATTTTTATTAAAGAAAAAAAATCTTATTTTGAGTAAGAAAGCAGAATCCAGATATTTGTTATGTATAATTAACACAGCTAAAAATCATAAGAAAACCAAGGTAAAATTATAGTAGGCAAATGAAAATTAAAAATAAATAAATTAAAAATGGCAATATAAATATGAGAAAAATTTTCCTAAATGTAATTGGACAACTGGTCAAAGACAATCATAAGCAGACGTTTATCAAGAGTTATAGGGTAATGCAAAATATGGTTTGAGTGCACCCTGAGGCACCTTGGAAGAAAGGACTGGCTGTTTACTTGCTAAAAATCAGCTATTGAAAACTATGTTGCACAGTTCTACCCTGACACATATGCGGTTGCTGTCAGTCAGAATTAACTCCACAGCAACTGTTTTCTTTTTTCTTTTAATAAGAACAATATCTGTGAAAAAATATTAATAAGAAAGAATTGAATGTGAATTCTGTTTTCTTTGTGCTCTGAGCTAATGTTACTTTGGTAGGAACAGCATTATCTAATACAGGTCTCCTTCAGTTCTAGTTATGGGCCCAAACTAATCACAGTGCAATCCATCACATGTACACACAGACAGAATCTGCTTTGGGTTGACTCACACGATTGTCCTTGAAGGTGCTGTTGAATAATTTTTTATTCCTGCCATTATAGAAAAGGTGCATTGTATGGTGTAGGCAATTGCATTCACTAGAAAATGCCCTTGGCTTACTTACTATATGTACAGAGGTGTGAGAAGGGGGAAAAAAAACAAAACACACTAGTTATTTCCTTCAACCTTGAACAGAAAACCAAAATTCATCCTCAGAAACTTCTTTCAGTAGATTTCCATGTCCACAATTTAGTGTCAGATAGTCTGCTAATTCAAAGAAGCAGCTTGACCAAGAACAAGCATGTGAAACGCTCATGTAGTTCAGTCAAGTTCAGTTAAGATCTCAGGAGCTGTGTCTAATCCAAATTTCAAATATGCTTATTATGGCTTGCTAAAATCTCATGTGCCGTGGGGTATGATAATTCCTGAAAAAGCAGTTCTTCTGGCAGATTAAGAGAACAGTTTGCTTTTGCCTCAAGCCATTAACATTTTAATAAAACGGTCGTCAACTGTGATAACAATTCATCTTTAGGGGACTTTATCTATTATTAACCTTATTGAATAACACGTTTATTACTGCTGACATGTAGATTTTCCAGCCTTCGTCAAATATGCACCTCACTCCAGCTCTCTTTCTCTCTCTCTCTTTAAAATTTTTGTTCAATTAAGCTGAATTTCTGTGCCAAGTGCCTATTTACAAGAGTGTTGGTTTGTTTTCCTTTGGAGTGATTTGAAAATGGTTCTCGTTTCCAATAATAGTTGATTAAGCTAAACACATTTTATAGGCTTTGTTGAGAACCACAATCTGTTAAGCAATAATAATTTACGACTTTCAACTGATTTTGATGAAGCAGACAGTTGAAGTCTTAAGGAAAGTTTGTTTCAGGAAAGAGCCGGCGGTCAAAAAATACAAGTTAAATTTTATTTTCACATGGGAATACCCTTCTCCGTCCAGTCTGCCGACCTTTTGGTTAGCAGCTGTAGCTCTTAACCACTGCACCACCAGGGCTCCCATATGGGAAGAAGGTGGTATAATAAGCAATTATGTCCCTTACCAACAGCATGATGCTCAATATTTTTTATTAAAAGTCCATGAACACTCTATTTAATCAACAATTGATAAACAAAAATAAATCCAGTATTAAGCTTTCTAAAATGCACGAAGAAAGAAACTAAGGTATAGAGATGTGAACATCTTTGCTGGGCTCGGGGAACTCAAAATGATTCACTACAGTGATATCCAAGAACTGGCGAAAGAGCGAGTACTTAGGACAAAAAAAATAGGTTTGGAGCCAAATTTAAACTATAGCCAGTTGCCTACAGTCGATTCCAAATCATGGCAATTCTATGTGTATTAGAGTAGAACTGTGCTCCGTAGTTTTCAATGACTGATTTTTGGGAGTAGATCACCAGGCCTTTCTTCTAAGGCACTTGTGGGTGCTCGAATCTCCAACTTTTCAGTTAGCAGCCAAACACGCTAACCGTTTGCACTACGCAGGGACTCCTCACAAAAAGGAATAAATGTTTAACCGAACGTGAGAGGAAGTACGGAAGTTTGGTCCAGTTAATTTATTTTAAGCTGAGAAAACATGATGATATTAGAGGCTGCAACAACTGTGCAGAAATGTTCAGACTCAACTGAGTGATAAGGTCTGGAAGGAGGTGAACCCTTTGGAAGGCAGTTGCAAGAATCTAAGCAAAAGATGGTGAGGACCTAAACTTGGTAGAGAGGGGACTAAAGGGCAAACTTACATACACAGTAGACACTGCTGAAGAATATTCAATAGAACTTTGTAAAAGGGTGAAAGGTGGCTATGGGGGGAAAAAATTAACTCTGAGATTTTCAGTTTTAACAACGTGATAGTTGATGATGCCATCAACCATCAATTACGATGGAAGAATACAAGGGTTGAATGTTTTGGTGAGAAAACACTGAGTTATTCTGGCACATGTTTGTTTTTGGAGTCTGTGGGTGACATGCAAGCGCAGTAACGAGGATTTCTACTGAGCTAGAAAAACAACAAACCTGCTTCGTCCACCCACATTTCTAGGACTAAACAAATCTTACCTTTTGGGTTAAAAAAATGTACTTTGGGGTCCATAAAGGACCAAACATCTTCCCCTCTTGAATTTGCTCTTGTCTTCTACTCACTTTCACTTGTACTTCCTAAATATATTTCTAATACATCGCTTTCTCTCAATTTCCACTGACTTGTTCAGAATTTTATCTTGTACGGTCTACTGTTACAATCACTCAGCTGGTCACTTTGCCTTTAGTTTTATCTCTGACAGATATTTTACTCTAAAGCTATCAGAATGGTTTTTATAGAATGAAAATATATGTTACAACAGTGCTTTCAACCAGTGACACTCGGTGGGATAGAAAA
This sequence comes from Trichechus manatus latirostris, assembly GCF_000243295.1. Taxonomy (NCBI): domain Eukaryota; kingdom Metazoa; phylum Chordata; class Mammalia; order Sirenia; family Trichechidae; genus Trichechus; species Trichechus manatus. The sequence goes on along the minus strand of NW_004444039.1, from coordinate 9,196,347 downwards.
AAACCAAAAACCCAAACCTGTTGCCATGGAGTCAATTGCGACTCATGGCAACCCCGTGTGTAATACACCCTTTATATAAAATTTATTTGATAATGAAGCATTATTGTCCTGAAGTGAAATTTATAGATATTGTAAACTGTCAGTGTACTAAATTTTAAAAAAATCCATCTAGTAAGATAAAAATAATAAAGATGAAATTAAATAATAGTAATCTGTGATGATAATAATAACCCACATTTTAACATGTAAATCCTCAGACACCAGTGTAGCAGAAGACACAGTGAAGTATACCACTGCTTGTACCTACATATGCACTCTCAATGGACAAACGTAGTCCAATGCAGTTATGTGAATCAGTGACATGAATACCATGTGCCACAACGCCATTGATGACACAATTTCTTTACAAAAAATATAAAACTCTTGGTAACGTTACAAACAATGCAATGAAAAACCTTTCTTACATTTACATGGTTGTTGCATTGCAGGAAAAGTTGATGTATATTAAAGCAAATAGTGTGCACTTAGATGGAAAACAGAGCTAAGGTTTAGGTACAGATCAATAGAATTGAGTCTTGTGTAATGGATGTCCAACAGGACATTTGAAAGTTGCACGAGAGGAAGAAAAAATTCTTCATTATATGGGACACACATTAAAGGATGAGTAGAATCCTTGATATCCCCCTACTAAATGCCAGTAGTGCTTCCTAGATGATCTGAAAACTAAAAATTACTCCCCTAGGGGGCATATGGCCACCATTGAGAACCTGCTTTATACCTTTCCAAAGCTCCACACACCCTAGAGGATAAGATTCAAATTTCTTTCCCTGCTGTATGATGCCATTTATGATCTGACTCCGACTTCTTTCATGATTCTTGCCTCAATACTTATGTCCAAGCTATACTAAATTGCTTTGTATTTGGGGGATGTTTGTTTGCCTTTTACCACATGGTCCACTCAGTCTAAAATAATGATGACAATAATGATGATGATGATAGGGGAAGATGATGTTAAAATGGCTAATATCTGATATTTTATAACACAAACTAATCACATCATCCCTATTTGTTAAGGTCAATTGACAATAACAATAAGGATTCATATGTAGATCAAAATTCACTTTCAAGAAATATCTGCTTACAGTGGTGGTAGACTTGTCTCTTACACACAACTTCTTCTGCTGAGAACAACTATAAAATACTAAAAAATATGAAGAACATCTGCTTGAATACATTGGAGGATTACTGAGGTAGCAAGGACAAGAAAGGCCAAATCTGGACAGAAAGTAAACACAGAAGAATGAGTCCAATATTCATTGCTGCTTTTCCCACTGAAATATTTGCTGATTCACAAACAGTGGCTGACATGCTGAGAAGCTGATCTAGAAATCATGGGTGGAAGAAGCTGATTCGAGAGTCCAGCAATCTTATGGGGCTAAGAAGATAAATGATGGGGTTCAGGATCCACCAAAAGGAGGAATCTGAAAATCATAACAGGTGTTTGCTTGGGATTCACTAAAAAAACATTTATCAAAGAAGATAAATGATGGGGTTCAGGATCCACCAAAAGGAGGAATCTGAAAATCATAACAGGTGTTTGCTTGGGATTCACTAAAAAAACACCTCAAACATGTAGGAGTTAACCAGAAATAGACTATCCATCACAGACACTGAAGCTCAGCTTCAAATCACTTTAGTCCCTACTTAACCAAACCAAATCCACTGTTATCAAGTTGATTCCAACTCATAGCCACCCTATAGAAGAGAGTAGAACTGACCCATAGGATTTCCACCATTGTATATCTTTACAGAAGCAGACTGCCACATCTTTCTCCTGCAGAGTGACTGGTGGGTTCTAACTGCCGACCTTTTGCTTAACAGCCAAGTGATTTAACCACTGTGCCACCAGGACTCCTCAAATCACTGCTTAGGGGAAAAAAAATCTTTCTGCATCATAACCAACATCCAAAAGAAAAATGACAGACTCTCTGAAGGAAAATAACATCATTCAGAGCCAAAAATTTCTTTACAATGTATTATACAGCGTCAAGCATTTAAGAAAAAAATTACCAGGTATTATCAGGAGAGAAGCACGTAACCAGAAACCAAGAGGAAAAACATATGCAGAAATCTAACACAGAATCTAAGATATGAGTGATTAAAATGTTCAGTGACTTAGATTATAAAATACAGAATTTCAGCAGAGAGACGGAACATATTGTAAAAATGAAAGAGAAATTCTAAAACAGCAATGTAAACCAAAGGTAAGCTTTTGAAAAATTGGGTTCTGAAAATTGTAATTACTGAAAATAAAAAAGCTAGAAGTAAATAAGTATGTCTTAGTTACACAGTGCTGCAGTAACACAGATACCACAGTGTGTGGCTTTGAAGAACAGAAATTTATTTTCTCACATTCCAGAGGCTCAAAGTCCAAATCAGGGCCTTGGCTCTTTGGTGTTCCGTGACTTACAGACAATTCCCATACAGCATCTGTCTTCCCCCTGTGTGTGCTTCTGTGTCCATTTTGTTCTTTTTATAACTCAAATGTGAGTGGGTTTAGAATCCACCCTAATCCATGGCCTCATTAACATAACAAAAGAAAAACCCTATTTCTAAACAGGATCACATCCACAGGTACTGGGGTTAGGATTTCAATACACATTTTGGGGATATACAATTCAATCCATAACATAGTGTAACAGGAAAGAAGATACAACTAAAAAGATAATTACTGTGTTAGAAAGCTAAGTCAGAAGAATTATAGAAGCATGGAGACTAAATAAAATGGAAAATAAAGAAAATAGCATATATAAGAGACATTTTGAAAAAGTCTTACATTTATGCAATTGGAGTCTGAGAAGGAGACGAGGGTGCAAATGGAGTAAGAGCAGTATTTCATGACAAAACAGCACAAAATTTTTCAAAACTAACCAAAGACATCAAACTACAGAATTAAAATAACTAAAAATCAAAAGCGGGATAAATATGAAGAAAATCACACCCAAGCACATCATTGTAGGACTTATAAAATCCAAAGACAAAGGGAAAACTTTAAAGAAGTGGGGTAAAAATTTTTTTAAAGAAGCAACAATAAGATTGAGAGCTAATATCCTAACAGTCTAATGGAAACCTGAAAACAGTAGAATATACCTTACAATTCAATACTCAACAAATCATCCTGAAAAAATGAAGACAAAATAAACACATTTTTTGACAAACATAAATGAGAAAATTTGTTACTAGCATAACTGCGCTGTAAGAAATACTATAGGGAATTTTTCAAGCAGAAGGAAAATAAACCCAAAAGGAAGTATGAAATGCAGAAAAAAAATCTACAAAAAGCATTTGGAAGAATAAATGTGTTCGTAAATCTAAATGAATACTTACTTATAAAACAACTCTAATGTCTTCAGGAGTTGACAATATATACAAAAAAAAATCCAAAATCAAACCCATTGCATGGAGTTGATTCCAACTCATAGCGACCCTATAGGACAGAGTAGAACTGCCCCATAGGTTTCCTAAGCTGTAATCTTTACAGAAGCAGACTGAGCAGCCAAGCTCTTAACCATTGCTCCACAGGCTTCCTGACAACACATAAATAATTAGAATATATTGAAACAAAAGCAGAAAAGGTAAAAGGAAGTTAAATATAGTTAAGTTTTCCTAAGTTGTTTTCTTTTTCTTGGTTAAAATATTAGTTATATTTCTTATTATAATGGAAATCCAATTCCAGTTAGAATTTAGAAAGATTCAAAAGAACTTTGAATCCATAGCAAATCCAGATGTTAAAAATATTTTTTTCAGGAGGTGGGGCCAAGATGGTGGAGTAGTCAGATGCTTCCTGTGGTCCCTCTTACAACAAAGACCTGAAAAAACAAGTGAATTCGTTATATATGACAATCTAGAAGCCCTGAACATCAAAGACAAAGTTGAGGAATCAGACTAAGTGGCAGGAGGAGGGAGAGACAGTTCAAAAGCAGCGAGGCTTTGCCAAACCTGACCTGGCTGGCACCCTGCAGACTGGATTGGCTTGAGGGTGGGCTGAGGCAAGCAATAGCACTTGGGACACATTTTCCACACCATAAGAAACTGAGTGACGGAGAGTCTGCACAAACCTCCAGAACCAGGGGAAAGTGACTCTGAATCTGCAAAAGTTAAGTTGCAAGTGTCTAACCTACCAAGCAGTATCAAAAAAAACCTTCTCCATCTGGGAAGTACCTTTCGCCCATTGACCTGCTCACTCCCCACTCTGCTCCTGGTCCTGGTCCAGCTTCAGTATTGCCACACCCCCTGGGCTGGAAGTAGGACACACAGCATGCCCCAAGCATTCTTCCAGCTTTGGAGAGGAAACAAATTAACATACAAATAGCAAACAGAAAAAAATAATCTGCCAGCTCCCCTAAACCAGGACCTCACGGCAGGCACAGCCCCTTTACCTAGGCATAGGAATAAGAGGTCCACAGACTCTGAATGCCTTTCACCCCTGCCTTCACCAGCGTGGGCCCACATGAACAGCATAGGCCCTCATTAGCATAGTACAACAGCATATGTACCTGAAGCCTATTTCCAACTGCAACAGCTAAGAGGGAGTGGCATATTTGTGACATTTGACACTGCCCTGCCTATTAAGCAGGGTCTTCACCTACCCACATCAGGGGCCTGAGGACTGGTGGCTACACCCACTCCACCTCGCCACCAAAGACAGGGGTCCAAGAACAAATGGTGCCTCCCAGTTGATATAGCCAAAAACATTGGGTATCCAAAGTCCAGCTGCAAAACCGACCCACCTATGCACTCTAGGAAACAGGGACACACCTTCCACCCAGGCACTCAGGGGCAGCCTTCAACCCCCTACCTTGCTCAGCACATAACCCATTACTGCAGCCAGATACCTGTGCCTGATCAAACAACCTTTACATAGCCCTGCCCGTCTAGGACTGTAGGTGAGAACCTGAACCACACACTCAGTGACTGATGACCTGGACGCCTGAGCTGGATCCACACAAGAAAAGTAAATGGACTTCTGGACTCACATACCAAGTAGCAGCTCTAACCACCTGGTGACAGGACATGAGACATGTCAAAGATATGTCAAAGACGACAATATTCAAAGTAACTCACATGCCCAGCCTATTTGGGTATATAAAAACAAAACAAAACAAAAAGCTAGGACACAGTAAGCAAACATAAAATAAATAATATAATCACTTATTAATGGCTTGAAGACAACAGTCAATATAAAATCACATAAAGAGGCAGACCAGGATGGCTTCAACAAGTGACCAAAACAAAGAGCCAAGAAACCTCCTAAAGGAAGAGAAGCTCTTGGAATTACCAGAGGTAGAATTCAAAAGATTAATATACAGAGCTCTTCATGAGATCAGGAAGGAGGTCAGACAAAATGCAGACCAAGCCAAGGAACACACAAAGCAATAGAGGAACTTGAAAACGTTATACAAGAGTAAAATGACAAATTTAACAGCCTACAAGAATCCATACAGAGATAGCAAATCCAAATCCAAAAGATCAACAATAAAATTTCAGAATTAACTGAATTGTCTAACTCAATAGAAAGTCACAGGAGCAAAATTGAGGCAGTGGAAGTAATAATTAGTGAGCTTGAAGATAAAGTACTTTATACCAATTTATTGGAGGAAAAGTCAGATAAATAAAAAAAAATGAAGAAACCTTAAGAATTATGTGGGATTCTATCAAGAGGAATAACCTAAGAGTTATTGGAGCACCCGAACGGGGTGGATAACAGAAAATACAGAGAGAATTGTTGAAGATTTGTTGGCAGAAAACTTCCCTGATATCATGAAAGGTGAAGATATCTATCCAAGAAGCTCATTGAACCCCACACAGGGTAGATCCCAAAAGAAAGTCACCAAGACATATTGTAATCAAACTTGCCAAAACCAAAGATAAAGAGAGAATTTTAAGAGTGGTTCCAGATAAACGAAAAGTCTTTTACAAAGGAGAATCAATAAGACTAAGCTTTGACTACTCAGCAGAAACCATGCAGGCAAGAACGCAATGGGATGACATATATAAAGCCATGAAGGAAAAATAATTGCCAGCCAAGAATTATATATCCAGCACAACTGTCTCTCAAATATGATGGTGACATTAGGGCATTTCCAGATAAACAGAAGTTAAGAGAATTTGTAAAAACCAAACCAAAATTACCAGAAATACTAAAGGGAATCCTTCAGTTAGAAAATCAATAACATCAGCTAACAACCCAAGACTAGAGCACAGGACACGACAACCAGATATCAACCCATATAGAGAAGTTACAAAAACAAATCAAAACTAAAACACTGAAAACAGGGAAACAAAGACGTCAATATGTAAAAGATAACAACATTAAAACAAAAAAGAAGGACTAAATAATGTAGTCATAGAACTTTCATACGGAGAGGAAGTCAAGGTGATATCAAGAAATAAAAGACTGTTTTAAACTTAGAAAAATAGAGGTATGTGTTAAGGCAACCACAAAAGAAACTAACAATCCTACACATCAACATAAAAAAGAAGAAAAACGTAAAGACTCAGCAAATACAAAATCAACAACAATAAAAAAGACGAAAAGAATATACATAAAGAAAAACAACACAGCTCAGAAAATTAGGTGGAACAAAGAAACTGTCAACAACACAGAAAAACATACATTAAAATGACAGTGCTAAACTCATACCTATCAATAATTACACTGAATGTAAATGGACTAAATGCACCAATAAAGAGAGAGTGGTAGAATGAATAAAAAAACATGATCTGTCTATATGTTGTCTACAAGAGACATACCTTAGACTCAAAGACACAAACAAACTAAAACTGAAAGGATGGATAAAAATATATCAAGCAAACAACAACCAAAAAAGGGCAGGAGTGGCAATATTAATCTCTGACAAAATAGACTTTAAAGCAAAATCCACCACAAAAGATAAGGAAGGACACTATGTAATGATTAAAGGGTCAATACACCAGGAGGACATAACCATAATAAATATTTACACACCCAACAATAGCACTCCAAAATACATAAAATGAACTCTAACAGCATTGAAAAGAGAAATAGACAGCTCCACGATAATAGCAGGAGACTTCAATACACCACTTTCGATGAAGGACAGAACATCCAGAAAGAAACTCAATAAAGACATGGAAGATCTAAATGCCACAATCAACCAACTTGACATCATAAACATATACAGAACACTCCACCCAACAGCAGCTAAGTATACTTTCTTTTCCAACACACATCGAACATTCTCCAGAACATATCACATATTAGGCCACAAAACAAGCCTTAACAGAATCCAAAACATCAAAATATTACAAAGCATTTTTTATGACCATAAAGCCATAAAAGTAGAAATCAATAACAGAAAAAGCAAGGGAAAAAAATTAAATACTTGGAAACTGAAAAATTCCTTGCTCAAAAACTACTGAGTTATAGACGAAATAAAGGACAGAATAAAGAAATTCACAGAATTAAATGAGAATGAAAATACATCCTAACAGAATCTTTGGGACACAGAAAAAGCATTGCTGAGAGGCCAGTTAATTCAATAAATGCACACATCAAAAAAGAAGAAAGGGCCAAAATCAAAACATTAAACCTACAATTCAAACAAACAGAGAACAGTAAAAGAAGACCATGGGCACCATAAGAAGGAAATGATAAAAATTAGGGCAGAAATAAATGAACTAGAGAATAGAAGAACGATTGAAAGAGTTAATAAGACCAAAAGCTGGTTCTTCGAAAAGATCAACAAAATCAACAAACCATTGGCCAAACTGACCAAAAGAAAAACAGGAGAGGAAGCAAATGACCCGAATAAGAAATGTGATGGGAGCTATCACAACAGACCCAACTGGAATTAAAAGAATCATAACAGAATACTATGAAAAATTGTACTCTAACAAATTTGGAAACCTAGAGGAAATGGATTTCTAGAAACACACTACCTACCTAAAGTAACACAAACCGAGGTATAAAAACTAAATAAACCTATAACAAAAAAAAGAGATTGAAGAGGTAATTAAAACACTCCCAACAACAACAAAAAAAAAAAAAGCCCTGGCCCTGACGGCTTCACTGGAGAATTCGACCAGACTTTCAGAGAAGAGTTAACACCACTACTACTAAAGGTATTTCAGAGCATAGTAAAGAATGGAATAGTCCCAAACTCATTCTATGAAACCAGCATAATCCTGATACCAAAACCAGGTAAAGACACCACAAAAAAGAAAATTACAGACCAATATCCCTCATGAACATAGACACAAAAGTCCTCAACAAAATTCTAGCCAATATAATTCAACAACACATAAAAAAAAAAACAATTCACCATGACCAAGTGGGATTCATACCAGGTGTGCAGGGATGGTTCAGCATTAGAAACACTATCAATGCAATCCATCACATAAACAAAACAAAAGATAAGAACAACATGATCTTATCAATTAATGGGGAAAAGACATTTGAGAAAGTCCAACACCTATTCATGATAAGAACTCTCAGCAAAATAAGAATAGAAGGGAAATTCCTCAACATAATAAAGAGCATTTATACAAAGCCAACAGCCAACATCATTCTAAAAGGAGAGAGAAAGAAAGCATTCCCCTGAGAAAAGGAACCAGACAAGGATGTTCTTTATCATCACTCTTATTCAACATTGTGCTGGAGGTCCTAGCCAGAGCAATAATGCAAGAAGAAGAAATAAAGAACATCCAAATTGGTAAGGAAGAAGTAAAAGTATCCCCATTTGCAGATGATATGATCTTATACACATAAAACCCCAAAGAATCCATAAGGAAACTACTGGAACTAATAGAAGATTTCAGCAAAGTTTCAGTATACAAGATAAACATACAAAAATCAGTTGGATTCCTCTACACCAACAAAGAGAACTTCGAAGAGGAAATCACCAAATGATTACCTTTTACAATAGCCCCTAAGAAGACAAAATACTTAGGAATAAATCTACCAGAGATGTATAAGTCCTATACAAAGAAAACTACAAGACACTACTGCAAGAAACCAAAAGAGACCTACATAAGTGGAAAAACATACCTTGCTCATAGATATGAAGACTCAACATTGTGAAAATGTCAGTTCTACCCAAAGTGATCTACAGATACAATGCAAACCCGATCCAAATTCCAATAACAATTTTTAACAAGATGGAGAAACAAATTATCAACTTCATATGGAAAGGGAAGAGGCCCCAGATAAGTAAAGCATTACTGAAGAAGAGGAACAAAATGGGAGGCCTCACACTACCTGATTTTGGAACCTATTATACCACCATGGTAATCAAAACAGCCTGGTGCTAGTACAACAACATATACATAGACCAATGGAACAGAATTCAGAATCCAGATGTAAATTCATCCACCTATGAGTAGCTGATAATTTGACAAATTTCCAAAGTCCATTAAATGGGGAAAAGACAGTCTCTTTAACAAATGGTGCTGGCAAAACTGGATATCCATCTGCAAAAAAATGAAACAAGACTCATACCTCACACCATGTACAAAAATTAACTCAAAATGGATCAAAGACCTAAATATCAAATCGAAAAAGATAAGGATCATGGAAGAAAAAATAGGGATAATGCTAGGAGCCCTAATACATGGCATAAACAGAATACAAACCATAAGTTACAATGCACAAGCACCAGAAGAAAGACTAGATAACTGGGAGCTCCTAAAAATCAAACACTTACGCTCATCAAAAGACTTCACCAAAAGAGTAAAAAGACAATCTACAGACCGGGAAAAAACTTTTGGCTATGACAAATCTGATCAGCATCTAATCTCTAAAATCTACTTGATACTGCAAAACCTCAACAACAAAAAGACAAACAACCCAATTAAAAAATGGGCAAAGAATATGAACAGATACATGAGGAAATGCCCACGATCATTAGCCATTAGAGAAATGCAAATCAAAACTACAATGAGATACAATCTCACGTCAACAAGGCTAGCAGTAATCCAAAAACCACAAAATAATCAATGTTGGAGAGGTTGTGGAGAGACTTGAACACATACCCTGCTAGTCGGAGTGTAAAATGGTACAACCACTTTGGAAATCGATTTGATGCTTCCTTAAAAAGCTAGAAATAGAAGTACCATAAGATCCAGCAGTCCCTCTCCTTGGAATATACCCTAGAGAAATAAGAGCTGTCACACAAATATATATATGCACACCCATGTTCACTGCAGCACTGTTCACAATAGCAAAAAGAGGGAAACAACCTAGGTGCCCATCAATAGATGAACAGATAAATTATGGTACATACACACAATGGAATACTATGCAACGATAAAGAACAACGATGAATCCACAAAACATCTTACAACATAGATGAATATGGAAGGCATTAGGCTGAGTGAAATTAGTCAGTCACAAAAGGACAAATACCATATGAGACCACTATTATAAGAACTCAAGAAAAGGTTTAAACACAGAAGAAAACATTCTTTGATGGTTACGAGGATGGGGAGGGAAGGAGAGAGGAATTCATTAACTAGATAAAAACCAAACCCATTTCCGTTGAGTCGATTCTGACTCACAAAGACCCTATAACTAGATAGTAGACAAGAATTATCTTAGGTGAAGAGAAGGACAACACACAGAACAGGGGAAGTCAGCACAACTGGACTAAACCAAATGCTAAGAAGTTTCCTGAATACAGTTAAACACTTTGAGGGACAGAGTAGCAGGGGCAGGGGTCTGGGGACCATGATTTCTGGGGACATCTAGGTCAATTGGCATAACAAAGTTTATTAAGAAAATGTTCTGCATCCCACTTTGGTGAGTGGCGTCTGGGGTCTTAAAAGCTTACAAGCGGGCATCTAAGATTCATCAATTGGTCCCAACTGACCTGGAGCAAAGGAGAATGAAGAACACCAAAGACACAAGGAAAATAGCCTAAGAGACAAAAGGGCCACATAAACCAGAGACTCCATCACCCTGAGACCAGAAGAGCTAGATGGTGCCCAGCTACCACCGATGGCTGCCCTGACAGAGAACACAACAGAGAGCCCCTGACAGAGTAGGAGAAAAGTGGGGTGCAGAACTCAAATTCACATAAAAAGACCAGACTTAATGGTCTGAGACTTGAGGAACCCCAGAAGACATGCCCCCCAGACTCTCTGTTAACCCAGAACTAAAACCATTCCCAAAGCTAACTCTTCAGACAAAGATTAGACTGGACTATAAAGTACATAAAATAATACTCATGAAGAGCATGCTTCTTAGTTGAAGTAGATACAGGAGACTAAATGGGAAGCTTCTGTCCAGAGGCAGGATGAGAAGGCAGAAAGGGATAGGAGCTGGTAGAATGGACACGGGAAACTCAGGGAAGAAGGGGGGAGTGTGCTGTCACATTATAGGGATTGCAAGTAGGATAAATTTTTGTATGAGAAATTAACTTGAGCTGTAAACTTTCACCAAAAACACAACAAATATAAAAAAAAATACATATATATATTTTTCTACGGCACCCTTAAGAGCAGTGGATGAAAAGAAGCCCTGATGACCTATATTCCAGAGAAAAAAGCCCTTCACATCTGGGAATAAAGAAACGGCAACATTCACATCTGGGGCAAGTGCCTGATCTCAGTGTAGACAGGATAAGATACCTAATAAATTGGAGACTTCGCAGGGTTAAATAAGAAATGATTTTAGCTTCGATGACTGTATGATCTTGTAATGACAGTATGATCTTGTAGTAGAAGAGCCCTCACTGCAAAATGAACTGCTTAGACTATCAACCACCTTCCCAAAATGTTGTCAAGAAAATCACAGTAAAGGTGATAGTAAATAGTGAAAATCGTGCACTGAAGGTGTTTGCTTTCCAAAACCCTGTCAGAGTTTAATCCACAAGTGAATCGGTTGGAGATTGAGTTCTGTTATAGCTGTGTGCACATCCTGTAACCCAAAACTCCTGCTGTTTACAACTATGACTTCTGGATAAAACACAAAACAAACACTAAAGAAAACAAAATACGGCAGATTGTGGAGGGGGTGGCTAAAATTTGGACGGGCAACATGCATGACTGAGCTGGAGACAGACTCGCCTGATTCTAAGTGTGGCCCTGCACGTGTCCTAGCAGAATCCTCAAAGATACATGTGTAAGACAAACACAAACCAAAAAAGCAAAGGCTTAGAGAACTGAGCTGAGCGTTGAATGACCTACACAAGTCCCAGGAGTACTCCTCAACCATGTGTTCTTAGGACAGAACCTCTCTATAGGAAGATGACATCATCCATAGCCTCAAATTTCTTTATAATCGTTTATACAATGTTAGCAGGTTTTACCAGAAGAGAGGCAGGTAACCAGAAATCAAGAGAAAAAAAAAAAGATGCAGAAATAGACCAAGGAGATGGAGATAATAGTTATTAAATGTAGATTCTAAGATATTTGTGATGAAAATATTCAATGACTTCAATTTTAAAATATAAAATTTCAGCAGAAATGGAATTTATTAAAAAAATCGAATTAAAATTCTAAAATCTCATAGCAAAGACTTTGAGAACTAAATAGAGATTTGAATCACCCACCACAGAAGGTTGGAGAGAACTTACAACTCGTTGGATGTCTGCTAAAGCAAAAAAAAAGAAAAATTATCCAGAGAATTGTAACAGAACCCAGTAACCCGGTGACTACAGAACACAAAAATTACTATGTCTAAGATGCATCCTAAATGCTCAACATATAAAGAGCCTGGAAAATCAGAGAGAAAAGACAATGAACAGAGATGCCAGACAACGAACTGACAGAGGAATTGTCAGACAAAGAGTTTAAACCAGCTAGTATAATAACGAACCACGTGGGAAGAAAAAGACTCTTGAAACAGGAAAAAATAGAAAATCTCAGCAGAGAAGTGGTGATATATAAAGATACAGAAGAAACTTAAGAACTGAAAATATCTGAATTTAAAAATGTATTGGATGGGCTTAATAGCAGAATGGAGATGAAAAAGAAAAGAGTTAACTTGCAAAGCAAAACTACAACGAGATACCATCTCACCCCAACAAGGTTGGCAGATAGATAGATAGCTGCAGTCTAGTTGACCTGACTCATGTGACCTTATGTTTTATAGAACAATAAACTATTGCCTGGTCCTACATCATCCTCACGGTTGCCCACATGCTGGAGTCTGTCATTGAGGCTATTGTGCCAATCCATCTCAGCAAAGGTCTCTCTCACCCTCGTTGGCCCTCTACCAGACACGATGTCCTTCTCCAGCAACTGATCCCTCCTGATGGTGTGTCCAAACCGATCAACTCAATGTTCTGTCATGATCCATAAGGTTTTCTTTGGCTAATTTTCAGAAGTAGATCACCAGGCTTTTCTTCCTAGTCTGTCTTAATACGGAAGCTGCACTGAAACTCGTCCACCACGGGTGACCCTGCTGCTATTTAAAATACCAGTAGCATAGCTTCCAGCATCATAGCAACATGCAAGCCACACGGTACGACAAACTGACAGGTGGTAGAATTTGACAATAGTTCAATAGAAATGATTCAACCTGAAAAGAGAGAGAGAAAAGATTGGTAAAAAATGAACTGAAGTGACATCACAGAAAATAGTGGAGTGGGGTGCTTAAAGTATCAAGTCTCTCCACTTGATATTGACAGAAACAAATTTGTTTGGAAGTCTGGAATCTAGCCCAAATTTTACAGCAAGCACTACTTTTTTAAGAAAGTATCGTGGTGTTTTTAAACACCTAACTACCGTCCCCCATTCCCCAGCATGGCAGAGACAGCAGCAGCTGTGGAAGTGGCAGCTGCCTTCCTGGTGCAGCTGGCTGGCACCAGAAGGCTAATATGAACTTTGATCTTAGAATACTGTGGTCATGCATTGTGACCTGTCTGGTGGTTCTCTGTGAGTTTCTGGGAGTCCCTGGGTGGTGCAAATAGTTCATTCTCAGCTGCTAACCGAAAGTTTGGAGGTCCAAGTCCACTCAGACGTGCCTTGGAAGAAAGGCCTGTCCAAACCAGCCATTGAAAACCCTATGGAGCACAGTTCTACCCTGACACACATGGGGTTGCCATGAGTCAGAGTCGACTTGATGACAACTGTTCTGTTTTGATTTCTGGTGGTTCTCTGAGAGACTGGTACAGAGTCTGACTTTTGTTTTGCTCCCTTCCTCAGGCCAGCACAGCTTTCCTGGAACCACAGCATCTGTTAAAAGATTTAAAGTCACGTTTATTCCATTCCTACCTGGGGCAACGGTTGATGAACGGACAAGTGTGGTGCAATGAATCACCTTTATATGGCCTTTCTAGCCATGGTTTTGTAACTCCCACAAAATAATTGGTTGGACCATGCAGATTGAATGACTTATGGTCTACCTGGGGGATCAGCCAGTTCATGGTCCCAGTGGCGATCCATGCCTTGAAATTGACAAGTTTGCTTATATAAAAGCCAACTCCATAGAGGTTTGGGCAGGACCTCACTACCATCAACAAGATTCTGGAGCGGAGTGTGTCCTTTGGACCCTGAGTCTCTGCATAGAACCTCCTAGACCCTGAAGAGAGAGCTGTAACTCTGAAGACAATGCAAGGCAGTGAGAGACAGCTGCAGTGGGCTTGCACTGTGGTTTTGGTTTACATTTTCCTAATGACTAATGAGGTTGAACTTTTTTTTTTTTTTAATGCCCTTATTGGCCATTTGCATATCTTCTTTAGAGAAATCTCTATTCAAGTCCTTTGCTCATTTTAAAAATTGGGTTATTTGTTTTTTTGTTATTGAGTTGTAAGAGTTTTTTATATGTTCTGGATATTAAATCCTATCAGATATATGATTCCCAATATATTCGCCCATTCTGTTGGCCGTCTCTTAGCTTTGTTGATAACGTCCTTTTATGTAGGAATCATTTTCATGTTGATGTAGTCCAGTTTATCTGTTTTTGCTGTTGTTGCTCGTCCCTTTGGTGTCATATCTGCGAATCCATTGACAAAAAACAAGGTCTTAAAGTTTTACCCTATATTTTCTGCTATGAGTTTTATGTTGTAGTTCTTATTCTTAGGTCATTGATCCATTTTGAGATAATTTCTGTACGTAGTGTGAGGTATAAATCCAACTTCATTCTTTTGCATGTAGAGATCCAGTTGTCCCAGTATGATTAACTGAAGAGACTATGTTCTTTCCCCATTGAATGGACTTGGACCCTTGTTGAAAATCAATTGACCATAGATGTATGGGCTTATTTCTGGACTCTCAATTTTATTCCATCAGTCTATATGTTGGTCCTTGTGCCAGTACCTTGTGTCACACTGCATATTTTGAAATTGAGAAGTATGATTACTCATAACTTGTTCTTCTTCAAGATTGTTTTGGCTATACAGGGTGCCTTGCAATATCACATGAATCTGAGAATTGTTTTTTTCAATTCTGCAAAAAATGTTTTGGAATTTTGATAGAAATTTTATTGAATCTGCAGATTACTTTGGATAGTATTGACATCTTAACAATTAAGTCTCCCAGTCTAAGTATGTGGGCTGTCTTTACATTTATTTATATCTTTATTTCAGCAAATGTTTTATAGTTTTCAGTGTACTGATCTTTAACCTCCCTGGTTAAGTTTCTTCCTAAACATTTTATTGTTTTAGATGCTATTGTAATCGGCATATTTTCTTCCCTAGTTTATGATCCGTTTTGAGGTATATTGGTGTTATGTTGTGAGAGAAGGGTCAATGTTATTATTATTATTTGTAAATTGATATTCAGTTAGTCCTACAATTGAATCTCAGAGCAGCTTGTTGTGTGCTTTATCTGCATTGCACATGCAGACAGGTGTGCCTCAAACCCTCAGGCAGCCATAAGACTGGTAGGAATGAGACTCATTTACCCACTGGCATCAACCATTCCCTTCGTGCTGTGTTCCTCTGTGATCTAGCTGGACACACGAGACACGCAGGACTGGCAAAGTGAAAGCCATTATTATTTATAGAAATCAAACAATAAACAACAAGTTCTCAAAAGCGAAACACCCTTCCCCAAATTACCCATGTCCATGCTTATGTCTCTGAGCAGGCTTTCCATGGTTCCAGTCAGATGCTCTGTTCATGTCACAGCTGCTTCTGGCTTTCACCAAGCTGCTTGGAGGGCCTGCAGGGCTCCTGAGGCTGCTGCTCTGCCCCTGGGCCTTCCTGGCCTTTGGTTCTCTGGCTCTGACCCTGGGCCTTGCTGGCCTTTGGTTCCCTCACTCTGTCCCTGGGCCTTGCTGGCCTTTGGTTCCCTCACTCTGTCCCTGGGCCTTGCTGGCCTTTGGTTCCCTCGCTCTGCCCCTGGGCCTTGCTGGCCTTTGGTTCTCTCGCTCTGCCCCTGGGCCTTGCTGGCCTTTGGTTCCCTCACTCTGCCCCTAGCTCCCTCCATGCTACCCAGGCCTGTGGGGCTATCTGGTCGCCATGCTACCTGGGCCCCTACTGCCCAAAAGAGGAGGTGTGCATCCCCCGCACAGGGCATACTCAGGCCTCTTTTGCCCCACACAAGCAATGTTACAGCTCTTTTAGTTCTGCTGTCAAACTTCCTACCTAGAGGCATCCAGCTCTGCCCTGCTGTAGGAAGACCCTTGCACAGGATCCTCCGAGGGTACCCCTGCATGGGGCACCCTAGTGAGACACTACTTCATACCCACTAGGATGGCTGTTTTCATAAAAATGAAAAAATATCAAGCATTGGCCAGGAGGAGAACATGCAACCCTTGTCCATTTCCATAGCCACTATGGAAAACAATTTGGTGGTACCTCAAAAAATTAAACATCGAATTACCATACAATCCAGCAATTCCACTCCTAAGTATATACTGAACAGACTTGAAAGCAGGGACTCAAACAGATGCATATACACCAGTGTCGATTACAGCATTATTCACAATAGCCAAAAGGTGGAAACAACCCAAGTATCCATCAGCAGATAAAAAAAATGTGGTATATACATGAAATGGAATATTATGCATCCTTGTAAAATGATACAACCAATCTAGAAAACAGTTTGATAGTTTCTTAGTCTCGGGAGACATCGAGCTCAATTGACATAACATAGTTCATAAAGAAAATGTTCTACATTCCACTTTGGTGAGTAGCATCTGGGGTCTTAAAAGCTTGTGAGCGGCCATTTAAGATACATCTATTGGTCCTATCCCACCTGGAGCAAAGGAGAATGAAGAAAACCAAAGACATGGGAAAAATATTAGTCCGAAGGACTAAAGGACCACGTGAACAGAGACTTCACCAGCCTGAGACCAGAACAACTAGATGGTGCCCGGCTGCAACCAACGACCACCCTAGCAGGGATCACAGCAGGGAGTTCTGGACAGAGCAAGAGAAAAATGTAGAACAGAATTCAATTTCACATTTAAAACAAAACAAAACAAAAAAACAGACTTACTGGTCTGACAGACTGGAGGAACGCCCAAAACTACCGCTCCCGGACGCTCTGCTAACCCAGAACTGAAACAATCCCCAAAGCCCACCTCTCAGACAAAGATTAGACAGTCCTATAAAGAAAAAAATACCACGTGCTTCTTGTTTCAATCAAACATTTGAGACAAATGGACAGCTCCTGTCCAAAAGCAGGACAAGAAGGCAGGAAGGGATAAGAACTGGACGAACGGACACCGGGAACCCAGTGCGGAAAGGGGGAGCATGCTGTCACATTGTGGGGATGGCAACCAATGTCACAAAGCAGTATGTGTATAAATTTTTGAATGAGAAATTAACTTGAGCCATAAACTTTCACCAAAAACACAATAAAAATAATTTTTTTAAAAAAGTAGTATGAAATTCCCATGCATGCTAGGGCATAGATGAACCTTGAAAACATTATGCTGAGTGAAACGAGTTAGATTCAAAAGGGCAAATATTGTATGATCCTACTTACATGAAATATCTAGACTAGGCAAATACATAGAGGCAAAAGTTTATTAGTGGTTATTAGAGGCTGGGGAAAGGGGCACTATTTGCTGAAGGTGTACTGAGCTTCTCTTTGGGGTGATGTAAAACATTTGGCAGTGGATAGCAATGACGGTAACAGTATGATGAATGCTCTTAAGGTCACTGAATTCTACACTTAAAAATGGTTACAATGGCACACTTTTTTTTATATATATTTAACACAATATATATTTTTAAAAATATGGCTCATAAACCCAAGTGTAAAATCTAATACGACAAACTTCTGGAAGAAACTGAAAATTTTTTGAGACTTTGGGGTAGACAAAGATAATCCACAAAACACACACACAAATAAATAATAAAAGAAAAAATTGATCCGTTGAATGATATTAAAAACTTCTGTCCTTTAAAAACCAGCATTCTGAAAGTAAAAAGGGAAACCACAGCCTGGGAGTAATTTTTGCAACTCATATCAAATAAAGACACGGATCAAGAATGTATACAATGGTTTCTAACTCATAATAAGAAGATAAATAACCCAACTAAAAAGTGGTGAAAACATTTGAGCATTTCATAATAGAAGATATATAAATAGCCAAAAATAGCAGCATTATTGCTGTTGTTAGGTGCCGTTGAGTCAGTTCCCACTCATAGCGACCCTAGTTTTAACAGAACAAAATACTTCCTGGTCCTGTGCCATCCTCACAATCTTTCTTATGCTTGAGCCCATTGTTGCAGCCGCTGTGTCAGTTCATCTCACTGAGGGTCTTCTTCGTTTTTCCTGACCCTCTACTTTAGCAAGCATGAAGTCCTTCTCTAGGGACTGTTTCTTCCTGATAACATGTCCAAAGTATGTAAGACATAGTCTCTTCATCCTTCCTTTAAGAAACATTTGTTCATTCTTTTGGCAGTCCATGGTATATTCAATATTCTTCACATTATTAGTAATTAGAAAAATGAAACTTCAAATCACGATGAAATATCACTACAATCACATCATTGTTGTTTGTTGCCCTCCAGGAGGCCCCGACTCAGCCTCCAACTCAGCAGCCCTGTGCACAACAGAATTGGACTACTGTGATCCATACAGTTTCATTTGCTGATATTTGGAAGTAGATCACCAGGCCTTTCTTCCTAGTGTTAGTATGGAAACTCTGCTGAAACCTGTTCAGCATCACAACAACACACAAACCTCTCCTGACAGACAGTGGCTGCACTTTATGTGCACTGGTCAGGAATTGAACCCAAGTCTCCAGCATGGAAGGAGAGAATTCTGCTACCGAACCACCCTTGCTCCCTACATTCGCATTGTTGTTGTTAGGTGCCATCGAGTCGGTTCCGATCCACAGCAACCCTGTATACAATGGTACGAAACACCAGATTGTGTCTTAGATATCTAATGCTCCTATGACAGAAATACCACAAGTGGACGGCTTTAACACAGTCTAGGAGGCTAGAAGTCTGAATTCAGAGCGTCGGCTCTAGGGGAGGCTTTCTCTCTCTGTTGGCCTGGAGGAGGGTCCTTGTCTCCTTTCGGCAACTGCGGGCCCAACATTCCTTGGAGGTCTACATGTGTCTTCCCCTGGGTCTAGGAGGTTCTCAGAGCAGGGACCCCGTGTCCACAGATGCACTCCGCTCCCTCCACTTCTTTCTTGGTGGTAGTCATATCCCTCCTTCTCTGCTTGCTTCTCTCTCCTGGGCCATCTTCACAGCCACTGCAGCGTTGGAGGCCGTTGTTGCAGCCTCTGTGTCGGTCCATCTCTTTGAGGGTCTTCCTCTCTTTCACTGACCGTCTACTTCACCAAGCAGGATGTCCTTCTCCAGGGACTCGTCCCTCCTGATAACTTGTCCAAAGTATGTAAGACAAAGTCTTGCCATCCTCACTTCTAAGGAGCATTCTGGCTGTACTTCTTCCAAGATAGATTTGTTCATT
Organism: Trichechus manatus latirostris; assembly: GCF_000243295.1. Lineage (NCBI taxonomy): Eukaryota > Metazoa > Chordata > Mammalia > Sirenia > Trichechidae > Trichechus > Trichechus manatus. The sequence goes on along the minus strand of NW_004444039.1, from coordinate 9,176,481 downwards.
CTTCTGGCAGTCCATGGTATATTCAATATGTTTCACCAACACCATAATTCAAAGGCATCAATTCTTCTTCAGTCTTTCTTATTTATTGTCCAGCTTTTGCATGCATATGAGGTGACTGAAAACATCGTGGTTTGGGTTAGGCACGCCTTAGTCTTCGAAGTGACATCATTGCTTTTTAACAGTTTAAAGAGGTCTTTTGCAGCAGATTTGGCCGTTAGGTTAGCTTAGGTTGTAAATACTTACCATACCCAGTGTTGGAGATGATGCGAAACAATTTGAACTCCCCATATATTGCTTGTGGGAACAGAAAATGATACCACTAATCTAGAAAACAGTTTGGCAGTTTCTTAAAAAGTGAAACTTACAAGTGTCACTCCTCTCCTAGATATTTCCACAATATATTTGAAACAATGCAAAACCTATGTAGTAAATTGAAATTTATATAATATGTGTATCATTAAAAGAGCCCTGGTGGTGCATCGGTTGAGTGCTCAGCTGCTAACTAAAAGATTTATGGTTTAAACCCACCGGTTGCTCTGTGGGAGAAAGATGTAGCAGTCTGCTCTCGTGAAGATTTCAGCCTTGGAAGCCCTGTGGGGAAGTTGTACTCTGTCTTATGGGGTCACTATGATTTGGAATCGACTCTACAGAAATGAGTTTTTGATGCATCATTAAAAGTAATAAATGTGTTTATTTAATAATAAATACGTGATTTAGATATCCATACATAGTATGTTACTCATTTTCTTCTTAGCACTTACTATGCTGTTTTAGGTAAAATAATTATACCACACTGCACTCATTTTAAGCTTTTACATAGTAGTTTATAGTGTTAATGTCAAGTTGCAGGAAATTAATATCATTTATTGAGGGTCTGTTATGTGCCAGATATTTCACATACATTAAAACGTTTAAGTTCAGCATCAAATCATATGGGCGAAAATGAACTGAATACTTACTATTTGCTAAGCACTTTAAGAAAGAAATTTGTTGTAAATATTATCCTCATTTTACCTGGCTTATCTATATATAGAAAAAGCAAACCAGATATGCACTTAAAAGCCCACAATTCAAAAAAAAGTTTTGCTCAGCACTCTTTAGACAAGGGGTTCTGAACTGGGGGCAATTTTGCACACCCCTCCAGGAGACACTTGGCAATGTCTCAAAACAGTTTGATTGTCGCAGCCGCGTGGGGTGTTAATGACATCTAGTAGGGGGAGGCTGGGGATGCTGTTAAAAACATCCCACAATGCACAGGACAGTCTCTCTCAACAGAGAATATTAGGCCCAAAATGTCAATGGTGCCACTGAGGCTGAGAAACCCTGCATTAGCCTCCTATCTAAAACCCTCACCTCTCCTAGGATTAAATGCTCCTCATTTTTCTGCTCAGCTCCCATTCTCCTTTTCATGACCACAGTGTAAAGAAGAAGAAGGAATTGAAATGGGATCTGGCTACACCTTCCTTAACCCAGGAGCTACCCTCATGCAAAAAGGTCCCTAGGTTGTACAAAAAGTTTGTGCTGGACTGTTAACCTAAAGGTTGGCTGTTCCAACTCACCCAACAGTACCACAGAAGAAAAGGCATGGCAATCTGTTTCCATTAAGATTAAAGCCAAGCAAACCCTACGGAGCAGCTCTACTCTGTAACACATGGGATTGCTATTAGGCAGCGTTGACTGGGTGGCAACTAACAACATCCGCAAGCACTCACGTGGCTCCTCCACAATTGTCCTGTTTGTGATGTTTTCTCCACAGATGGTGCAGCCCATCTGGCACCTCCATTTGTAATGGCTAGATACCCAACTCTACAGGTCTCTCTTCTCTGTAGGGGTATCAGGCTATTGGTATGCAGCAAGGAGAGGCCCTCCGCTTGTTTTGACATTTTATTATTCCCTTTCCAATTTTGCATATTCCAGTCCTCTTTTTTAAAATTGTGGTAGATATGTATATAGCAATGCATTTGCCATTTCAACATTTCGTATAATTTTGTACAATTCGGTGACAATTACTCCATCTGTTGTGCATCGTCACCACTGTTTCCAGATTTTTCCGTCACCCTTAACAGAAGCTCATTGCCCTCAGTCCTCTTTTGATTTAACCATCAGCCTTCCACAAGTGTCCTCCATTATGCTTTCTCTTTGTGTACTAACATTAAGACAGCTGATACAATTTATTGCCCTAAAATGTACAAGAATAAGAAAGCGAAAGTTGGTTATAAATTTAAATCTAGAGAGCCCATTCTAAAGTGTAATCTCTTCCTACCTTCTCTCCTCTCCAGACGAAGTATCCTTGGCACCCTTTCTGGCTAATCCAGCATTGACTTTACTTTTTGCCATGATGACAGCAGCAATAATGGACGTGGAAGTGGAACAGTATGTTCTTTGTGAAGGTGCTGCTCACGTCAACCTTTCAATCTAAAAGGCCTCAGGACTGGAAGATAATTTTCTTGCCTGAACTGTTGCAAAGTCAGCATTCCAAGTAGTTCTTGGCTTTACCCATATCTCACTTCAAAACTGCAACATAAAAAATAATAATAATAATAACCTTCTGTAATAGAACACTGCCTCCCCCTGCAGTCAGAAAGACACTCACAAAAATAACCCCTCCCACCTAAAAAAGGGGTTTTCTCTAGTAAAGAACTTGGAAGAAGATGGTTATTTAGAAGAATTCCAAACATTAATTTTGAGTCCAATTTATACATCTTGACATTCCAGTATGACTTCTAGAAAGAGTTAATAATGGCTAGATTTCTATATTTCAACTGGTAGATCATGAGTAAGCATGTTATTGCTCCGATATGGCTAAAATAGAAACTGAAGAAGAGTGAGATCCCAAGGCTTTATCTGACGTACTCCTGCTTGTGTTGGTTCCGTATTATCCTCACCCAATCATGAAAGTATAAACAAAAAAGATCTATGAGTCCATACTGATATAAATAAATGATTGAAGGAAGAATTAAACAAGCGATTGCGGAGAATATTGAAATATGCCCTTGCAGAAGAATTCCAAATAATTTATGTAGTTCCTCTGCACTTATGGAGGGGGAGCATATCTCCCCTACTCTTTAAGTGTAAGCTACACAAAATGACTTTTTTCCGAAGAGTGCAGTATGGAAATAAATTTTTTTTAAAAAGAGTTACATTACAGTGAAGAGAGCAGATGATCACAATCAACATCAGTGTTGGTGAGTCATATTGATAGTTACCGCGATATGATGCGACAAGAATCGTCCTTTAGCTCTGTGGTCTTTCTACCCCAAATCCCATGGTCCCAGTCTGATCATGAGGAAATCATCAGACAAATCCCAACTGAGGGATATTCTACAAAGTACCTGACTGGTAATACTCAAAGCTGTCAAGATCAATTACAAACAAGGAGAGTTGAAAAACTATCACAACTAAGAGGACTGTAAGGAGACAGCGTGGTATACTGGATGGGATTCTGGAACAGAAAAAGGAAATTAGCCCCAAACTGAGGAAATCTGAATACATTATAGACTTTAATTAATAATAATGATAAATTATAGACTTTACCCATTACCCATTGCCATCAAGTCAATTCCTACTCGTAGCGACCCTCTAGGACAGAGTAGAACTGCCCCATAGGGTTTCCAAGGAGCAGCTGGTAGATTCGAACTGCTGACCTTTTGGTTAGCAGCTGAGCTCTCAATCACTGCGCCACCAGGGCTCCTTATAGACTTTAGTTATAAGAAATGATTTAAATTAATTGTAACAAATGTGCCATACCAATGTAAGGTATTACTAAAGAAAACCGGGCGTGGGGGTACATGGGAAAGCTCTGTACTATCTTTGTGATAATTCCGTGAAACTAAAACTGTTCTAAAATAAAAAGTTTATTTAAAATATAATTAAATATTCTTATTTGACTTTTCTGTCTATATGCCTGCAAAAGTGAGGTTGACCTGGGTGGACCCAAATATATGAAAGTTGTGTAGTGTCAACGTGACCAACCAGATGGTTGCTCCAAAACACAATCTAAACCTGACGTCCATATTTTGTTGTTACCAGTTGTTGGGTTCCCCTCTCCTTTCCTAATGACTGCCCCATACACCAACACTCAGCAAACTAATGTGATAAGCAAATCTACGGTAATCGAAAAAAGTAAAACAGTAACTTCAGGGTAACATAGCAACACTTCAACTGTGGTCACTTGGAGATAAGATCCTCCCATCACCTAATGACTCTCATAGAAGGGCTGTCAGATTAGGAAGAAGAGAGGTGTGGGATTTGGTGGCAGATACATATTAATATACATGTTGCTAGGTCACTATTCCGTCATGTATAACTGTGTGTCATTCTAAGTGGGTCTGCCTTTCTGAAAAGGTGATTGGAAAGAAATCACCAGATTTCCTAAGATTTGGGAATTCAAATCTGTAACAGAGTTTTAGCCAATCAGAACCCATAATCATGTAAAGATGAATTAAATTATATTCGTCTTCAGAAGACAGTGTCATAGGTGTTTCCTGTCTCATGAGCCTTACTGTTTTGGGGAGACCTCTGTTGGGCACACACTGTGGATTATGTTCTTCCATGGAATCATGTAGTTTTATGTTACCTGTGTAAGACGGCTTCCTGGAGGAGCATCCTATTAATACTAGGGAGAGCACCCAAAGAGCTCTATGAAATGCCAGTGCCAAATTACACTGGCTCTTTGTGAAGCAGGCATACCTCATGTATTTCATCTCTGGCTAGCTATTCCAATAGCAACCTCCTAAAAAATCATTTAAATCAAAGCGCACTTCCACTTACAGACAGATGAAATCACTTGCAGCTAATCCATCTCCTTCTTTATTGTCCATAGAAATGAAGAACAGGTTGCTCCAGCACGGTGTACAACAGGAGGCTTGGAGACAGCAGTCATCCATTTCCTCATAGTGTACAAGTTGGATAGTGTTTGCCTAGTTAACCCATTAACCTGTACCTAAAGATCCAATTACTCCAGCTGTGGGTGATTGAATAACGGGCAATCGCAGCAATACCAGGCAGGGAACGTGTGCATTCCTCGTCTGTAAAGTTTGTAATTGTGGGTTCGGTCTTTCTCCAAGAAATTCCTATGGCAGCAAAGAACTAAAGTATTTCCAAAGTGCAGTTTCTAAAGTGGTAAACACTCATTTAAATGTTAATTATGAATTAAAGTATTCCTCCTTCTTTTCAGTTCACATTTGTGCTATTCCCATCACTTTCCTGATTAGGGTTTAAAAGGTCAATTCTACTGCATCAGATTGTTTCTTTCCAAGCATTATGCCTCCAATTCAGGTAGCTATCATCAGCTAAACAGCGGTCCCTAACTCAAGTTAGGAACACATGAACCAACCACCTGGGCTTTCCTTGGGTATGATTAAAAACCCAAAAACCCCAACCCATTGCTGTCGAGTCAATTCAGGGTTTCCAAGGAGCGGCTGGTGGATTCGAACTGCCGACTTGTTTGGTTAGCAGCCGTACACTTAACCACTGTGCCACCAGGGCTCCTGGGTATGATTAAGTGTGTGTAAATTATTCAGTAAAGTATAACTTTCCTGTAAAACATAGTTCTTTATTAAATAACTAGCATATACTTTTGTTTATGATCTCTGATATCAGATGTATTCAGCATTGGGCACAATTATTTCATCTTTTTCTAGTCAGGTCTCCAAAACTCAGACAAACCTTGTCTCCTCATCTTAAACATCCAGTTCCACCATCTCTATTGTCAGTCTGAGCAAATTAGCTCACTCTACTTCACAGTGACTGTAGACATCATCATCAAAAAGCCGTTAAATTTCTGCTATGTATCTTCGTCCATACCCAACATCTCCTCCTTTCACCTTCCATGGACTGCTTTGCTAACTCATTACCTAGATCTCAATCTCTCCCCTCTTCCTGTGAATCTCTTCCCTCCATTGATGATCCTCTCCTTCCTATACTTCGACCACTGCTTCTTCCTGTCTATCGGCTTCCTATCATCAACATTTACACATGCTCAAGACATTTCTATCTGAAATACAAACAAGCACAAAAAAAAACAGTGTTCATCAGCCCACATTCTCCCCCCCAACAACCTCTACACTCTCTTCCCTTTTACAATCGAACTTCTTTTAAAAATATTGTGAACACATTCTCTGTGGGCACACTTCCTGCTCACGGCTGAATCCACTGTAATGGAGTTTGTGCTTACATCACTCCACAAAATGGATCTTGTCAAGGCCACCAATGATATCCATGTTGAAAAATCAATGGACAATTGTTTATATATACGTGTGTGTATATAATTGTTATAAATACATTTACTGATTTTATCTCTAAGTGTTGACAGTAAAATTTTTTGTTCCCCCCTTCTTTTGGCTTACACAATGATTCTTCTTCTTTTTTTAAATTCTTTATTCTTCTCTGACTCTTCTTTTTGCTGACCTGTTCTTCCCCAGTTATTCGTATGGCACATTCTCTCACTTCTTTCAGGACATTACTCAAATGTCACCTACTCAATAAGGCTTTCCTTCATCACCTTGTTTAAAATTGCAAATTTCCCCAACAACATTCTCTAGTCCCTTTCATACTGTATTTTCTTCCATGGTATTTATTACCAACTAATATACATACTATAAATTTTATTTATATATTTTCTTCGTTGTCTGACTCTCCCCACTAGAATGTAATCCCATGAGGGTAGGGATTTTTGCACATTTGGTACACTGCTGTACCTCCATTGCCAGCAAAAGTGCCTGGCATATATTAGGTGCTCAGGTATTTGTTGAATTTTGAATGATTGAATAAATTGTTTGGACTTTTTTTTCTATGCTCCTCCTTAAGTATCAGTTACATTCCATCATTTGTTTCCTTTACATCTCAATCCGCACAATCTCTATGGGTGATCTCCTTCATTTTAATTACTAACTATAAGCTGATATCTCTAAAATGTTTATCTACAGCCCAGATCTCTATGCTGAGACTTACACCCTTATGTTTACTAAATATCTCCATTTGAATGGGTGTCTCACTCACCTCAAATTCAATAGACCTAAAAGAGAGTACATCCTCTCCATTAACACTCCAAATCAGCTCCTCCTTGTACATTCTTTTGCAATAAATGTCACCACTTTTCCATTCATTGTAGACCCCTAATTCTTCCATATTCTCCACATAAAAATTCCCTAAAGCCTGTTATTTCTAACCTCTAACTATGTGAGTCTTTCATTTTGGTTATTTCCAGTTTTGAGCTAATGCTAGTGAAGATGCTTGTACATGTCTCTTTGGTGCAAAAATAAATGTATTTCTGAGGGTATGTAAATAAGAGTGGGATTGCTGAATAATATCCATATATTTGGCTTTAGTAGATACTGACAGTTTTCCAAAGTGTTTGTACCAAATTACACTGTCTCCTGCAGTATATGAGCGTTTCAATCGCTCTACATCCTTTCCAACATCTGGCATCATCAGTCTTTTTAATTTTTGCCATTCTGGTGAGTATGTAATAGTATCACTTTGTGGTTTTATTTTCATTTCCCCAGTGACTAATAAGATTAAGCATTTTTAATATTTTTGGAGACCATTTATAAGTCTTCTCTTGTAAAGTGCTTGCTAAAACTTTGTCCATTTTTATATAGTATGATTCACCTTTTTCTTATTGATTTATGGAAGTTTTTTTGTTTTTGTTTTTAATATTCAGGGTGCTGGTCCCTTGTGGAATATGTGTGCCACAAATATAGTCTCCCATTCTGTAGTGACTTTTTCACTCTTAATTATGCATTTTTATGTATAAACCAAGCCAAATTCATTGCCATTGAGTCTCTCATAGCAACCCTATAGGACAGAGTAGAACTGCCCCGTACGGTTTCCAAGGAGTGGCTGGTGTATTCAAACTGCTGACCTTTTGGTTAGCAGCTGAACTCTTAACCACTGTGCCACCAGGGCTCCATTTTGATGTACAGGAGTTCTTAATTCTAACTTAATCAATTTATCAATTATTTCCATTGTGGTAAGACATTTTGTGTACTGTTCAATATAATTTTCTTATCCTAAATCCTTGAAGATATTCTCCTGTTTTGTCATTTAGAAACTTTGCATTTTTCCTTTTTTATTTGTATCTACAATCCACCTAGAATTTTTTGTGTGTATGGTGTGAGGAAAGGATAAAGCTTTTTTTTTTTTCCCCCAAGATAATATCCAGTTGCCCAATCGCCTTTTCCAGGGTTTTTCCTCAGACCATATTAACTTCTATTGGTGTATTTTTCTATCTTTTCACTGATGTCACACTATCATAATAACTACAGTTTTATAATAAATCTTGAAATCTAGCTGTATAGTTCTTCCAAATTTGTTATTTTCATTCAAATAAAAAGTATCTCCACTATTCTTAGCTCTTTGCATTTCCACATAAATTTTAGGATCAGCTTGTGAATTTTCACAAGAACTTCTTGAGTTTTAATAGGTGTTGCATTAAATCTATAGGTCAATTTGTGGAAAATTGACGTATTGAAATATTGAGTCTCCAAATCCATGAACATGATATATTCCTCAAATTTTCAGTTAATCTTTAATATATTTTAATAATGTTTTGTAGTTTTTAAGTTTTGCACATCTTTTATTGGATTTATTCCTTATATATGACATAGTTTGAAGCTATTGTTAAATTATTATATAATTTTAAATTTCATCCCAATTTTCTTTCTGAAATATAAAAATGCATTGATATTACCTTGCTAAATTTACTTTTTTATTCTAATAGTTCACTTGTAGATTTTAGAAGATTTTCTACATACACAACTATGTTTTCTATGAATAATAACAGTTATTCCTCTCTTTCTGGTCCTTATCAATTTTACTTTTTTTCCCCTTGCCTTAGTGTACTAGGACTTACAGTAAAATGTTGAATATAGGTTGTGATATCAGACATACTTATTTGTTTTCCAATCTCAGGGGAAAAAAAAAACTTGCTCTTAAATATAAACCTGCATAGACATCAAGGTTGGGCTCATCTCAAAGCACCTCCCTTCTCTCTGGGATCTTGGCCCCTAAAGTCCTAGATAACTTGGTTGCTCTCTAGTGCCTTCATAAAGATAATTTTCATATTTTATCCATCTTTTCTCAGTGTTCTTAGCAGGATACTTGGTCAAATATAAGCTATTCCACCATAATGTAAGCAGAACTATTAATAAGTGCTTTTAATACTGTTTTACTCTTAAACTATATTTTATTTTTTACTTTCTGAACATTTTAAACACAGGCTGCATAGAGCTTTTTATTGAAAACATGTGGTGGTTATTTCATACCATTTTAATTTTAATTTAACTTGTATCAGTGAATAAACTCCACTGGATTGTTAGGAAGAAATTTTGCTCAACATAGGCTCATAAAAGACCTAGAAATTTATTCCACACATTCCATTCCTTCAACATAGAACATTTATTAAGATTTTTGTACTTTTTTTGCTGCATCTCATATCAAGAAAATACATATTTAATTTTTTATCAACACTAAGTCCTTACTATATATATATATATATATATATATATATGTAAGGATATACAACATAAATTGAAAGTAAAAGCAGCCCACAGTCATTTTAACATCATAAAAAAGGAAGAGAGTTCTCCTACCCTAAGTCTGGGTCCTTTGCTATAATCAAAGCATCATCTTTTAGTGGCCGCACACTCTCGTTCTGAAAAGATACATAAGATTATGGAATAGCTGTTTAAAATGATTTTCCAGGAACTACTTAACTCCTAGTATTAAAAGAAAATTAATTATTCTTTATAATAAACTATTAAGTGTGATATTCCTACTAGAAAGGATTTTGCTGGTCTACTTCTTCAGACAGACCTGGCATCCATAGATACGCCATCTAAAAGTACATGAACCTTATCCAGATCAATAATCCATTTACTCACAGAAGATGGAAAGAATAAAATATGGCATCACAAAGTAGTTTAAAATTAAGAGAAATGTGTATCTGTATAGCACCCTTCAGTATACAAAGGAGCATGATACATCGAATTGTTCTTGACTATCACTCTATAGAATATAGTCCATAAAATATTGTTATTAATAATAGCTAACATTTATAGAGTTCAGCCTTTTTCTACTACAGCATGTGTGTGTGTGTGTGTGTTTTATTTATTTTTTTCTTTTTTTTGTAGCATCACTTACTCATAGGCAGTTGGTAACTAGGGAATGATGTTAGTATAACATGGGAGTAGCAGTATTGGTTCCTACACAATTTTTTCCAGGCCAGAAGACCTAGAGTAGCAGAACTAGAATTATAACCAGAAGGAAAGACAAAGGAACTAGGAACTAGAGTAGACAAAACAATTCTAAAAAAGAAGAAGAAAATTGAAAGACTGCATTACCCTATTTCAAGACTTACTATAAATCTACAGCAACCAAAATGCTATGTTATTTTCAAAAGATAGACAGAAAGATCAATGGAACAGAATGCAGAATAGAGAAATAGACACAAATCTACATAGTCAACTAATTTTTGAAGGTTCAAAGGCAATTTATTCCAGAAAATATAATCTTTTTTAACAAATAGTGTTGGAATGATTGGCTGTTCATTGGCAAAAACATGAACTTCAACTTATACCTCACACCTTATTCAAATATTAAATCAATATGGATCATAGACCTAAATGTAAAATATACAACTTTAAAAATTCTAGAAGGAAATTTAAGAGAAAATCTGCATTACCTTGGGTTTGAACATGAGTTTTCAGATACAATCTCATAAGCACAATCTGTGAAATTAAAAAAAAAAAAATGATAAATTGAACTTTATCAAAACCAAAAATTTTTGCTGTGCAAAAGACCCTGTTAACAAAATAAAAAGACAAGCCATGGCATGGGAGAAATACTTGAAAATCACATATGTGATAAATGACTTGTATCCAGAATATATAAAGAACTCAAAAACTCAACAATAAGAAAACAAAAAAATCAAATTAACAAATACAAAAAAAATCTCAACAGACACTTCACCAAAGAATGACAAAAACATATGGCAAATAAATGTATGAAAGATGTTTAGTATAATCTGTCATTATAAAATTGCATACTAAAACCACAATAAGATACCGTTATACACATATTAGAGTAGCTAAAATTAAAAAAAAACTAAAGATGCCAAATTCTGGTGAGGATGCAACAAGACTCTCAGTCATTGCTGGTAGAAATACAAAATGATACAGCCACTTAAAGACATTTTAGTAGTTTATTATAAAGTTAAACATAGACTTACCATTCTACACAATGATCACATTTACTCAAGTGAACTAGGTATTTACCCAAATCCTAGCTATTTTCTCAAGTGAACTAAAGGTTTATTTTCATACAATAAACTGTATGCAAACGTTTATAGCAGTTTTATTCACGTTGTTGTTGTTAGGTGCCATCATAACAACCCCTTGTGACAGAGTAGAACTACTCCATAGGGTTTTCTTGGTTGCAGTCTTCATGGAAATAGATTGTCAGGTCTTTCTCCCAAGGAGCCGCTGCGTAGGTTCAAACTGCCAACCTTTGGGTTAGCAGCTGAACACTTAACCATTTGAGCCATGAGGGCTTCTTGCTTTACTCATAATCACCCCAAATTGAAGGCAACCAAGATGTCCTTCAACTGGTGAATAGATAAACTCTGGTGCATCCGTATGATAGATTACTATTCAGAGATAAAACGGAGTAAGCTAGTGATTCACATAAAAACATGGATGACCTTAAGTACGTTTTGCTAAGTAAGGAAGCTAGACCCAAAAGGCAGTCTATTGTATGATTCTATTAACGTGAAACCTGGAAAAGGCAAAATTATAAGGATAGAGAACAAATCAGTGGTTTCCCGGGGTTGAGGCGAGTGGATGACTAAAAAGGGGATGGACAAGGAAAGTTTATGGTGATGGAACTGTTCTGTGTGCTCCTGAGGTGGTGGATATATGACTCTTTCGATCAAAACCTGTGGAATAAAACCAGCGAATTTTAACATATGTAAATTAAAATCAAACAGGATGTCGGGGGATCCCTGGATGGAAGGCAGACTGATAAATGAATCTAACTGTATCAAATGTAACTTCATTAGAGAGGTGAGAAAAAAATCATGTCCCCTGATGTGATGTGACAAGAAGGGAAACTTGTCTTGTGGTATGCTTCCCCAAAACCCATAGCTCCATTCTACTCCTGAGAAAAAGGTCAGACGAAACCCAAATAAAGGACATTCTACAAAATCCTCAAAACTTTCAAGGTTATTCAAAACAGAGAAAGACTGGAGGACTTCCGGAAAAATGGCACTCTAGGCAGAGGCATCATGCCGTCTCTCCACAGCAAAGATACGAAAAACTAAACCAAACAGAGAAAACAGCAATCCTGAAACCCTAAAACATCAAATGAAGAGATAAAGAACTCAGCCAAGCACCAAATGGAGTGAGAAAACTGACAGAGAATGGAGAGCAAGGAGAGAT
>NW_004444039.1:9162022-9163944 GCF_000243295.1 Trichechus manatus latirostris | reverse complement strand
AAGCACCAAATGGAGTGAGAAAACTGACAGAGAATGGAGAGCAAGGAGAGATTCATGCAGAGGTCCCCTATCAGCTACCACAGCACAGATCCGCCATCTTGGACTCCTATCTGAGACCAGCAAATGGGGGTATGAGAAAGCAGCTTCACGGAGCTTCCAGCAGGAGACAAAACAACCGGTAATTTGCGATATACACTTTCCCACCCCCCACCCTTCTTCACCTCCATTCAGCCTCCTCGGCTTCCCGCGGCCACAGTCTCTTGGCCAGGAAGCACCGGCTGCTTGGATCTTACCTTCCGACACTGGCTGGCTCCCTGAGTGTCGTTTGTTGCTTTTTTCTGCGTCTTTTGATTTCTTCCCTACCTTTCACCACCTCCCCCTCCGTTCGCTCAAATATCTGGCTCCAGGCACCGTCTTTGTTTTTTCCTAAGGGGCTGCGTAGCTCCGTTCGAGTGTGGAGCTGCTTCCCAGTCTGGGCTGCCACGCTGGTGGGATCCCAGGGCTTCTGTTTGTTTGTTTGTTTTGAATTGTTTATTTTTGTTTTCTTTTCTTTTCTCAAGTTGGAAGCCCGTTTTGGCTGGGCAGTGCTACACAGCTTGGAAACTATCCCCTCAGCTTGCACATACGTGCAGAGGGATCCCTGAGGACATTTCATTCTTTGTGCTTTTTTTTTTTCCTTTTTCCTGTTTTTTTGGGGGTTATTCTTGTTCTTTTTTTTATTAATTTGTTTTGTTTTCTTTTCCCTCTTTTTCCCTTTTTGTCTTTCTTCATTACTCAGTTTCTCATCTCTCTATACCTTCTTTCTCTTGCTGTTCCCTGAATACCTGGTGCTGAATACGTCTAGGCCTTCTAGCCAGGCTGTACTGCAACACTTGAGAGCGACTTCCCCAGACCTCATAGCCACACTGGTGGGATACCTGGGAACTTTGCTGTTCTTTTTCTTTCTAATTTTTATTTTTTCATTCTTTTTTTTCTTCTTCTTCCCCTATTTGTTTTTCACCATTTCATAGTATCTCATCTGTCCACTCCAAGGGCAAGCTCCTCTAGCACTCTTTTTTGTTTGTTTGTATGTTTTTGGCTCCTGTTCCTCTCTCCTCTCTCCCATATCCATCTTAGCTCCACACATGACAATCTCCCCACTCCATCCTGCCTACCTGCACTGTGCCCTTAACATCACACCACCAAGCAGCACAGGCATGGCCTACCAGAACCTGCCCTGCACTGATTACCAACCTACACTGGTGGCTGTAGTAAGTGACACAAGCAACCAATCCCAGTAACTCCTCTTCAGCTAGACCTGCCCTGCTGTACCATATCTGAGTGACTGACCCTGCCAGTTGGAGAAGGAGGCAAAAAGTATCATGCCCACAGATGAGCAAACAACAAAGAACACACAGCCCACCTGCTCAGTCAAAGCCAAATTAAAAAAAAAGGATGAAACAAATCTACAACCAATAAATGAGAAAAATAACTACTGAATGCCCCGAAGACAGTAGACAACATCAAAACATTTATAAAAAAAAAGGACAGGATGGTTCCCGTAGGTGTCCAAAATAAAACACCAGATGACATTCCAGAGGAAGAAAAGGCACTAGAACTACATGATAGGGAATTCAAACCTCTCATACTCAGAATTATCCAAGAGTTGAAGCAAAAAGCAAACAAAACTGAGGAAAAAGTAGAAAAAATCATGGAAAAGGGAAAAAATTGATGGAAAATACAGACGAAAAAATTGGGAGAATTCAGGAAGATGGTGCAGGAACAAAATGCCAAAATAAGTTCACCACTAGAAATTAAACAAAAACAAAAACTAGAAATCCAAGAGATAAGCAACAAGATTTCAGAAATGGACAGTGTCATAGAAGGGCTGAGGAGCAGATTTGAAATGGTAGAAGACAGGATCAGTGGAATTGAAGACAAAC
>NW_004444039.1:9148388-9157594 GCF_000243295.1 Trichechus manatus latirostris | reverse complement strand
GGCATTACTGGCACGAATCAAAAACACTGGAAATAACAAATGTTGGAGGGGCTGCAGGGAGATTGGAACTCTTATGCACTGCTGGTGGGAATGCAAAATGATACAACCATTTTGGAAAATTATTTTATGCTTCCTTAGAAAGCTAGAAATAGAAATACCATAAAATCCAGCAATCCCACTCCTAGGAATATATCCTAGAGAGGTAAGAGTTGTCACTCAAATAGACATATGCATGCCTATGTTCATGGTAGCATTGTTCACAGTAGCAAAAAGATGGAAAAAACCTAGATGCCCATCAACAGATGAATGGATAAACAAACTTTGGTACATACACACAATGGAGTATTATGCAAACATAAAGAACAATGATGAATCTGTGAAGCATCTCATAACATGGATGAAACTGGAGGACATTATGCTGAGCGAAATAAGTCAATCACAAAAGGACAAATATTGTATGAGACCTCTATTGTAAAAACCCATGAAAAATTTACACACAAAAAGTGACAATCTTTGTTGGTTACCAGGGGTGGGAGGGGTGGGGAGGAAATACTAAATAGGCAATAGATAAGTGCTATCTTTGGTGAAGGGTGAGACAGTACACAATACTGGGGAAACCAGCACAACTTGTACAAGGAAAGGTCATGGAAGCTCCATAGACCCATCCAAACTCCCTAAGGGACTGAATTGCTGGGTGGAGAGCTGTGGGGACCATGGTCTTGGGGAACATCTAGCTCAATTGGCATAATACAGTTTATAAAGACAATGTTCTACATTCTATCTAGGTGAGAAGCGTCTGAGGTCTTAAAAGCCTGTGAGCAGCCATCTAAGATACTCCACTGCTCTCATCCCTTCGGGATCAAAGGAGAATGAAGAGAACAGAATACAAGGAAAAGATTAGTCCAAAGGACTAATGGACCACAGCTACAAAGGCCTCCACCAGACTGAGTCCAGTACAGTTAGATGGTGCCTGGCTACCACCACTGACTGCTCTGACCAGGATCACAACAGAGGGTTCTGGACAGAGCTGGAGAAGGAGTTAGAACAATATTCTAACACACAAAAGAAAGATCAGCTTTACTGGCCTAAAGGAGACTGGAGAAACTCCGAGAGTATAGCCCCCAGACCCTTTTAGCTTAGTGGTGAAGTCACTTCTGAGGATCACCGCTCAGCCAGGGATGGACAGCCCTATAAATGGGACTAATGAGGCACAGCAGTCCAGGGACAAGGACTAGAAGGCAGAAGGGGACAGGAAAGCTGGTGATAGGGAACGCAAGGTAGAGTAAGGACAATATTGATGTGTAGTGAGGTTGTTAACCATTGTCATAGGGCAACATGTGTACTAACTGTTTAATGAGAAACTATTTTGTTTTGTAAACCTTCATCTAAAGTGAGAATAGCAGCACAACTGGAAGAGTGTAGTAGATGTCACTGAACTGTGCATGTAGAAATTTTTGAAATGGTGTATCTTTTCGGCTATGTGTATTTTCACCAAAAAAAAAGGTTGAGAAGGGAGAGGGTTGACATGTCGTGGGGTTGTTAACCAATGTCATATAACAATCTGTGTACTACTGTTTAAAGAGAAACTATTTGTTCTGTAAACCTTCACCTGAAGTACCATAAAAAAAATAATAATAACATATGTAGGAGTAAAAACAAACAAACAAACAAACAAAAAAAAAAAACAGAAAGATTGAGAAACTGACCCAGAGCATCGGAGACTGGGAAGACATGATTATTAAACATAATGTGGGATTTGGTGTTGGACCCTGAAACAGCAAAGGACATTAGTGGAAAAACTGGTGAAACTGGAATAAAGTATGGAGTTTAGTTCATTGTAATGTCCCAGTGTTGGCTTCTTAATTGGGACAAATACACCATGAAAGACATTAACGTTGGGGAAATTGGGTGAGGGGTATACAGGAACTCTCATAATATTTTAATTTTTCTATACATCTAAAATTCTTCCAGAATGAAAAGTTTATTTTTAAAATATTTTAAAAGATTTAATTATTTTTCAACATAGTAGAGTATTAAACTCTACTTAAATAATTTAGATTTAAAATTTTGATGTTGAGTTGGTATAATTTATATTTTGCCTCATAATTTAAATATTTCAAAGATAAATGACTTAAATCATGTGAAAATAACATTATCTTTGATATTGTATTTCCTCTAAATGTTATTTTTGATGAAAATATAGTTTTCTGGATTTAAATGCATTTAGCTTATTGTTCTTGATAGAGCAAAGATTACATAAAAATCTTGATTATAAAGGCAAGAAAAATGTTGTTTTTGAATAAATTCTCAACACAAGGGCTTGCAACTTCATGCTTCTCTGCTTTCTCTAGTGCCATAGAATCTGGCTCCGACAGTGCACAGAGCAGCCCCAAAGCAAAGGGGACTGAATACCCTCAGGAACAGCCACCAACCAAGGAAGGTCAAGGCTGATGAATAACTCTCCCATCCTCCCTGTCTTACTGCTTGACAATTCTTAGACGTGAACTGCACTCATGAAGGACACTAATGAAAATGCGGTCAGGTTAATCAACTATTATCAGAAAAGAGAAATAGTTTCAGAAGAATGCTTCAGGTGAAAATAACCAACCTGCAAACATGCTTTTGGCATAGAAAATTAATACTCCTTATTTGAACAACATATTAAAGAGAAGCAACTTCATCACGAGCATGCACAAAGGCAAAAGTGGGCTTTATTTTGGTTAAAGATATTCCTCCAAGTACCTCCATTGGCATAAGGCCCAGCTGCCCATAGACAGTAACCTGTGCACGAACACACACTTCACTGGCATTTTTCCCTCTTCTGTCTCAATGTTCTTGCTCTCTCCCTTGTGCTTCCTGCAATAACCTACACCAAAATCCTTTCCTCAGGACCTGATTTTGGGGTGGGGAAGACATCAATGTACCATCAAGAGAATACTAACTATGTGCAATAATAAGAAAATTCAGCCAACTTTGCTATTTTGCTCATTGTTAGCCACAATAAAACATACATTGACACTTTTAGTTGTAATTCTGATGTTGCATTTTTCAAGAAAGGAGGATAGAACATATTTTGTTTAGCAATTTGTTGGCCAGTTTATAACTTTTTAAATATTTAGACATAGCATAGGTGGGCCTCCTACCCCACTCCCCAGAATGTTAGAGCAGGCCTTTTAGCAATAAACACTGCATTATGGTTATAATTCTGTCTCACAGTGGGCCTCTTCATTTGTCCACAGGTGAGGAGGCATTCGTGAGATCTTTCTGAATTATAGCTTGGGCTTTTATAAAATAGATTTAACAGTCACTCCTACTGGAGGCAAGAAACTAAAAGTGTTGGTCTAGTAATCATAAGACCCTCCAAGTTTGCTGGGCCATGCTCCCAGGAACTGATTATGGTGGGTCGGTGTTCTCCTCTGTCTCATAGCAAAGACACCTTTGGAGAATCTCATGTCTCTCTAGCAGGACTAACCTGTGTCTCTCAGCAAGCATGTGTTGGAGATCTCATTTGAGGAGGTGATTAAGTCTGGCTTACTGATTAGAGATTTAATAATAACACACTTTCTTCAAATCAAGCGGCTCTTTAAAAGGAAAATTGGCAAGAAAGAGCTTTCCATTTACAAGCACTTATTTAAGTCACTAATTCAGGTATTCAATATGGAGTCACGGGGTCTTACTTTCGTATTCTTATTTTACTCAATGGGACATAACCTGATACTCCCATTACCCATTTTGGTGCTCTAACTGTCCAAGATTTAGCCAGTGGAGCCACTTTAGGCCAGTTCCGGTGTCATCTGACATACTCCCATCATTTTTATACAACTCCCATGCCTTCTTGCTCCACAAGATAGTCCAAGCTTCTCTTACATTTCCTAGCCCCAGCACAGGAATCAGCCATTCTTCAAGGATCCATCTCTTTTTAGTCTAACAATGAGGAAACATTGAACAAACCCAAACTGAGGAACATTCTACAAAATTACTGATCCGCACTATTACAAATGTCAGTGTCATGAAAAACAAAACCAACAAAAAAACCTAGGAACTCGTGCCAAATAAAGTAAACAAGAGTAAGTAACTAAATGCAACCCACGATTGGATCCTGGATCAGCATTTTTTTTTGTACAAAAGACTTTAAGTGGGACAATGGTTGCAACTTGAATAAAGTCTATAGATAACAGTGTCTTACAAATGTTAATTTTATGACGTTCATAACTGTTCTGTGGTTATATTACAGACCATGATTTTTCTTAGCTAATATTCACTAAAGTATTCAGTGGTAAAGAGCATCATGTCTGCAATTTAATCTCAAATGGTTCAGAAAAAGTAGTATAAATGTTTGTGTTTATATGTGTGCATACACGCATAAGAAAGTGAGGGGAAGGAGAAGGGGAGAGAGAGAATATAGCAGAGCAAATAGAGGAGAATGTTAACAATTGGGAATCTGAGTCAAGGTATATGGGAGTTTCTGTGCTATGTTTGAAGGAGCCCTGGTGGAGCAGTGGTTAAAGTGCTCAGCTACTAGCTGAAAGGTCAGCGATTTGAACCCACCAGCTGCTCCTCAGGAGAAAGATGTGGTAGTCTGCTTCCATAAAGACTACAGCCTTGGAAACCCTTATACTCCCTTGGACTCGAAGGCAGTGGGTGGAATGGGTGCTATGTTTACAACTTTTCAGTACGTTTGAAATTATTTTAAAATAGTAAGTTACAAAACAAAGTAATACAGTTGTTTCAGAGACTACATTCTGGGTCAAGAATCCCCAGGCAGACCAGGTCTCAGGAAGTGCCCACTGTTAAGTCAAATACCTCCTGGGGTCTTTCATAAAGACTGAAATGTGCAATAGGGCAGGATGCTTTCTACCACACACAGCAAAGTATATGGGATTGAGGGCACTTGTAGTCATGCCTCTTGACCCATGATAAATGTAATGCCTTTTCCCATTGAACCACAGTCTTTGCTTGAAATTGAGTTCCAAGATTTTCAAGTTCCCAGTAATGCAGTGGTTAAGTGCTCACCTGCTAACCAAAAGGTCAATAGTTCGAAGCCACCAGCCACTCTGCAGGAGAAAGACGTGGCAGTCTACTTCTGTGAAGATTTACAGCCTTGGAAACCCTATAGGCAGTTCTACTCAGTCCTATAGGGTCGCTATGAGCTGGAATCCACTTGACCGCAATGGGTTTGGTTTTCTTAGTTAAGTCTTATAGCATGTAAGAAGAATTGATGCATTCAAACTGGGGTGATGGCAATCAATACTGAATATACCATGTATTGCCAAAAGAATGAATCAGTCTTAGAAGAAATACAATCAGAATGCTCCTTAGAAGAGAGGTTGATGAAACTTCCACACGCTTACTTTGGACTAATCATTAGGAAAGACCAATCATTAGAAAATAACATAAGGTTTGGCAGAGGGTCAGCAAAAATGAGGGAAACCCTTACTGCGATGAATCGACACAACAGCCACAACAATGGACTCAAAAACACCTGTCATCATGAAGATGGCACAGGACCAGGTAATATTTGGTTTTGTTATACATAAGGCCACCGACTCAACAGCCACCAACAATAGTCCTATAGCATTCGAAGGTATCTGAATAAAATTTTCACGCAAAAAACAAAATACCATCCTCTTAATCATTTCTATAGTGGAGTTGAAGAGTCAGTGACTTGTAACTGCAGTCCGTAAACTATTTTTATCACAGTGGACAAGCAATTCTCTGAGCCCTGATATGTTTGTGGGAGTCTAATAAGTCTGGGGGATATTTAGCAGATAGTCCTGTACTCTAAGGTTTTATGCAGAGACCAAGACAGGTGTTTGAGGAGAATGCATTCAGGTTAACCAGCTATTATTAGAAAAGAAAATATTTTTCAGAAATGCTTGAGAGGAAAGTAAACTCATCAATCTGTAACCGTGCTTTTGGCATAGAAATTTAATTTCCTGTATTAAAGAGAAGCAGCTTCTTTTGGTCATGAGGAAAAATTAGGCTTTTTCACCCAAACATATTCTTGTTTCTAAAAATATTGATTGTATTTCCTACTAACAATCATGATGACAAACTTGGTTGGGGTTCGATGACCACGGCAGAAGCCTGAGTGGATCCCCTCTGCATTTGAAGGCAGGGCAGGGGAAGTGAGCAGAGTACTTTCTCCATTGGGACGTATTTTTAGTTCTGATTTTGGTGTTAGCCTTAGGATTTCTGGATGTAGACATGCCAAGTTTCTTCATCTACCATTATTTTGAATTAAGAAAGCAGCCCTGAAGGCTCCAGGCTTGTAGAAACGATTAATAAATTAAATAACATGGGCAATGAACTTAGAGTCACTCAGTAAATGCTCTTTCCCCAAAAAGAGGGAGGCTTGAACCCACATTCTGAACAGTGAACTCCCCAAGATTAAACCGTACACAATGGTTCTTACTTGGAATCCTGAGGAAAGGGCTGTTTCAGACCGTTTTCTCTTGAACCGATTTACTTTGGACCACTTACCTTTTGTACTTTCTGTCTCTGCCTACTGTCTAACTCAATTCCTGTAACTATTAAATTTTTCCTATTCTCATTCCGTCTCTACTTATCACCTAACTCTGTTCCTGTAACTATTAAATTTTTTTTCAGCCTTGAACAAAATCCCAAGTAGCATAATTTTATTCTATGTGCTTTTTTCACATTTATTAAAATAAAAATATTGATTTATGAAAGTGCATCTTAATAACTTTATTAATATTAATATTAGAATTATTAAAATATTAATAGCATTATTAGTAGTTACTATTATTTGAAAATGGAAGCATGTTATTAAAATGCACCTGCTTTTTCAAAAATGTCATTGCCTGTTTCAGAGCTGAAACCATATTTTTCATCTCAATAAATCTGAATTAAAGCACATTCTTTCTGAAAATCAGCACCATTCATATTTTGCAGTTTAAAATTTGACTACAGTGAGGGCCCTTTAGGGTATATCTAGGTTTGCTAACATGTATGGGCCATAAAAAATATTTCAAAAACCCTCTTGCCATGGAGTATATTCCAATTCATGTCTACCCCATGGGTTTCAGAGTAGAACTGAACCTCATGGGGTTTCCTTGGCTGTAATCTTTATAGAAATAACTAGGCCTTTCTTCCACAGTGGCTTTGAACCACCAGCCTTTCAGTTGGTATTTGAGCACATATGGTTTGCACCACCCAGAGACCTCACGTGAGTCATAGTTGCTCTATTCATGTTCTTTGGAGGTTCCTTGAATGGGAGAGAGGACCTTGTGTCTAAGGTCGTGGTCTTCATTGAGAGTAGGGAGTGATTTTGCCTCCTAGGGGACAGTTGACAATGTCCAGAGACATTTTTGTTTGCTACAACTGGGAGGGGGTGCTACTGGCACATAATGAGTAGAGGCCAAGGATGCTGCTAAATATCCAACATGCACAAGACAGTCCCCACAATGAAGAATTATCCAGCTAAATATTTCTTTAATCCCTTAATCCCAAAGTTGAGAAAACCTGCTCTAAGTAACTTCAAACTACAAGGATCATCACAGTCTCTGGAAATGAAGAGTCAAAATGCTGTAGGTTGAGAGAATATACTGAAAAGGAACAAGATATAACCCAATGGGGCTGGGTCCGCCCAGTGCCACCCCTCGAGTCAATTGAGAGACACCAGGCCTTTGAGAAAGAGAAAGTGGACTTTATTGCAAGCAGTCAAACAAGGAGATCAGAGATTAAGTCTGAAATCAAACTCCCAGAGGTTGGGGAATATAAGACAGTTACAGCATTCGGGATAGGGAACATACGCATAATTTATGAAGTTTCTGGGAATAGGTGGGCAATTTCAGGAACTAATTAAAACGTATGGGGTGCAGTAGGGGGGTGCAATATGGCAGCTGGGAGTATGTGTTTTTTGGAGGTGGGTTATGACACGTAAAGTTTATCTAAGGACAGCTTTTCGGCTTGTTGCTCATGTCCGAATGGAAGGGATGGGTGGCTGTGGGTAGTGAAGTAGCCCAGAGCAGAGGAGCAGTAAAATGACCTTGTGCTGTTACACAGAAATGTCTTATCAGGAACTCACAGAGCCTGGGTGTGATTACATTTCAGGAAGGGAAACAGTTTAACCCTGTCGGTTACAAAGGTATAACTAGATGCTATAATACTCACTGTGTTCCGCACATTTGTTGAACAAACCTTGCAAAAGCTGACATATGTAAAGTTGCAACCGTGAGCCAATTGCACACGTTGTCTAAGCAAAGGCCAGGTATCTACAGGGATCACAGAAATCATAGCCTCAGTTTTACGACAGTTCTATTTGGGGACTACCCGGCTTTCATGAGATTAGTCTGGAAGCAACTGATATGCCTTCTGAGGTAAGCCTAGGCACAAAACCTCAGGATACCATGGTTAGTAAAATGGTGTTAGGTAAAACACCAAATAATGGAAGTTTTCTCATTAGGTGGAAAATACACAAGAAGCTTTTCTTTTACAAATATAGACGTCTGGTTTAGACTTCACTCCTTGTATCCAAAGGTATAAATGAAAAAATCACATTTACACAGGACTGACTGGAGAACTATCGGGTATTATTCCGTGAGCACTCCAGGTATTTTGTTGGCCGATGCCCAGCTATTTAACAGACTGTAGCATTCAGTGCATTGATGTGACAAGCAAGCCCGAGCATGTTTTTATTTGTATTCATGTTATTTGAATAAGATTCAACTACTGTCACTTTCATTAATTAACGTGAAACTCATTAGTTTTAGTGTTATTATTAGAAATGTTCCCTTTCCACTGCACTCAAACAATGTGCTGTCTCTCTGCAGCCACACATTTCCAACTCATGATAGCAGATGACGTGGGAATAAAGGAGCTGTGTTGCCAGGCTCCTGGTTCAGCCCACTCTTTCTCCAAAATATTTCTTATAAATTCAGATCCCCTGGAATTCCTGACATCCTTCTTAGCCCAGAGTGGACAATGTAAAATGTTCCTTCCTCTACAGAAATAGCCATAGCATCATTAATGTTGATGTTTAATTAAAGTTATAGGAGAGAGGGTGTTCAGACTTCAAGATGCATTTTAAGAACCTTAATCTTAACTCTAAAGGGCCCTGGTGGAGCAGTTGTTAAGCAGTTGGCTGCTAACTGAAAGGTTGGTGGTTCAAACCAACCAGCTGCTCCGCGGGAAAAAGATGAGGCAGTCTGCTCCCATAGAGATAAAAAAAAAAAAAAAAAAAC
>NW_004444039.1:9103637-9148288 GCF_000243295.1 Trichechus manatus latirostris | reverse complement strand
CAAGTCAATTCTGACTCATAGCGACTCTACAGGACAGAGTAGAACTGCCCCATAGGGTTTCCAAGGAGCAGCTGGGGGGTTCAAACTGCTGACCTTTTAGTTAGCGGCTGTAGCTCTTAACCTCTATGCCACCAAGGCACCCCATAAAGATCATAGCCTTGGCAACACTATGGGACAGTTCTACTCTGTCCTATAGGGTTGCTGTGAATCAGAATCAACTCGATGGCAATAGGTAATCCTAACTACGGAGTCCCTGGGTGGCACAAATGGTTCAACTCTCAACTACTAGTAGAAAGATTGTTGGTTCAAACCCACTCAGAGGTCCGTCAGAAGACAGGCCTGCTTCCGAAAGATTACACCCTTGAAAACCTTATGGAGCAGCTCTACTCTGCACACATGGTGTTACCATGAGTCAGAAATTGACTTGATGGCAACTAACTACAACAACTTTAACTATCTGGGCTCGTTTTATAGTTAAAACAGGATACAAGGTACAACTCTTCCTTTTGTCTCAGAACAAATATGAAACAGGTCACATTACTTTCCATGTACTTCTAGATAATAAACGAATTGTCTCTTTGTTTTGGTACTAAAAACGTGTTCAGTCTAAAGATCTTACCTCACCCAGGGTGATAATCAAAGCTATAAACTCTTATCCAATATAAACCTTCTCCGCTCCCTTAGCACAGGCCTCCTTTGGGCTTGGAAACCCATAATAAAATCAGGGGCGTGTTCAGCTTCTTCTCTCTTGCCTAACTTTAACCCCAGTTCTAAACCTTCCCCATCTCCTTCTCCAATCGATAACTCTTGTTTCCATTCCTCCAGGGGGCTGGATTACAAGAAGCACAGAAGCTGTGCTGGGAGTTATTTGTGGCCAGTTGAAAGGTAGACATTTTCCAAACCCAGAGACCCCAGTGTTGGATTCCCTAGGACTCGCAAAATCTCCCAAGATAGTCACTTTTGGATATCCACCATTTCTGGGAGGCACCAATGGCAGTGGCACCAAGCAGGTAAGACTCTGTCTTTTCCCCACTAATCCCCTCATCAACCTGTCCAAAGTGAGAGGGGTCAAGAACCACAGCTATGAAGTATTGAAAAAACAACCCTGACCTTTTCCAGAGGTCTAGGATTCCATGCCAGGGTCAGGCCCAAGGTGGGGGAAAGAAGATGGTTTACCTGGATAAGCATTTGGAGTTTTTGATTAATATTCTGGACTCAACTGGAGTTCTGTGATTATTAGATCAGACTGAAGTTTTTAAATCCCTAAACAAAGGGACTATTTGTTTCCATCTGAGAGATAAGACCTGTCTCAGGGTTCATCCAGGGGCAACCAAAGAACTAATCCACAGAGCGTGCTTGAAGGGACTGAAGGTACACTTCGAAGGGAAAATTACATTGCTTTATGCTTGGACTCTGCAGAATCCAGCTTATTCAATGAACCGATTACAATTTACTTCGTTTTTGGTGGGTGCCTGCCAACTCAAAATGAAAGCACATTCTCTTCTCTATTCACACTCTACCACCAACACCTCCCTAATACCTCTTCACAGAAAACCCCTTTATCTGTCTTTAACCACCTAGGTACATCTAAAGCTCAGAACTCCATGGAAGAAGTAGGTGGGCATCTTGTGAGTACCAAATTGTGACTTTTAAAACCTGTCTATACATTTGCTCTGGTTTAAGTCAATTACAACCAGCTGCCAACAAGTCAATTCCGACTCTGGTTTAGCCACACTTACAATAGAAACAGACTAGATATCATCTTAGAAATCACCTACTCTAACTTGGTCATGTTTCGATGAAGAAACTGAGAGGCTCAGCCAAAGAAACAGACTTCTCAGAACACGCACACTGGGAGGCTTACCACAAGGCTCTGGCCTTGAATTTCCTATTCTGATAATCTTGGGTTTGTCCTTCTCTGGTATTTTATTTGCATCCATTTAATTTTTTTTTGTTTTTTGTCATGGTTTTGCTTCATGTCAGGAGTGTTCAACTTAGATCCTGCTACATGTGGAATTGCAAGAAAACTACATACAACAGTACAATAGAATGATAAAATATTTAGATTCACATGCTTTGATGCAAAAACAAAATACATATTTTATAGATATATATTTAATTGTGTATGTATATATACATACACACACAAACACACACACACACACATGCTTGTTTCCTTTTTCCATGGTTTTGAAAACTGGTATTTTCAACACATTATAATGTAGATACGTTAGAAACACATTGCCAAGGGAAAACTCCCCATACGAAACTCACAGAGCACTTGTGTTCGATACACTGCCATTAGAATGTACTAGGCTGCCATTTTAGACATGATAAAATAATATGGACATATGATCATTTCTACACTGGGCACACTGTAAATCTTTCCAAATTAGACTTGCTTAGTGACAAGTTGATAGGTATTGCCAATTTCTCTTTCACCCTGGAAAATTATAGGCTTTTTTTTCTTTTTTTCTGGTGTAAGAAAGGACATCGTAAGCAGAATGGAAAGCCCCTGTGTCTTGTTCTTGGCCCGCCTCTTGCCTTGAGAAATGCTGTCTTCTCTTTGGTTGGTCTGCACAGCCTGTGGGTCCTTCAAGGATCTGGGCTGTATGGACATTCCAATATCCATTCTACCTACCTGCTGTTTTTGGAAAAATTAAAAATACAACCTTCTTAGAGGAGAAATAATTTCTTTCAAGTAATCGAACACCTGGGGATTTTAGTGGGGCATTTTGCTACCTTTAACATCTTCAAACAGAATGCCTTCTCCCAGTTCATTAGTGAAATAATATGCACAACAATTTATAAAGTAATAACAGAGCAGCTATTATGCTTGGAGACAGAATCCTTGACTGGGTGAATAAGTAGAGCTGAGTTAAATGCACTGTCAGTCCTCCTTCTCTGTAATACTGTAAGCCACTGAACTCTTGGACATCTTAAAATTTCCATGTGTTTGGACCAGGGCCATTTGGTTCAGGTAGCCTTGTTAAAAAGGGATTTGCAGGTCTTCGCAGTGTTACAGCCCTGCCAAGTTAGAATAACTCAGGACAAGGTCAATGTCTAGGACTCTCTTGTATTAAATCAGCAAGTAAGCTTATATGCATTGCAGATTCCTTGCCCATGAGATTGCTTGTCTAAAGCAATCTGCTGAAAGGCGATAGGGTTGAAGCATAGGTTCAACAACATGCATATGGCAGAGAGTTTGTAATATTCTAAGTGGCATCAACTATGTCCCCTTGGGTCAAGATAGGAAGAGTATTGTAAATCAGCGGTTTGATCCATCTGAGACAAGACTGTTTATCAAAACTCTTTCTTATGACACAGAATTCTGCTAAAGAAGATCCTGTGCTGACTTAGTTGGCAGGAGCCATCTTGCATCATATGTGGCATCTCCTACTCACACTAAAACAGTAATCACAGCTACAATCTCCCAGTATTTCTGCTCTGACAGAAGGTTTGCTAAACAGACCAAGTGTTTCCCTTATGCTTATGCACATGGCTAATAAGTAAACTCTGACAAATTGTATTGTAATTATGGAAGATTTGGAGACTGGTGACATTATTCAAATATTAAGTCATAATCGAAATGATTAAACCACCTGAAACATTCAAAAAAACTTGCTGGAATCTATAATGGTTTGCCTGTAACTTTAAAAGAAAAATGACTTTACATAACATTTAGTCAAATATGGCCAGTGAATTTTTTTAAAACAGTCTTCATATTGAAAGTTACCTGGTTTTATTCAAAAAGGAAAAGCAAAGAGATGAGATCACCTATAGGTTCTCTTCTGACTCTAAAATATTCTATGACCCTTTGGCAAAAAGGTTGAAAATGAAAACATTAGTTTTAATATATTGGAAACCTTCCCTGAACTTCCACATTCTCTAAAGAATGAAAGAGAGCTTTAGCGAGATAACAAAGAAAATCCTCCCTGGTGACCTTATAAACCAAAAGAGCTAGTGTCAGCAACAGACTTCTCAGAAGAATGATTTCTTCACATCTCACAGCACTTTCCATGCTCTATACCCATGGCTGGGAGCTACAATAACTGCTGAGGGATGGAGATTTTTAGACCTTTTCAAAGGTGGCACTCTACAGCAAGAAAAGGAACCACATTCACGCCTGAAATTCCACTTATGGCAAATTATACTTGCTGTAGATTACATTGTACCCCCTCCTCCAAATCTGTGTTGAAATCTTAACCCTTATATCTGTGGATGTAATCCTGTTTGGAAATGGAGTTTTCTTTGTTATGTTAGTTAGATCATACTCAAGTAGGGTGGGTTCTAAATCTGATCATTTTTGAGTTATACGAAGAGCAGATCAGACACAGAGGTGTGTGCATGCACACACACAAACACACACGAGCACGCATACATGGGGGAAGGCAGATACCATATGAGGATCACCAAGGAACCAAGGAACCCAGGGGCTACTGCCAAGGAAGGAATTGACACAGCTGAGAGGGACCCTGATTTGAAGTTTTAACCTCCAGAACTGTGAAAAAACAAACTTCTGTTCTTTAACACCACCTACATTTATTTCTGTTGCAGAAGCACTGTTGTTATTTGCTGTCATTTTGGCCCCGACTCACAGCAACCTTATGTATAACAGAATGAAATACTGCCCAGACCTGCGCCATCCTCACAACCCCTGGTACGTTTGAGCCCATTGTTGCAGGCACTCTGTCAATCCATCTCATTGAGGGTTTCCCTCATTTTTGCTGACCCTCTGCTTCACCGAACACAATGTCTGTCTTAGTTATCTAGTGCTACTTTAACACAAATACCACAAGTGGATGGCTTTAACAAGCAAATTTATTCTCTCACATTCTAGGAGGCTCGAAGTCCAAATTCAGGGTGCCAGCTCCAGGGGCAAGCTTTCTTTCTCTGTTGACTCTGGGGAAGGTCCTTGTCATCACTCTTCCCCCGGACTAGGAGCTTCTCAGTGTACGGATCCTTGGCCTAAAGGGCTCATTCTGCTCCTGGCTCTGCTTTCTTGGTGGTAGGAGGTCCCCCTGTCTCTCTGCTCACTTCTCTCTTTTATGTCTCAAAAGAGATTGACTCAAGATACAACCTAATCTTGTAGATTGAGTCCTGCCTCATTAACATAACTGACTCTAATCCTGCCTCATTAACATCACAAAGGTAGGATTTACAATACATAGGAAAATAATATCAGATGACAAAATGGTAGACAATCACACAACACTGGGAATCATGACCTAGCCAAGTTGATATACTTTTTGGGGGGACACAATTCAATCCATAAAAATGTCCTTCTCTGCAGAAAGGGTCAGGAGCTGGTTGAATGGACACAGGAAATCCAGGGTGGAAAGGAGGAGTGTGCTGTCACAGTATAAAGAGAGCAACTAGAGTCACATAACAATGTGTATATAAATTTTTGCATGAGAAACTAACTTTAATTGCAAACTTTCTCTTAAAGCACAATAAAAAAATAAAAAACTGTCCTCCAGCAATTGTTCCTTCTTGATGATGTGTCCAAAGTAAGTCAGTTGAAGTCTTGCCATGCTCACTTCTAAGGATCATTCTGGTTGTTCTTCCTCCAAGACTGATTTGTTCATTCTTCTAGCAGTCCATAGTATATTCAGTAGTCTTCACACTAGGTAACTAATGCAATACTGCGTGCTCCTCCCTCATCCTTGCAACTTCCACCCAATGAAGGTTTGTCAACATGTACAAAGGACATAAGATTTCTGGGATACTGGGAAGCTGAAGATGTAGACGTTTGCTCAGGGACTGTTTAATACAGACTCTGCTCTTGCCACCTGGGTGAGGATGTGGGTTTGCTGCTGATGCACTTGGTTCAAGAATCAAGAACACTTGATGTTTGTAAATATTTAAATAGAAGACACAGATTGTTAATGTAAGTTCTCAAAAAAAAAAGGAGATATTTAAAACATAAGCCTGAATATAAAAGAGCAGTAACCTAGCAAGAATTCAGCATCTTTCTCAACCCTGATGGGATTTTACCTGCCTAGGGTGTGGAGTCAAAGGAAAGTCATGTAAAGATAGACTGTATCTGCTCCTACCTTGTGTAGTCTTCTCACTTACCGGGAGTCCTACATCCTTAGCTAAATAACTTAGCATTTTATGCCAAGTGACTATGTTTGTAGCGGTATCTCTTCCAACCAATTCATAAGTAACCAGCCTTGCTACAATGGGTTAAACTAAAGAAGACTTGAATGGAAAAACAATTTGAAAAGGCTTCATGGATCCTTTGAAGAGGAATGTGAAAGAAGAGATTCTATCTTGGTAATTGTTGTGACCTTGACTGAATGGAGTTATCTCAGAACATGTTTTGGCAATAGATGCAAATATTTTCTGGCTCTAAAAAGCATTGCCTAGGTCCTTCGGTATGGAGCCTTCTGAAGAGCAATCCAGGTACTTGGTTGGATTTATTGTGCCCTAGGGAGGGTTCTGGTGGCGTAGTGGTTGAGTTCAGCTGCTTACCAAAAGGTTGGCAGTTCAAACCCACCAGGCACTCCTTGGAAACCTTATGGGGCAATTCTACTCTGTCCTAATGGGTTGCTATGAGTCAGAATTGATTCGACGGCAATGGGTTTGTTTTTTTTGGTTTAGGGAGAGCTCTAAGGCACTCTGGTGGCACAACAGTGAAACGCTTTGCTGCTAACTGAAAGGTCAGCAGTACGAACCCACCTAGCACCTCCATGGGAGAAAGACCTGGCAATCTGCTCCTCTAAAGTTTACAGCCTAAAAACCCTATGGGACAGTTCTGCTCTGTCACATGGGGTTTCTGTGAGTAGAAAATTGGCTCAAGGACACCCAACAACAATAGGGAGCACTTTGTGTACAACACTAGAGTCAAACTGAATTTCTCAGGCAAATGTGACTGGTATTATGACCTTCCACTGTATGTACCCTGGGGTGAACCTAGACTCACAGTTCAGGAGCCATCCAGATAAGAGATCCATTGGAAAAAAATAATAATTTGAGTATTTCAGAATTTTATTCACTGAAATGTATATTAGAACTGATCTCTAAGATCAGAGGAAAAACCAAATTGTCATTGAGTCACTTCTGACTCATGGCAACCCCTGTGTGTCAGAGTAGAACTGCACCCCATAGGGTTTTCAATGGCTGATTTTTCAGAAGTTTATCACGAAGGCTTTATTTCTTCCAAGGCACCTCTGGGTGGATTTGAACTTCCAACCTTTCAGTTAGCAACTGAGGATGCTAACCATTTGCACCTTCCAAGGACTTCGTGATTAGAGGAAGAGGGGTGCTGTTCCTCTAGACCTCCACTACTAGCATTAGATATTCCATCAGTTAAAACCAGTCCGTGCCTTGCTCTTCCTGGTCTCCTTGAGCTCCTTCTGGGGCTCAAATTGAGCATTGCAGCAGAGCCACTGTGAGCATGAGTAGCTGAGCAAACTCTAGCCTACTGCCAACAGCTTCCAAAGTTTTAATAAGAGTAAATGGCCAATTTCCCCCACTGAATACTAAAGCAAGGGGAAGAATCAGTGGTCATTTTCTAGTTTAGTAACCAAACTCATATATCCATTCATTTGTATAGTACTTCACCATTTACAAAGTGTTCATGAACATTTTCTTATTGATTCTTCACAAAAACTTGATGAAGTAAATATTGTTATTTGTGTATCATGAACAAGGGCACTGAATCAGGCTCTCAGATCCAAGATATTTGACACTAACCTGGAACTCTTTTGACTCTTCTACAACTGCCTCTCACATTTCAGACAACTTCAGTTTACTCACAAGTAATTTAGGACACTGTGGCTTATGCTTGGTGTCTTAGTCATCCAGTGCTGCTGTAACAGAAACTCCACAGGTGGATGGTTTTAACGAGGAGAAGTTTATTTCCTCACAGTTAAAGTAGGCTAAAAGTCCAAATTCAGGGCATCAGCTCCAGGGGAAGGCGTTTTCTCTCTATTGGCCTTCTTCTCTTCGGTGTTGCCCCAGACTAGGGGCTTCTCTGCACAGGGACCCCGATCCAAAGGACACGCTCTGCTCCCGGCACTGCTTTCTTGATGGTATGAGGTCTCCCTGTCTCTCTGCTCACTTCTCTCTTTTATATCTCAAGAGATTGCCTCAGGACACAATCCAATCTTGTCGACTGAGACCTGCCTTACTAACAGAACTGCCACCCATCCTCCCTCATTAACGTCATAGAGGCAGGATTTACAACATATAGGAAAATCACACAATACCAGGAATCATGGCCCAGCCAAACCGATACACACATTTTTTGGGGGAAATAATTCAATCCATGACACTTGGCAAAGACATGATTCTAAGCTGAAATGTCTTTGGTGGAATCAGGACTTGCCCTCGACTGTCTGTCCTCCCTCCACGCTTAGTATGTTGTTAGCCATCATCAGGTAAGCCCCTGACTCATGGCGACCCCACACGCAACGGAATGAAACACTGCCTGTGCCACCCCCATGATCAGCTACAGATCAGACCATTGTGATCCATACGGTTTTCATTGGCTGATTTTCAGGAGTAGATCATCAGGCCTTTCTTCCCAGTCCAGCATCTTAACAACAAGTAAGCCTCCACTGACAGGGGGTGGCTGCACACGAGGTGCATTGGTTGGGAATTGAACTCCGGTCTCCGGGAGAATTCTACCAACCAACCGTCACTGTACTCTTAATCAGTATATGCCCAGGTAATACAAGCAAATCCATCTTATCAGTACCTAGTTATGAAAGTAAATCATTGGGGGTAGGGGAATGATCCATACAATGTATGAGAGCTCATCCAACTTTTACATTGGTAGCTACTGTGGAAAATACGGGATTTCTGCCACAAAAATATGGACCTATCTCCAATGCATTCCCCCACCTTAGCATTTGTGAATAAACAGATTCATTCATTGGTCAGTCATTAGTATTCGTTGAGCAGCTTTTTTCCCCCATCAGTACTGTCCTAAATGCTAAGAATAGAGAATAGAACACAGTTCTTGCAATCAAGGGCTTATGGTCTAATAATCAGGCTACTACAATAAAGTGAAGTAGGTGCTTATGTGCTAGGGATGAGCCAGGGACTGTGGGTACAGGAAGGAGGTTCCTGTATGAGTCTTGAGGCTCAGTGAAGAAACACCCCGGAAAGCAATGTCTGAGCTAAGACAGAAAGGACAGCTAGTAATTCATGTGGTATAGAGCTGGGGGGAGTTAGAAGCAGAGCATGGTTCAGCTTGGGTAATATTCTGTGGCTGCATATTTCTGTCTTGGCTGCCCTCCAGCTTCCACCAGCCTACTTTTTTATTCCCATTTTACAAACTAGAAAAGGCATGTTCAAGAATTTGAAAGACTTATCCAAGGTCACATAACTGGTAAGTGAGATATCCAAGAAATAATACCAGGTCTGTGTGACCACTATGGTTTTAGAGAAGAAAAAGCTCCAGACTGGAAGTCAGGTAACTGGAATTTTGTTCTGTCACCAAATCCCTGTGCAGCCTTCAACAGGTCACTGATCAGCTCTGCTCTGCTTCCCTTATCTGTGAAATGAGAGGATTTACACCAGATGACCTCTAAAGTTTCTCAGAGTTTTCAGTCTGATACTCTTAACTCTCTCTTCTCTTCTGCTCAGATCAATTAATTGTTCAAGGAAATCCAAGAACAAATAAAGAGTAACTACTAACAATTACCTATATTAATAATAACGACTATATACATGTATGTATGTATATGTAATATGGCTCTTGTTGTTACATACATCCGTTCCTCTCCCATACATATATAGAAGGGACAACACAGCACAAAACTCTCTATAGTCTAATAAAATTTTTGAAATGGTGAGTTCGTTACTTTGCATTAATCATTCTTTTAGATTAGCAGAGATAATTGCAAAATGACTATGATTTGGTAGTATTTCACGTCTGTGGTTTGTTTTGGGGTGGTGAATGGAGACCCAGACTTATTAAGGGGATTTTTGTGGCTACATGTCATAACATTAAAAAAAAAATTTTTGTTATGTTTTTCTTTTCCGGTTATTGTGTAGCCTGTGGAAAAGCCAACATTCTAGAAGTAATGAACACACACTGAAGTTGCTTTAACAAAAACTCAGGTACCCAGGGAAAGAAATTATTTAAACACACAAAAATGAAATAAGGCAGAAAGTGGACTGTGCAAGAATGTTAATGAACTGCTGAATTTTCAAGGTCAAGCAGATTATTTTTTAGGGTTAAAATCTTGTTAATAAATTTTTTTTATAATAATAAGTATTTTTAACAAGAGTTAAGTTTTTTTAATACTATCTGCTTTTAGGAAGTTAATTTTAGTTTATTTTGATATAAAAAAAGAAAAAGTAATCTTTGTATTTCTATAACAATTTATCCTGCTCTGAAACATGTAGGCATATTTTTTGATACATATTATCATGCTTTAGCCTCAAAATGAAGTGCGAGTTAGGTAGCCGTGGTGTGGTTATCATTTCCATTTTATAGACAAGAAAACAAACACGTGCAGCAGTTCTAAGTGGCTTCTCTAAGGTCGTCCAGACTGTTACCAGCAGAATCGAGACAGGAGATTCTGCCTTCTAACAGTTGTTGCTGTTATTGAGTCTGGCCCCAACTCATAGCAACCCCATGAGTCCAACAGAACAGAACACTGCCCAATCCTTGTCCATCCTGTGACTGATCATGGAGCAAACAGGTGTGATCCATAAGATTTTCATCGGTTGACTTTCGGAAGTAGATTGCCAGCCTTTCCTTCATAGTTCTTCTTAACCTAGAAGCTCTGCTGAATCCTGTTCAGCACCGTAGCAACACACAAGCCCCCAGTGACAGTAGTAGCTGCACATGAAGTACTTTGGCTGCGAATCAAACCTGGGTCTCCAGGCTCATTCTATCAAAGGAACATTGAAGGTTACCAAAGCAGCTAATGATTTGCCTAGAATCAGAACTTACCTCACTTGATCAGCTAGACAGCTGTCTTGTCTGAAGGCCAAACTACTTGAATCTCTTGAAGGATGCTTGGGGACATGGTAGGTTATTATCTATAAAAATCAAATCCAATTGCTTTTGGCTAAAATCCCTATTATATAATTTTGATAGAGAGAAAAAGTATATTCCATTTCTAAAATACTTTTAGGATGTCTCCTTTCAGCCAACTTTCGTGCAGAAATAATAACCCATTCTTTTACTCTTTCCATTCATAACCCCAAACATTCTTTGGCTGCTGTGAATAGCGCTGAAAT
Organism: Trichechus manatus latirostris; assembly: GCF_000243295.1. Classification (NCBI taxonomy): domain Eukaryota; kingdom Metazoa; phylum Chordata; class Mammalia; order Sirenia; family Trichechidae; genus Trichechus; species Trichechus manatus. Next base: position 9,137,080 of record NW_004444039.1, on the reverse strand, counting down.
AAACCTGGAATACTCTGTGGTAAACAGAACATGCTGGAACCTTTCTCTTTAATGCGACTGCCAAAAAAATACTTCCTTTTGGGTCATGGGATAAAAAGGACAAAATTAAAACACAGATTCTTCAACTGCTAGCATAGGTGTCCCAAAGAAACTTAAGCATCTCTGCTTTCTCAAATCTCTGCACTATTTATCTATCGGGTCCTCTAACTATACTGATGGGGGGATTTTTCTAACAGCAATCTTCTTCACCTAGGCAGCCTTCTCCACTCTGGGATTTCATTTATTTACTAATGTGTTAGTCCAGCTGTGAAAAGAAGCTGTGGGTCAGGGCATAAGGCATAAAATAAACCATTCCACGGCGTCTACTCTCCAACTCCGAAAAACCAGTTGCTGTTAGTCGACTCTGACTCACAGCGGCCACGTGTATGTCAGAGTAAGCCTGTGCTCCATAGAGTTCCCAGGGGCTGATTTTTCAGACATAGGTCACCAGGCCTTCCTTCCAAGGTGCCTCTGGATAGACTGGAAACTCCAACCTTTCAGTTAGCAGCCACGCATATTAACCACTTGTAGCACCTGGGGACATCTTAGCAATAATAAGCCAAACCAAACCCATTGCTATCGAGTCAATACCGACTCATAGCAACCCTATAGGACAGAGTAGAATGTCCCCGTAGGGTTTCCAGTTAGCAGCTGGTGGATTTGAACTGCCGAACTTTTGGTTAGCAGCTGAATACTCAAACACTGTGCCACCAGGGCTCCAACAATAGTAGAAGTTCATAAATATTTATTGAATGGATGATGAGCTTTCCAATTCTAAAATCCTATGATCTTATGGCACTGCATGGAGGCAGCACTGTAAAGAAAAGTTGCCAAAATAGTTTTATTCAGTCCATTAGAATGCATTCCTATTTGTCAGAAGGTAGCTTCATGATACTAGAAAAGAACAAAACCTGCGGGGAAGGGAAGGAGCATAGACCCTTAGGATTTCCATGGGGAGGTCTCAGGATCTTTGTGGAATCCCTGAAAACGTTTGCAAAATTTCAAGGGGCTGTGTATTGGGTGGGTGAAGAGTCCATGGCTTCAACAGATTTATAGAGAGTGGGTGTGACAGAATCACTGTTTTCTGGGAGAAAATATTTCCAAATCATGTATCTGATAAGGATCTAGTATCTAGCATATAAAAGAACTATAAAGAAGTCTTTACAACCCAACAGTAAAAAGACAACCCAATTCAAAAATGGGCAAATTTTGAATAGACATTTCTCCAAAGAAAATATACATATGGTCAATAAGTATTAGAAAAGATGCTCAACATTGTTAGTCATTAGGGAAATGCAAATCAAAACCACATGAAATACTGAAATGCACCCACTAAGATGGCTATAATCAAAAAGACAGACAATAACAAGTGCTGGTGTGATATGGGAAAATAGGACCCCTCATGTACTACTATAGGGTCAATGAGTTGGAATTGACTCAATGGCAATGAATTTGGTTTTTAGTTTTCATATGCTGCTGGTTCGAATGTATAATGGTGCAGGGCTTTGGAAGACAGTTTGGCAACTCCTTACAAAGTTAAAAAGTGTTATCATATGAGGCAGCAATCCCACTCCTAGATGTATACCTAAAAGAATTGAAAACATGTCCACATAAAAACTTGTACATGAATGCTCATAGCAGCATTATTCAAAATAGCCAAAAAGTGGAAATAACACAAGTGTCTATCAGTGAATGAATGGATAAACAAAATGTAGTATATCTATACAATGGAATATTGTTCAGCATAAAAAGGATTGAAGCACCGATTCATGCTGCAACTTGGATGAATCTTGAAAACATTATGTTAAGTGAAAGAAGCTTGACACAGAAGGCCAGCTATTATATGATTCCATCTACATGAAATGTTCAGAATAAGCAAATCCCTAGGGACATAGAGCAGATTACTGGTTTCCAGGGGCTGGGAAAAGAGAGGAATGGGAAGTGAATGTTAATGGGTATAGGGTTTTTCATGGGGGTAATGAAAATGTTCTAGAAATACATAGTGATAATGATTTCACAGCTTTGTGAATATACTAAAAACCACTGAATTTACACTTTAAAGGATGAACTTTATAGTATGTGAATTACATCTCAGTAAAAAAAAAAGAATCTATGTTTTTAGTTCTCAAGTTGAGACTATAAAACCTGTATATCTAGAAATACTACATGAAGGTTTGGGGACTTATGATTTGAAAAGTCCCAGGCCAGGGAGCTTAAGCCAGGAATACTGCAAACAGAAGGTTCTCCATTCTCACTTCTTTCCCTGTCCCTGACTCTAGCATTTGGGAGTACCTCTCCATCAGACATACATTTGAGAATATCAGCTTTGCCTATTTATTCTTTCTAATATCTTACCTTGCTAGCAAATATACTTTATCCTCCCATCTATACCTGTTCTGTCTATCCTAGAAGATGTTAGCAAGGCAGTAGAACAGAGCTAATAGGGGCAAAGTTTAACTTGGTGTAAAAAACAGCGTGGGGGCAGTGTCTGACCTCCTCCAGCTTCACGAGGAGGAAGGAGAATCAAGATCAACAGCATCAGGCTGACTCCCATGAGGCAGAAGCCAGACAAGCCTCCTCTTTCCACCATCTTTACTAATTCTGACACCAACCGTCCCTCCCACAGCACTTTCTACTTTTCTGCTGAGTTCAATAATTCATTGCAATGGCCACACAGAACTCAAAGACCATACTCATGATTATGAGGTTTATTAGAAAGTAATAGTTACAATTTAGGCTCAGGAACACTCAAGGTACATCAGGATAACTTCTCCTTGGCCCTGTATCTGCTCAAAGGCTGTCAGCTTCTCTTCATGGGCCAGGAAGCCCACTGCGCCATCTCCTGCTGCCAGGCCTCTCCTTCCTTGGCGGTGGGCTTCTCCTTTCTGCTCTAGAGTTGGCTCTTTTTAAGACAAAACTGACCAATCCCCTTGGTAGGCCACAATTATCCTATCACAATCACCTGGGTAGGAGTTACAAGACCATGGCTAGAAAGGCCACACACAAAGGTAATTAATCGCTCTGAACTTGGTTAGAATTTAGTTCAACCTAAGTAATCAGGATGAGAGCAAAAGACCCGAATGAAGACACTGTTACCCCTTTTAGTTTTAGCGATCATGGCCAGAGTTGCACCGACCTGAGTTGAGAAACTGGTTCCAGAGAACCAGTAAGATATTGACCATAAGTTCACAACACCAACAAAATCTGACAAATTACCAATTTTAACAGTGAACATCAAAGAGCACTCACATAATATAAATATAAACTTCCTAAGCTATTGGAATCTAGACAATAAGCAACTGTCAATGATAAAATCTTAAATTTTGCATCACTGATAAATCTTGAGATTGTGTTTCTAAACTGCTCATCTTCTCCAATAGCACAATAAAATAATGATAGCTTCCTTCACGGTGCTGTCATAAGATTGATGAAATTGGCAACTGTGACACAACTCGAGTCTTTGTCTGAAAAGTTCTCTGTGACTTTAAGGTGACAATCATATGATTTCTATTTACCAAAGAAGTGTTAGCTTGGAAAGGTCTTTGGGTATATTGCTAAAAATATTGTTTTATCCTAATAAAATTGAGGCATCATGGACAGAAAACTCAGTGGAAAGCCAGGTGACCCTTGTTTTGATTATCTATTGCTTATTTAAAATAACTATTTCATTTGCTTATGATTTTGTGCGTCAGGGATTTGGAAAGGGTTTGACTAAGTTTTATCTCTGATCCACGTGGTATCAACTGGGGCAGCTGAGGTTGGAGGATCCACTTCCAAGATGGTTTCTTCACTCATGTACTAATAGCTCAGTGCTCTTTGTTCTCTCCTCCCCACACCCCGTCTTTCCATGAAGCATATCACCATCCAGAGACTGTCCATATGCCTGGCAGAGCTGCCTTCAATCTTATATTATGCTTCTAAGTCATCGCTCCTATTCCCTGGAATTGGTCTTTTCACTTAGAAAATGCAGGAATTAGACCAAGGTTCTACTTAGGATTATTTGGTTGCAAAGAACAGAGACTCGTTCAAGTTACCTTATGAAAAAATGGAGTTATCATAGGAAAACACGCATGGATTGCCACTGAAACAAGGAAGCTATCAGGCACCAGCTATGCGCATTGGGCTCTGGTGGAATGCTGGAATGCATGGTCTTCCTCTCCTAGGTGTGTCTCCATCATCGTAAATTTGATCCGATCAATGTTCTAACACTTTCTCACAGGTCCACTCTCTATAGGGTCTATTGTTAGTTGCCGCCGAGTCCACTCTGACTCATGGTGACCCTACATGTGCAGAGCAGAATTGCTTCATAGTTTTCAAGGCTGTGATCATTCAGAAGCCAATCTCCAGGACTGACTTCTGAGGTGCCTCTGAGTGGGTTTGAACTGCCAACCTTTCAGCTATTAGACAAGTGCTTAATCGTTTGTGCCACCTACAGACTCCAGCTATAGGCTCTATCTGTTTTAATCCCTAGTTTAACAGTTACATTCTCTCTCTAGTTCCTGATTAAAATTCCACAGAAAATCAATCCCCTCATTCCATCGCTTTCTACTCATCTGTCCACTGTAAGCAACTACATAAGCTTCTTGCTACTCCAAGGGTTGGCTGCTTTTTTTATCTAATCAGCTGTGGCAGTTAGGGAATGGGACTTGGTGTTGATGATGAAGATGACATCATTTGTTACAAAAAAAAAAAAAAAAAAAAAGGCTATCTAGAAGGCATGGTGATCCATGAGTAATACAGCTAAATAATCTCCAAAGTCATTCCAGTTCCAAGTGTCTGTGGATTTTGTAAACGTAATTTCCATTAGCTTGTGCAGTAACACAATGGCCTACTCATTTCACAATGCCTCACAGAGTGTTCTAAAAAAAAAGGAGCTACAGAGCAGCGTCCATTCCCTAGAGAGAAGAAAGAGTGCTTCAGGGACCCAGCCTAATTTCCTATAACCATCCTATTATCCCAGCTGTATCTGTGGTTTATATTAACCCTTCTGTGGTATCGATCAGCCTGGTCACAATGAATGAGCTTCATTGAATTCCAAGTAATGGAAACTCATTACATGGCCTAGGTAATTAATTACCAATTCTTTCCCTTTAGTGAAATTGAAACTGGCTGTGGAGAACAAGCTGCGCGAGCCCAGTAATTCAGCCTGTTTGAAGCTTTGTTTAATACCTGTGAGGAGCACTCTGCACTGGCCTTGGAGATATGTTTGATGTATGGCAGACTCTTGAAATAAGCCAAGCCCTCTCTTTTAAAATAAACCATTTTTTCCAATAGAATCAATTGAAAGGAGGAGGCACTTAAACCATAAAATGTAAAAAAAAAAAAAAAAAAAATCCAAACAAAAATATAAATCATGTAAGGATATGAAAGTAAGGCATCACTTCACTGCATTGGCACCTCGCTAGCTCCTCAAAGTGTTTTTGCGAACCACTTACTATGTCAGAGGCAAGAGGAGCGTGCATATCTTCAACCTTATTTTTTATTCTCCTTGCCGCATCTGACTGCTAGGTACATTGCCAAGGTCATTTTCAAAGAATAGTGACTTACTAAGCAGGTATTAAATACCTGCCATATGCAGAGAACTGATAACATCACCACCAGAATAGAGTGAAGACTGAGAAAGATAATACTAGTAACAGTTGACATTGATTAAGTGCTACTGTGTGCCAGGCACTGTGCTAAGCCCTTTAGACATATTATGTCATTTAATTTTCAGAACTCTATAATTTAAGCTACATTAATCCCCATTTTAAAGGTGAGGCTAATGAAGCTCAATCTAACTGCCCAAGGTCACAGGGCTGTAATTCAATAAATCCAAATTTAGGTCTGCCTGATTCACAGAGTCTACTCAATCTATCATGCAAAGCTACCTCCCCCAGAACTAGTACGATCAGAAAACAAGCCATTTCGACAATCATTTACAGGAAACACTGAGAAAGACTTGTAGTTTATACAGAGATCGAAGTGCTATGTGGATAATACAATAATGGCTAGAAGCATGTACTTTGAAAGAATTCCTAAACATCCTCTTTGGACATAGATCCCTTTTCCTAAAACTCCACTCCTTCTGGCAGCTGTCATAAATAAACCCCAAATTCTTCATTCTTCAGCTCACTGTCTGTCACTGATTCTCTGTGTCCTGCTGCTTCTCCCTCCCTCACCCTTTCTCACAGATGTATGTGGAAGCCGTTGAGTTTCTCCAGTGTATATACCCATCCATTATCCTGCTCAGCATAACAAAGGCCATAAAATAAAAATAAAGGATATTCTTTAGAAATCAAAGTAAAGGAAAAGATTGCACACGCATGTACTTTAACATTTACATTCCATACATTTGAGTAACTAATTTGGGCCAACCTCCATTCATTCTGAGAAAGCCACTCCAATTGGCCTCTTACTTGTACAATACAAAGCAAAGACCCTGTGCTGAAATGAATGTCGTTAAAGAAATTCATCACCATCAAGCGGCCAAAAATCTGCTTTCATGATGAGCTAAGAAAATACTGTATGAGGGAGAGGGAGTTTCAACCAGGAAGAATAAGTGACTTTTAGGAAGAATAAGCTGACGTATGAAGCAATGAAAAAAGTGAGAGCACTGACAACAAATCTATTTGATATTCAGCTTCTTAGCTGGGATCTGGCTTCCAGTGGTTAGAGTGATAAGGGCCAGAAACAGGCAGAACAGCTCTCGAGGGACGTGATGTAGTTCTGGACATACGCAAGTATAGGAAGAAAGGGAACACCTACAAGGAAGAGGTGGAGATTGTAGATGTTTTCCAGTATGTGGGGCAGATCAGAGGCATAAAGTGAGGAAATGATGAAGCAACTAGATATGTAGATAGTTGTAAGAAGAATATTCCAGGTCAAGGCAACTCTATGTGCAAATGCCCTGAGGCAGAAGTGTGCTTGATGTATTTGAGGAACAGCTTGGTGTATTTGAGGGTGGCTAGAGATACTTGGTTTGTTTGTTTGTTTGTTTTAGTTTAGAGATGGTTATGCAAGATGGAGAGTGGCAACAAATAATGTCAGAGAAATGGGGGTATGACAGTATTTTATGGGCAAATAAAGACCACTTCTACTCTGATATGATCAAGACAACCTTAAAGGGAACTTTAAGACAGAAAAAGAAAAACAATTTATGTAAAACTGAATATTGTGGAAGTAAATAGATTTGATGTTCATTTTTTTCATTGTATGAAGGATTACTATGTGCAAAGTAAGAATTAGCAAAATGAAAGTGATGCCCAGACATTTTCATATAAAAATGTCATATACTCTTTTCTTGTTTGACATGTAAAGAGCTTAGAAGTTCTCATTTCTATGGTCACAACAAGCAAAATGCGGGAAAACTGAAAATTAACAACTCTTTTAGATCTATCAGAGAATTGAACTGCCACCCCCAAAACTGGAGAGAAAGACAAAACCAAAATCATGCTTACCTGGAATAGAAATTGCCACTGCAGCCAGCATTGGGTAGAAAAATCTTAAAGGGTAATGACATACCCATTGAAGACTAAGCATGAAGTATCTTGAAAGATAAAAACTTGTGGGGGCCCAGCCTTGGGGCGGGGTGCACACTTTTGTGAGTTTTACCTCCAGAAGCCTCAACAGGTTTCCAGGGTGAGGATTGCATAATAATTCCTTCATGCTTCTGGAAGGAGGAGGGGAAAAGTAACCATTTTGAAATACACCCTGAGCATTCTGTTCTCCTTAACCTTTCCTCAAAGAAAACTATTTTACTAGAGCCTACCTGATGCGGGGAAACCCTGGTGGCGTAGTGGTTAAGACTTCGGCTGCTGACCAAAAGGTTGGCAGTTCGAATCCCCCAGCCACTCCTTAGAAACCCTGTGGGGCAGTTCTACCCTGTCCAGTAGGATCGCTATGAGTCATAATCGACTTGACAGCAAGGGGTTTGGTTGGTTTTTGGTACCTGATGTGGTAGAAGGAAAACACCCAACTCCAGCCCCCTCTAGCCTTCTTGTCTCACCTAATGGAAATGGGGGTAGGGAACTGAGCAGCGTTTGTAAGGGTATACCACAAACCTTATGGTTAACAATGAGCACTTAACCACTGTGCCGCCAGGCTCCTTATAGGATTATACAATGCTTCATATCCCCCACATCTTACCATGACATGATTAGTGCTCCTGAACAACAACTGGAGGTTACAGCTAAAAAGAATTGCAAAGTTCAGACCCTATTTAAGAAGGTGTCCCTGGGGAATCCCACAGACAACAAGGAAGGAAAAAACACAAGGACACAAGAGGAAATTTTAGTCTCTGACACCTACAGCTAAGCACACAGTAAATATAGTCTAACTCCACTCAGATAAACATAAAATCTTACACTAATGGTCTATTTACCTCAGTTATTTTATCTGCTACATCATGTCCAGCTTTCAACCAAAAAATTTAAGGCATGCAAGAGGCAAAAAAAAAAAAAAAACAGTCTGAAGAAACAGAGAAAGGAACAGAACGAGACTCAGATATGGCAGAGATTTTGGAATTATCAGAGAAGGAATTTAAAATAATTATGATTAATACGCTAAGAGCTTTAATGGAAAAAGTGGACAACATGCAACAACAGACAGATAATGTAACAGAGAGATGGAAACTCTAAGAAAGAATCAAAAGGAAATGCTAGAAATGAAAAACACCGTAACATAAATGAAGAATGTCTTCGATAGGTTCATCTGTAGACTGGACATGGCCAAGGAAAGAGTCAGTGAGCTTGAAGATATGCCAGTATAAACTTCCCAAACTGAAAAGCAAAGATAAAGAATGAAAAAAAGTGGACAAGAATATTCATGTAATGGAAATATAGAAGAAGAAAGAGAGAAAAGAAGAAATACATGAAACAATAATGGCTGAGAATTTTCCTAAATTAATGACAGACACCAAATTACAGATCCAGGAAGGTCAGAGAACACCAAGCATGATAAATACCAAATATATATATATATATACTCACCTAGGCATATCATACTCAAACTGCAGAAAATCAAAGATAAAGAGAATCATGAAAGAAGCCAGAGGCAAAAATAACATCACTTATAGAGGAACAATGATAAGAATTACATCAGACTTCTCTTCAGAAAGCATGTAAGCAAGAAGAGAGTGGAATGAGATACCTAGGTTTGGGAAAAATAAACAGACAAAAGAAAAACCGTCAGCCTGGAATTCTGTATCCAGAAAATTTATCCTTAAAAAGTGAAGGATATATAAAGGCTCTCTCAGAAGAAAAAAATGAAGGAGTTTGTCACAGTAGACCCACCTCGCAAGAAAAGTTAAGTCATTCAGAGAGAAGGAAAATGATATAGGTTGGAGACTCAGATCTACATAAAAAAGAAGAGCATTAGAAAAGGATACAAAACATAATAAAATCTTTTATTTTTCTTATTCTTAACTTATCTAACAGATAAACAGTTTTTTAAGAAAATAATACCAAAAATATATTGGATGATTATAGCTTATGGATAGGTGAAATGACTTTCCACAATGTTATAAGTGACAGGAGGAGAAATTGGGATACTCTGTTATAAGGTACCTGCACTACACATGAAGTGGGATAGTGTTATTTAAAAGTGGTCTTAGATTAGTTACAAATGTATACAGCAAATCTGGGGCAACCACCAAAAATATTTAAAAAGAAGTATAATTGACATGTTAAGAAAGTAGAGTAAATGGAATCATATCAAGTGCTCAATTAAAATCAGAGAAAGCAAATAATAATGAAAAAAAGAAACAAAGAACAAGGACAACAAATAGGAAAGAGTTATAAATATGGTACATATTAATACAACTCTATCAATAATTACTTACAGTGTGAATGGTCTATACACTAATTAAATAACAAAGACGTACAGAGAATAAAGAAAAAAAGCACTAACTGTATGTTGTCTACAAGAAACCCATTTTAAATATAAAGACACAGATAAATTAAAAGTAAAGGAATGGGGAAAGATATACTATGTTAACACTAATTAAAAGAAAGTTGGAGTAGCCATATTAATTTCAGACAAGGCAGACTTCAGACCAAGAAAAATTATCAGGGATAAACAGAGACATTAAATAATCATAAAAAGGTCAATTCTACAAGAAGGCATGAAAATCCTTTACGTATATACATTTAACAATAAAGCATCAAAACTCATGAGGCAAAAACTGATAGAATTGCAAGGAAAAATAGACAAATCCACTCTTACAGTTCGTAATTTCAACACTCCTCTGTCAGTAACTGACAGATCCAACAGGCGGAAGATCAGTAAAGATATAGTTGAACTGAACAGCGCTACCAATCAACGGGATTTAACTGACGTTTATAAAACACTCCATCCAACAGCAGCAAGTTCTTCTCAAGTTCTTCTCAAGTGCACGTGGAACATTCAACAAGATAGACCACATCCTGAGCCATAAAACACACTGTAGCAAATTTAAAAGAATAGAAATCATACAAAAAAGAAACTTGACAAAAACAACAACAATAAAAAAAACTGGAAATAATAAGTAATTATATTAAGATTGAACATGGGTGTGCATATGTCTATTCGTATGATGGCTCTTATTTCTCTAGGATATATTCCTAGCAATGAGATTGCTGGATCGTATAGTACTTCTATTTCTAGCTTTTTAAAGAAGTGCCAAATTGTTGATGAAAGAATAAACAAATAGATGAATGAAACAGAATAGAGATCCCAGGGGCACAAATGGAGTCAAGAGAACTTTGACAAAGGAGCAAAGACAATTCCATGGAAAAAAATATAGTCTTTTCAACAAACGGTGCTACAACTGGCCATCCACGTGCGGAAAAAAAAAAAAAGAAGAAGAATCTAAACACAGACTTTACATTTTTCACAGAAATGAACTCAAAATGGATCATAGGCCAAAATAGAAAATGTAAAACGATATATGGAAGATAAAAAAAGAAAATCTAGGTGACTTTGGGTTTGACAATGACTTTTTAGATATAATACCAAAAGCATAATCCGTAGAACAAAAAAATTGATAAATTGAACTTCATTAAAATTAAAAACTTCTGTTCTGCAAAAGACACTGTTAAGAGAATGTAAAGACAAGCCACACACTGGGAGAAACACATATCTGATAAAGAACTTGTATCAAGATATTTTCAACACAAAAACAAGCATTTTCAACACAAAAACAAGAAAAAAAATTTTTTTAAATGAGCAAAAGATCTCAACAGACACCTTACCAGAGAGGATGACAAATAAGCATAGGAAAAGATACTCTACATCATATATCACTAGGGAATTGCAAATTAAAATAACAGTGAGATACTAGTACATACCCATTAGAATGGCTAAAATCCAAAACACTGACAACACCAAATGCTGACAAGAATATGGAGCAAAAGAAATTTAATTCATTGTTGGTGGAATATTAAATGGTACAGCCACTTTGGAAGACAGTTGGGCAGTTGCTTTCAAAGCAAAACCTAGGCTTACCACTTGGTGCAGCAATAGCACTCCTAGGTATTCACCCATAAGTTTTCCACTTATGTCCAAACTAAAATCTGCACAGGAATGTTTATACCAGCTTTATTCATAATTGCCCCAAATCGGAAGCAACCAAGATGTCATCCTTCAACAGGTGAATGAATCAACAAAGTGTGGTACATTTGTACAGTGCAACATTATTCAGCAATAAAAAGAAACGAGCTGTCAAACCACAAAAAGACATGGAAAAACCTTAAATGCGTATTGCTAAGTGAACAAAGCCAGTTGGAAAACACTACATACTATATGATTCCAGCTATACGATATACTGGAAGAGGCAAAACTAAGGCAGTAAGAAATGTAAGTGGGTAATAAGTCAGTGGTTGTCAACGGCTCAGGGGGAAGCAGAGAGGGATGATACGTGGAGCACAGGGCATTGTTAGGGTAGTGAAACTACTCTGCATGGTACTGTAATGGTGGATACATGACATTATGCATCTGTCAAAGTCAGTGAAACTGTGCAACACAAACAGTGACCATGAACTTTAATTATTAATAATGCATCAATATTGATTTATCAATTGTAACAAAGATGCCACAGGAATACAAGACATTAGTGATAGGGGAAACTGTGGGTGGGAGGAAAAGGAAGATTTATGGGTACTCTCCGTAACTTTTGTGCAATTTTTCTGTAAACCTGAAACTGCTCTAAAAAATAAAAGTCTATTAAAAATTTTTAAAGGTCTTATACACAAAATAAGAACAAAAGTTGGCCTTAGTTGTCTTCAAACCAATGAAATTGTAAGAGTAACAAAATGAACTTAAATTTTAACCAAAGATTGTCATAAAGCCTCAGGGGTATCAGGTATCAGGAGAAGTTGTCTTTTTTAGACATAGTTTTCTCTTACAGAAAGAGTTTAAACAGTGTGATTTTTATTGTTCCTTACAGCACTGAAATTTAGGATTGGCTACTGAGATCTGTTGGCCTGAGACGTGTGTCCGAAATGAAAGGGGTATGTCTAAGGTCAACAGTCACAAATGTGAGGAAAAGAGGAGAAGGAAACATTGGATATCTGATAAGAACTCATTACTGCCAAGTCCAACTCATAACGACCTCACAGGATAGAATAGAACTGCCCCATAGAGTTTCCAAGGAGCAGCTGGTGGATCGGAACTACCAACGTTTTGGTTAGCAGCCATAGCTTTTAACCACCGTGCCACCAGGGCTCCATATATCAGATAGGTGTATATAAACTTGTATTTAAATTCACCAGGTCAGCAATTCCTTGAGTATAAAGAAGAAAGACACTAATATAATATTGTTCAGGGAGATTTCTAGAGCTCATCAGACAAATAGAAGACATAAAATAACGTTTTTGTAATAGAAATTACAAAATTGTCACAGAAGTAAGAGAAAGAAGCAATGGGGGATTCCTACCACCAGGGTATCTATTGGCGTCTCATACTTCTAAAAGCAGAGCATCTGATAAATGCTTGTCTTGCTGACAACTTACCCTTCAGAAAACAGAAGAGGCTAAAAGGTACATTATGGACAAGATGCAGATGAACAAGGAAGAAGTGGTTCATGAATATGAAAGTGCAGACATTTACCCTAGACTTTAGGCAAGTAGATTTCAGGAAGCCGAGAGAGGGAAGAAATGAAATTATGCCATGGATAGAGGACACTGAAGTAGAATATGGCTTACGTGAAGCGGAAGGTTTTAATACATGTGGTTTTGACGACATTAACGTAAGTAATGTCAGAGAGAAAAGAGAAAACAATTTTTAAGAAACCAAGAAAGACATAACTATTCTTAAGTTCAGAAGTTAAAAGTATAGGGCAAGGAGAATAAGAAAAATTCATAAAGCATTTCATTAACTTTGTTGAGGTTTACTGGATTGAAAATTCTCAACAATAATCTTAATCTCCCTTAGAGATCAACCGTTTACACCTACACTGTCCAACACAGTGGCCACAAGCTACTTATAGCCACTGAGTATGTGAAATACAGCTAATCCAAATTGATATTTACTGTAAATGTAAAGTACACTTAGTACCAAAGACTTAATATGAAAAAACAAGTATATCTTACTGATAATTTTTATACTTTATGTTGATTAATATGTGTGGTGAATTGATAACATTTTTATAGGTTTGCCATGAGTCAGAATTGACTTGATGGCAATGGGTTTGGTTTGGTTTGGTTTTTTGATACACTGGGTTAAATAAAATATATTAAAATTAATTTTACTCTTTTTTTTACTTTTTTAGTATAACTACTAAAAATTTAAAATTACGTCTGGGGCTTGCGCTTGTAGCTTTTATTGTATTTCTATTGGACAGCACATAAATCTTCATTTTGTGGAAGAAAAACAAACTTAAGAATGTTAAAAAATTTTTTTCAAGTCAAGAAACTACTAAAATTATTAAATGATTTGCAGCTTTGTGTTGAAGACAATAGAAAAATAAGAGACTTTGAAAAGTACTGAATACAAAGAAATGGAATTTTTAAAAATCATATATAAAACAGAGAAATTATAGAAAGGATAGGTCTACATGTTGGGAAGAAAAAACAAAAGCACACGTCCAGAGCAGGGGAAGTGGTGTCTATATGCTGTTGATCAAACCTCCCACAATCTGGCAGACAATGACAAAGCTGAATATGTCCTGACAAGAACAATCAGAATAATGATGAGTTTTAGGTAAAAGAGCTTTGGAAATGGAAAAATACTATATTAATATGTCACAAAAAAATGAACCACTTCACCAATGTGGGAATAAAAGAAAGTCACACCTCTTATATTTCTACAAACTTAGGCCCTTATCTGACTTTATCAGCTGGAAGTCCAGCATATTTCTCTTGAAATCCACTCTTCCCAAGCTTCTCTTCCCTAAACAGCATTCTAAAATCTGGTCTTACTCTATTTATCCCCAAAAGATCAGTTTGACTTCCAAGTGCCATGGGAAGAAAGAAAACTGCAAAGTACAATCTGTCGTTGCACTAGTGTCCCTCTAGCTGCCACAAGGTGTCACTGTTGAACACTAGGTCTTGCACAGCCCTGTCTATTGCTAGTCCAAATCCCTTCATAGGAGCCTCCCACCTGTTTCTTAGCAGTCTCTCCTCCTCACTCCTGTTATTTCCCTCCAAACTCCAAATTCTTGCTGATTTTTAAAAAATATAGAACAGCTTTACCTTACATATTTAAAATGCTTTCTGGAGTAGTTTCCTAAACAAAGACAGCTTTCCTTTTATTATTCTGCTGTTAATATTTTTTTCTCATCTTTCTACACTATAAATAATAGATCAGAAAGTTATAGGTAAATATATTATAAGGATGTTAGCCCTTCCCACCACATGGGCTACCTTGTGAAGTAGTCAGTTCCTCAACATTGGAAAATTTCAAGCAGATGCTAACTAGTCATTGACAAGATCTTTTAAGGTGTGAGGGAAGGAGTTAACTAAGCAGGACTGGGTTGCTCAAACTCTGTACATTCCCAGGTAAGGTCTATTTTCAGGACTGGCTTTGGCTGACTCCAGTGAACTTAGCTCTTGGGATGTACAGTCTAATAAGAGTATTTTTCTATGCCTGAGGCCTTGGGCCGTGCTATACCAGTTTTTCCAGACAGTTTATTATAGCGGTGTGATGTATGGTATAGCTTGCTTTCTCTCTAGATATCTGGACCTTAAGTAACTGATGTCAGTTATGGAGGCTCAGGGAAGATTCCCTAGTTGACAGTACTTTGCATGAGCTGTCACACTTTGTTACTGGGAGACATAAGTGTGTCCCATGAGACCCAACTGGGAGGGGACACTGGAAGCTTGTGCCTAGTTTCCTCTCAACTTTGCCCCATGTGCCTTTTCCTTTTCCTAATTTTACTCTCTAAACTTTCAATGTAATAAACTGTAACCATGAGTATAACAAATTGTTAGTCCTGTGAGTCCTTCTAGCAAATCGTTGAGCCTGAAGATGGTCTTGGAGGGCTTCCAAGACAGAAGGTTTCTATATGGATGAGAGATAGTTCTCAATCTGTATGTAAAATACTGGTCATCTAGGAGCCTGCAACAAAATCCACAGCATAATTTAAAAAAAGAAAAATTAACATATGTAGGGAAATTGGAGGCATGAAGTTTAAAGGTGTATGAATTGCACAAAAGGTGGCTATCATTGAAGGAAAGAAAATGACATAAATTTCATAAAATTGTGGACTAATGTGGTAGAAAAATCCTCGATAATATACTAATCTAACTTTCTCATCCCATCTTTATTCTTTTCAAAACAGTATGTTTCATTACTGCACAGCCGATATACAGCAATACTATGGATTGAATTGTGTCCCCAAAAATATGTGTTGTAAATCCTAACCCTTATACTTCTGGAGGAGCCTTGGCGGTTTGGTGGTTAAGAGCCCAGCTGCTAACCAAAAGGTCAGCAATTTGAATCCACCAGCAGTTCCTTGGAAACTCTCCATGGCAGTTCTATTTTGTCCTGTAGGGTCACTATGAGTCGGAATTCGCTTGACAGGTAACAGGATACTTATGGCTGTAATCCCATTGAGAATAGGGTTTCCTTTGTCATGTTAATGAGACCATATCAGGGTAGGTTTGTCTTAAACCAATCATTTTTGAAATATAAAAACAGCAGATTAGACACAGAAGCAAGCACAAATGGAGGAATATTGATGTCACATGGAGATTACTAAGGAACCAATGAAGAGAAGCTGAAAGAGACAAGGACAGAGAAAGTTTCCCCTAGAGCTGGTGCCCTGAATTCAGACCTCTAGCCTTCTAAATGGTGAAAAAATAAATTTCTGTTTGTTAAAGCCACCCACTTACAGTATTTCTGTTATAGCAGCACTGGATAACTAAGACAAGCAATAAGAAAAAATTCAAAAACATCCCTGTCTTAGTCATCCAGTGCTGCTCCAACAGAAATACCACAAGTGGATGGCTTTCACAAAGAGAAATTTATTTTCTCACTGTCTAGTCGGCTAGAAGTCCAAATTCAGGCCGTCAGCTCCAGGGAAGGCTTTCTGTCTCTGTTGGCCTTCTCATCAATGTTCCCCTGGACTAGGAGCTTCTCAGTGCAGGGACCCCAGTCCAAAGGATGCATTCTACTCCCAGCACTGCTTTCTTGGTGGTATGAGGTCCTCCTATTCTCCACTTGCCTCCTTTTCCTTTCATCTCTCATAAGAGATAAAAGGTGGTGCAGGCCACACCCTAAGGAAACTCCCTTTACGTTGGATGAGGGATGTGATCAGGGTTAGGGCGGTGTTACTATCCCACCCTAATCCTCTTTAATGTAAAATTACAATCACAAAATGGAGGACAACCACACAACACTGGGAATCATGGCCTAGCCAAATTGATACACAAATTTTTGGGGGGACGTAATTCAAACCATGACAATCCCAATAGGGAGTTATTGCTTAAATTTTTTTAATAAAAAATAAAAAGACATATTATACTTGTCCTTTTCTTTTTCAGTCTAAAATATCTTTAGAAGATGAGATTACTCTTTCTATTCTATCCTCTCTAATACTGAATTGACATTTCATAAAAGAGTCCCTTATTTTAGTTCAACTGTATTAAAACAACAACAACAACAAAAAATCCTGAGTTCCACTACCATAGCATATAGCATCAGTCACCCTTGGGTTCTCTGCCATTTAGTAGCAATGTGACCTTGGACGAGGGACAGATTATATTTATTGTTAACAATTAGCCTATAATACAAGATATTTTCTCATTTCCTTCCATAGCTCCTTGTCCACATATCAACTCCTTTATTTTACAAATTATAAACCAGAGTAGCTACAGAATTTGTCCAGGGTCACTTAGCTAGCTGACAACAGAAACAAAACTACCACCCAGATTGACTAATTCTTAGTCCAGAAATCTTTCTTCTCTATCATGTTTAATATAAAGTTGTGGACAAATTTTCAAGAACCTAATAGCTTGTTGAAAATAGATTGTTTATTAGTGTTAAGAAGCAGACCAATTCAACCAGCAGAGTTCAAGAAAGAATCTGCACCGTGGAAGACAAAGAACTTAAAACAGGGAATTGTATAAAAGTCTGCAAGGAGCAATGGGACCATTCGGTTCCCATTCCCATTTGTTATGGATTGAATTGTGTCCCCCAGAAATAAGTGTTGTAAACCGTAACCTTTATGCCTGTGGTTATGATCCTATTTGGGAATGGGATGTCTTTGTTATGTTAATGAGACCAGATTAATGTAAGGTGTGTTTTGAGTCAATCTCTTTTGAGATATAAAAGAGATTAAACAAGCAAAAGAAAGAAGCAGAGATGGGAGAAGATTGATGCCAAGCCACTTGGAGATCTCCAAAGAACCAGCAAGCAAGCTTAAGAGACAAGGACCTTTGCTCAGAGCCCACAGAGACAGAAAGCCTTCCCCTAGAGCCTGCACTCTGAATTTGGACCTCTAGCCTCCTAAACTGTGAGAAAATAAAATCCTGTTTGTTAAAGCCATCCACTTGTAGTATTTCTGTTACAGCAGCACTAGATAACTAAGACACCATTTAATACAGAAGTCCACAAACTCCACTCCACATTGCAGGAGACGTATAATCTCTGGAGAAATTGAGAACCGTGGACCCAGTGACACCAAGCGTAGGAAAGTTTGTGGTTAAGTCGTGAGTCTGAAAACAAAGTCAAGCACAAGACAGAGTAAGTACTGTGTGATTCCATTTATATGAAATTCAAGAACAGACAATACTAATCAAGAGGGATAGAAGGCAGAATACTCAGGGAAAGGAGAATTATTGATGCGGAGGGAAATGAGGGAAATCTCTGGAAAGACAGAAATTTCCTATACCTTGATCAGAATGGAAGTAACATAGATGAATACAGATGTAAAATTTATGGAGTGGTGCACTCAAGATTTGTATATTTTACTGAATTTATAGCATACCTCAATTTATTAAAAGAATCCAAGGGGTCTGCTGGCATCAAATCTAAGCCTCTGAGGCTCAGTAGAGTTTTCACAGAAGCCTAAGAAAAGAAGCCCCCAATGTATAATTGATCCTGTGTTTTTGTTCTGTTTTTCACCCAGAATACTTGATTTTCAACTTTTCACAAATTTGGGTGAAATTTTCTATGCTGCCCCAAAACACTCTTCACGTTTGTATAACTAGCTCACCCTCAGTCTACTCCCCCAAGTGTAGCCACTACCTGTAATGCTATTCGGATTTACATGTTTTTAAAGGAATATCTAACCCATTATTCATGATCTTTAATCGATCAGTCTGATCTTCCTGTTACTACTCACCCACCTCCCAAGGTAACTATTGTTTTAACTCTCACCGTAAATTAGTTTTGTCTAATCTTGAACTTCACATAAATGGAATCATATAGTTCATACTCTTTTGTGTCTGGCTTCTTTCATTCAATATAATGGTTTTGGGAAAAGTAATTTGAAGAATCTGGGTAGACAGACTTAACTGCATAAGACTGAAAACATAGAGGGGTGTCAGGGTCTAGGATTAATTCTGCCCAGTGTTATCAAGAGGTCCTGGAGCACCTAATCCGTTGCCAGTGATGGAGATAAGCTCAGTCAAGCAGGTGGAAGAAGACACCTGAAGTCTGACAACAGACAATAAGCACATGTGTGGAGCAGGTTGAGGGGAAAAGGGACAGTCAAAAAGACAGAGAAAGGGATTCCAAAAGGAAGTAATGGTAATCAGACAAACAGAGGGACCACCACATTGGGAATCCAGGGTCCAAGAGATCCTTAGAAGGTAAGCATATGTAACCTATAAGATTTGTCAGCATATGATAGAGTGCTATACATTGATGTAGGGTAAAAGGGAGGTCAAGCAAGCGACCACTGTGTTCAGGGAAAGGAATCAAAAGGGGAATGAGCCATATGAGCAGCAGCCATGACTTGATATTATGTCTGCAAGCACTGTGGCTTTAAATCACTCAGCCTTGAGTCAGGATTGGGCTGGCTGTCTACTGGTTTCTGCTTCATGAAGAAGAGTGGGGAAGAGTCAACACACCTGGGCAGGGTCAGAGATAAGTAGACATTGCTTTCCTAAGGATGAAATCTGATCACAAAATATTACTGGCACTATTTCTGCTTGACAAATTTCCAAACCTATTCAGGAAAACTCAATTTCAAGTCAAAGAAATCCCAGCAGGGAAAGAATTTTGTCCATTTTAGAGTTGCTTGGAAAAAATATATTACCCACATAACATCATATCCAATGTGGTTACTAGACACCTACATCAAAATTTCCACAATTCTACCCTAGACCTAACTAGTTTCTTTTGAGATGATTCTGACTCATGGCAACCCCATGTGTGTCAGAGTAGAACCGTGCTCCAGAGGATTTTCAATGCTTTGACCTTTCGGAAGCAGATCTCCAGGACTTTCTTTCAAGGCACCGCTGGGTGGATTCAAACCACCAAGTTTTCCGTTAGTAGTCTAGTGCTTAATGGTTTGTGCCACTCACGGACTCCTTCGTAGACCTAAACCAAAACCAAACCTGTTGCTATTGAGTCAATTCAAACTCATAGCAACCCTATAGCAACCATATAGGACAGAGTGGAACTACCCCACAGGGTTTCCGAGACTGTAATCTTTACGGAAACAGACTGCCACATCCTTCTCCCATGGGGCGGCTAGTGAGTTCGAACTGTCAACATTTTTGTTAGCAGCCAAGCACTTTACCACTGAGTCACCAGGGCTGTTTTCTACCTAGACCTCCTGGTGTGGAATTTCTGAGGAACAGTCCTCCAAATTTGCCTTTTCGATAAGCTCCCCAGGTGATTCTTGTGGCTATTAAAGCTTGAAAAGCACTGTTTTAGATTGTTCCAGAAATAAATCTACTTATCAACCATGTCCATGTGATAATGAATAATTAACTCTAAAAAGACAACTATTATGTATTTTCAGGTACTGAGGTCTTCAATTCAAAGAACTAGCTATAAATCTATTTAAAACCTAAGAGAATTAAAATTCTGATCTTCACGAAATATTTTTTCAGAAGTATTTTATGAATATAATTTCCAGTCATCAACTATTGTTATAGTTCTGATTTTATCCAGTACATATTTAATGACAATATATTTCCTAACTGTAAGCCTGAACTTGTATCTCTTGACTAAGCTCATATATCCCTCCATGCCCCACCATAAAATATAGTTAAAAGAGTTCCAAAAGTGCAGCTGGCATTCATTGTAGAAAAAAAATTGAGAACATTTCATTTGAGAAAAAAAAAAAAAATCAGTTTATTTTGGTTAATTGAAGTAGTCATATATTAGCCCATACGCTTGCCATTTTTCCGTCAGGAGACAGTGAAGAACAACTTCACACGTGGCGATTGTGTTTATCACGGATGACCGCTGTGTGGTTGAAGACGTACATCATGGCATCGGACGGTTTATAGAGTGATCTCTGGAGAATTTTTGTCAGAGACGGGAAATACTGGGCTTCTTCAGGGGAACTCATTTGTTCTTTTCTTAGGGACATTGGAGCTATTCTAACTGAAAATAGTTTTCTTATGATACTACCTCTCACTAAACGGAAAGTTAAATTTTTTACTTACTTTTCAATACTTATTCATTGTGTGTCTTAACTCTATCCCTGACTTTAGTTTCCTAGTTTTATCTTTTATGATCATCCCCATCTCCATTTGCCCTTCAATTCCATTTTTTATCCTGCATATTAATTTAAGAACAGGTTCTATGAGAATAAAAAGTGGTAGAATGAAGAATCTCATATCATTAAATTCCATATCGTAGATGAGTTTCTATCATCAAACCAATTGAAGTTTCTAATACTTCATTTTTAGTTTCAGGCCCCAGGTAACATCTTTAAAAATCTGAGGAAAATGCATAGTCTCCAGTTCTCTAAAGTTATTATTCAGTTATTTTTACAGAAGGAGAATAGAAGTAAAAATGTAAAATCCAGGGATTTTCAGATTTGTCTGAGTGAGACCAGTTAAAACATTACACAGTAACTTTTGTGATGACTAATTTTAAGACACCAGAATGTACTGATATTATCTTGATATTTTTCCAGATAAGTACTTTATAGCTAAAATTTTGCAATCATAACAGGATATTATTGTACCTGTTGCATTTTGATTTTTTTTATGATTTTGTTCCTTTGACAACAGAACGAACTTCTTAAATTCACAATTCTAAAAGAACATCCTGTGGTTAAAAATCCTGCCCACGTACATTTATAACATAATTTGTTTCCCCTTAAAAACCACAACATACTTTTAAAGGTTATCAATATTTTGAATACTTCCACAGCCATTAGTATATTGCAGTGTTCTCCCCATCACCAATGCCGTTGAGTTGATTCCAATTCATAGTGACCCTGTAGGACAGAGTACAACTGCTCCATAGGGCTTCCAAGGCTGTAAAACTTTATGGAAGCAGACTGCCACATCTTTCTCCTGCAGAGCAGCTGGTGGATTTGAACTGCAGACGTTTCAGTTAGCAGCTGAATGCTTAACCAAAATGTCACATTATTCAGTGTTCCAGTTCCATTTTACAGCGAGTAAGTAGGTCTTCAGAAGAAAGACCTGGAGATCTACTTTTGAAAAATCAGCCATTGAAAATCCTATGGAGTACAGTTCTATTCTGACACACATGGCATCGCCTGAGTCAGAGTTAGCTCCAGAAAGCTTTTTTAAGTAAGTGTTAGGTATGAAAATGGTCATTTTGATAGAATTTCAAAAAAAGAACATAGCACAAGGCCAACTAACAGTGTTTCCAAACCTACCAGGTCACTTTTCAGTCTCCTCCCTATCCTCCTCCTGTATATGATAATTGTCAGCTACAGAAGTTAAGTTTGGTGTTGTCCAGTCACTGCTTCTACTGTGGTCAAGCAAGTGACAATAGCTTACAATGTGAGTAAGTCACAGAGGGTGTAAATTATTCCACCTGATTCCAGCCACACCAATGGCCCAAGTGAAGGGCAGAGAATGCCTCCTCTCTTAGTGAGGAAAGAGTAGATATCTACCTCACCTTGGAACGAACAGAAATATCAGAGAATCTCAGAGACTAGACACTTATTATTTGACTGATGTGGAGATAACACCAAGAAAGGCTGGTAGCGTTTTCTTCATCATTAATAGACCGGATACCACTACAGTCAATTTCAAATTCCTGCTCTAACTAGCCATGGTCATGACATCGTTTTGTTTTTTTGTTTTACTAAAATACCCTCAGGAGGATTAAACTTTGCTTGGAAGAATTCCGATTATCATAAAACTTCAACAAGCCAACTTATGAATATTTAGTCTTCTCCTCATGTTCAAAAACATCCAAATAAAGATGAGAACACAAAGAAATGGCCCCTCACAGGCATGATGACCAGCCCTGAAGAAGCGTCAGTGTTCATGGATTTGAGATATGAAATGTATTTAATATTTAAAAGACTCTTTAGCAAGGTACGAACTTTCCTCTTCAATTGATTATTGATCCAGGCACTCGTCTCCCTGTCATTTAAAATTTCTAAGCCAAGTGTCTCAAGTGTTTGGGTTTGGTACTAGAAGAGATGGTGGCCATTGGCTTGAGCTGTTTGGAGGTGAAATAAGAAAGGAGTTTTAACAATGTGGGAAACACACACACACACACATACACACAACCAAATTTTATTATCTTTTATTTGATGTTACTGGTGCCGTCAAGCAAACACTAAATAAAAACAAGCAAATTCTGTTGAAATGTTCAGTAAATGGAACCAAAACAGTCACAGTTGACAATTTCATAAATACATTAATTAGAAGTGTCCCCAAATAGTGTGTGTCTTAGTTAGCCAGTGCTGCTATAACCACAATACCACAAGTGGGTGTTTTTAACAAACAGAAATTAATTTTCTCACAGTTTAGGAGGCTAGAAAGTCAGAATTCAGGATGCCAGCTCTAGCGGAAGGCTTTCTCTCTTTGTCGGCTCTGTAGGAAGGTCTTGTCTCTTCTGAGCTTCTGCTCTTGGGCAATCTTCAAGTAGGCTTGACCTCTCTTCCCCCATCTCTGCTTGCTAGCTTGCTTGTTTAATCTCTTTTATATCTCAGAAGAGATTAACTTAAAATACACCCTACACTAATCCCGCCTCATCAGTATAACAAAGACAACCGATTCCCAAATGGGATTATAACCACGGGCACAGAGGTTAGGATTTACAACACATATTTTTGGGGGACATAATTCAATCCATGACAAGATGTGAGTTTGAATTATTAACATAAAACCCTGCATTATAAATGAGTGCAAATTGCATTCCTGGTGTTTATGCTTAATTTATTGTGCCGCAGGAAAATTTGCAAATTACTTCACTGTTTTGTAATTAATGGCTTGTTTTATGTGTACGGTGTTCCTTTAAGGTAAAATTGAATAAGAGCGTACATACATGTTAGGTGGCATGTTAAAGGAGACACTCACACTTGAGTCCAGAAAGTGGCTGATCTCCCTTTTTTATGAGTACTTTGCATTCACAGCGATTTGTTGTTAAGATTCCATTTCAGCTTCTAACTACCCTCCTCTGTCTCAGTGCTCACTTTTCTTCCCCAGGGATCAGTCCATCCACTAACTGTACCCGATTTTTACTGAACTGCCCAAAGCATGACTTTTTATGTGAGTGAGTACCCCCTGGTATTATATTTATAAACATAGAGACACTAAGCTTCCTGAGTAAAAAGAGCCAGGAATCTGGCCAAACTAAACCTTACTACTAAGACACATTCTAAATATGTTTCTTCATTTGAAAGGAATGGTTTGTACAAAAAATCCCAAATATTGTAGTTTGCCTATGCATATATCTTTCAATTCTCTTCATTTCTTATGGTTTTATCTTTTTTTTTCACATCTATATTGCTATTTTATTCAAAAACCTTCTTTAAAAAAGTGGTCTTCTTATTTTCTTCTTCTTCAAGTGGTAGAATCCCTTTGTTAAATAAAATTTAAAAGCCAAATGACCCCCAGTCTTAATAGAGTAAGCCATATCCAGATACATTAGAAGCTAAAACAGTATGAGTAAAAAATTTTGCATACAATATTATTTATTTTTATTTTAAGTGTTGGTTCTGTAGGTTCTCCTTTCTAACATATCTCTCTTTCCTCCTTTGGAGTTTCCAGGATACTGATTGTCCACATTTTCTATGGACAGTGGTCACTGTGGTTAAAAAATAAGGCATCACACTGTGGTTCTTTGCTTATCTTCATCTTCCATCAGTGCTGCCAGGACCATAAGCTGAATGACTCTCCTGTCTTTGTCTTTGGCTCGTTCCAAAAATGGTGGTGTTGTTCAGCTTTTAGACAGTGGAAGACTAGAGGTTTTTAGCCCATCTTTAGTATAGGGCATATAAACCCAAACCCACTGCCGTCAAGTTGATTCTGACTCACTGCAACTCTATATGCTCCAGCTCAGTTCAGTTCAGTTCATGGGTGTTCTGAAGTAGACATTCCTGTAAAAAATCTAGCTAACAATGGAAAGTTGATGTGTGTGTGTGTGTTTATTTTTTGTTTTTGTTTGTTTGTTTTTTAATATATTGAGTTCAAGGCAATAGATCATTCATTATCACAATGTTATAACTATTAGATAGGGACTTTAAAATAACTATGATTAATAGATTAAAGGATATAGTGGGGGAAATAGAACGCATAAACAGATGAGGAATTTTGGAGTAAAATGAGATACTAGATACAAAAGAAAAAATACTTTTTAGGGATAGAAAGTATTCCTTTAAGAGGCTAATCAACAGACTGGGTACAGCTGAGGAAAAAAAAAAAATGAGTGAAATTGGAGAAAGGTCAACAGAAATTACCCAAACTAAAACACAAAGTTGTGAGCAAAATGAGACAGTGTATCTAAGAGCAAACATATGTGTAACTGGAGTCCCAGAAAGAGAAGAGAGAGTGAGAGCAGGCAAAAGGTATATTTGAAGTAATGATGGCAAATAATTTTTCAAAATTAATAAAAAATAAAAACACAGATCCAAGAATCTCTGAGAACACAAGTGTATGCGTGTGCAAACATACACACAACACACACACACATCAAGACAGAGATCTATAGTCACTGAAATATTCTTCAATCCTTCAAATATAAAGGTAAAATAAAACAAACTGGAGTCAAATTCTGAGAGAATTAATTTCCAGCCAATATGCACAATGAGACATTAGAGGAAGTTCTTCAGACTTAAGAAATCTGATACCAGATGGAAATTTGGATCTACACAAATAACTGAAGAGGGCCATAAATGGGAGTAAATATGAGATTTTTTGCTACTTTTTTAATGTTTTTAAAACATACTTGATCATCAAGCAAACATTTTGACAATATATCGTGGAGTTAATAATATATATACCAAAATCCAAAACCAAATCCATTGCCATTGAGCTGATTCCGACTCATAGTGCCCCTATAGGACAGAGTAGAACTTCCCCATAGGGTTTGCAAGGAGCAGCTGGCAGATTTGAACAGCCAACCTTTTGGTTAACAGATGAGCTCTTAACCACTGTGCCACCAGGGCTCCAATACTATCTATAGGTATGAAATTTATGATAGATATAACACAAAAAATGGAATGCAGGAACTGGCAACATACAATTGTAGGGTCTTATACTCCAAAGTGGTTAATATTATTTCAAGGCAGACTGTAGTAAGTTAAAGATGTATATTATAAATCATGGAGCAACTCCTCAAAAAAAAAAAAAAGGCATAACACCTCGAGAGTATGGCCCCCAAATACACTTTTAGCTCAGTAATAAAGTCACTCCTGAGGTTCACTCTTCAGCCAAAAGTTAGACAGGCCCATAAAACAAAACAAGACTAAATGGGCACACCAGCCCAGGGGCAAGGACAAGAAGGCAGGAGGGGACAGGAAAACTGGTAATGGGGAAACCAAGGTTGAGAAGGAAGAGTGTTGACATGTCATGGGGTTGTTAACCAATGTCATAAAACAACATGTATACTAACTTTAATGAGAAGCTAGTTTGTTCTGTAAACCTTCATCTAAAGTGCAATAAAAAAAAAATTCAGTAAAAAAAAGGCATAACAAATAAGCTAATAGTAGAGGGGAAGAAAAGAAATAAAAATACTCAATCCAAAAGAAAAAAGGAAACAAGAAATTAGATGAGATCCCAAATATAAAGCAGATAGCATTAAATGTAAATGATCAGACATATCATTTAAAAGGCAGCTATTCAGATTTAATTTAAAAAACTAAGACCCAACTATATGCTGTCTATAAGAAATAGACTTAAAATATAACAGTATAGATCAAAAGAAAAGGGATGGAAAATAATATACCATGCAAATATTAATCAAAGAAAAATTGAAGTGATTATATTAATACCAGATCAAAGAGACATCAGAACAAGGAATATTATCAGAGATAAGGAGGAAAATATTATAATTATGAGAGAACAATTCAAGGAGACCTAACAATCTTAAATACGTATGCATCTAATAACAGAACTGCTAAATACACAAAGAAAAAAATGATGGAAACATGAATAGACAAATCCACAATTAAGTTAAAAGTTCATCATTCTTCTCTCAGAAAATTATAGAACAGTAGGCATAAAATCAGTAAGGTTACAGAAAATCTGGAAAAATACTACTAAACAACCACCATATACCATATTACAGTCTAATTTTACTAAACAAAAACTACAACAGCAGCAAAAAACTTCACCTCCGTTATTAGCTTAGAAAAAGTCTGTTAACACCATGTTTTCTAAAACTTTTTACCTCATTTCTTTCAATTATTATAAAAATGACCTTGAGAACTTGCTGATATTATTTCACAACTGACTTTAGGGTAAAAGTTTCAGTTTATCCTGAAAGAAAGTGGCTATAAGTCATCAGTCAAGATGTCCATGTGTAACTGTTGTTGCATGCCGTCGAGTTGATTCTTACTCACAGCAAACCTATAGGACAGAGTAGAACTGCCCCACAGGGTTTCCTAGGCTGTAATCTTTACAGGAGCAGATCGCCAGATCTTTTCTCCCGGGAACCGCTGGGTGAGTTCCAACCGTAGACCTTGCAGTTAGCAACCAAGAACTTAACCATTGCACCAACGGGCTCCTTTCACCATATTAAAAATACAGTTACACCCAAAGCATGGTATTCTGATCTGGTTTTATATTCATGCCTGGAAACATTATCCCCGTTTGTTCATAAACCCTTTGTAACGCCCGTGGAAATAATCAATGAATTGTGTATCAAGTTTGAAAAAAGTATTATTCAAAATCTTAAATAACTTACAAGATACGGCCTTTGACATACCCATTCCTGCTGACTATTTCATTTACAAAAACTAAAAACTTCAGAGATTTGTGTTATAAGCATCTTTTAAGTTCTATTTGTTGGATAAATATTTTTATGTATCCTAATTATCAATATTCATAATTTTAGTTTTGCTCCTGAAAACACAGAAATAATTGTTAAAAAAAAAACAAACACACAATGAAACCATGATAAGAACCTCTTTAGTATCTCAGAAAATCAGATCTTTAAGTCTATAAAGTTTATTAAGAGCATCCTCAGGGCAAGGTGAAAAATCAAGATCCTCTGTCTTAAACCTCTTTCTCCCAAAGGGAAAGGCTAGTTTGCTCTTCCTCTCCCAGGCCAGACTAGATTCTTCTTTTGAACAATTGCTTTCGTTAAACAGTGATTCATTTCGTTGTAATAAGCAGACAGGATTCACTGATTTCACAGCACAATTTAAAATTAATTTTTTAGATTTGATTATGTTATCAACATTCTGTAGATTCTGAAATTACAATTTTACATTGGTACCATCACCTCATGTTATTAGCACTCTTTATGTGAAGTGATCTAACATCACAATCTTAACTTCCATCATGCACTTCCTGGTGGTGAAAGATAAGATCAACTATTATTAACTCTTCTTGGTTCAGTCATCTGTGTTGTTGCTTTTAGTCACTGGCGTTACTAAAAAAGGTGATACGCATTTCTCTACTTATTTCGCTTCCCGAAATGACATTGTTTCTGCTGAAGAAAAGATGCAGCTGTTTGAGCTTTCCCCATATTTAACAAATGTAACACAGTAAGTTTTTTACAGAATTCAATGAAGTCCTAAAATACAGAAGTTTACTTAACAATCGCATTTTCTAATGTTCTGCTTAGAGTGTAGGTTAACTCAGGTTCTATAGATGGAATTAAAATTCATAATTTTCTCTCCCATTATTAGTCGAAAAATCAATGAAAGAAGTATTTCTCCTTCCCAAGGCCAATTCCTCCTCTAGGCTTTAGATTCCATCCCCTCCCCTGATATTCCCTTAAGACATTCCTTCATCAATAATCTCTTGCCTTCAACAAGCGTTTCCTCTCTGTATTTCTTTTCGCTGTTGGTTTTTTCCGCTCGGTACATAAACCTGCTCCAACCTCACCCATCTGAAGAAACAAATGAGAACAGAAAAGCCTGAATCACCATCTTCGTAACTTTCTCCCTCCTTTCTCGACAGTTTCTGGAAAGCGTTGTCTACACTTACTGTCCTTCTTTTCTCATGGATTGTTTTCTCTTCAATCCACTCCATTCTAATTTCCACCTCACCACTCCACTGAGATTACTCATTCCAAGGGGACCAATGACCTTCTGATGGCCAAATCTGATAGCCTGTTATGGCTTTTTTCTTTTTCTCTTGCAGGTCTCCTCTGTGACTTTCCCACTCGGCTACTCCTGCTTGCTCAAGATTCTCTACTCGTGTGGCTTCTGCAGTAAGCACTGTCTTGCAGTTTTTGTCCTATTTTTCTGGCCATTCCTACTCAGGTTCATTTGTGGGTTCATCTTCCTCTGCCTGTGCTTTAAACATTGGTGTTCACTGGGTTCTGCCACCACATCTTTTCTTTGATTTCTTAATGACAAATACCTGAGACCCACTCCAGGACTTTTGATTCAGAATCTCCCCAGGTGACTTATACACACAGCAGGATTTGAAAACAACCATTCTAAAGTTATAATTTTAAAAATTAGTCATGTCGTACATGAAGAATTTATTAGAAAATGCCCTTCCTGTAACTTTTATTTACTTTACAATAGCCCCAAGTTACCGTGTTTAATAATCATTTACTTGTGTATCATTGCACACATTTATCCTTAAGGAAAAAGAATCTTTAATTCATTTTTAAATTCCTGAGTCCTGGCATAGTATATGGTACATAGTTGGACCTCAACAAATTTTCATCAAATAATTGGATAAAAGTTGTCAATGACATTAAAAATCACAATGAGTAATTTCCAACCCAAGACAGAGGAGTGAATATACTCTTCTTCAACATTTGACCCCATAAATAATAGTAAAAACAACTAACGGTATAAATGAAAAACAGTGAAGAAAATGAGAAAGAGTTTAGCAGTGGACAAGAGATGTTAATGAATTTCTAATAAAACCTGTTGCCAGCAAGTCAATTCCGACTCATAGTGACCCTATAGGACACAGTAGAACTGCCCCATAGTGTTTCCAAGGAGCAGCCGGTGGATTTGAAATGCTGACCTTTTGGTTAACAGCCATAGCTCTTAACCACCACACCACCAGGGCTCCACTGTGCCACCAGGGCTCCTGAAATTTCCCATAGGATAGAATAATACTAAAAGATGCATATCAGAATAAGCCACAACTAGAGACCTTTCAACAACATATATATCACTCAGGAAGGATTCAATCCTGGTAAAATAAGAAGATTCCACCCTTCTTTCTACTCTGCTGAACTAAAAGAAGAGTAAATTCTATAATAGGTAAAAACTCATCTGAGGAATTGTAGCTCAGTGCCTCTGAGTGGTCATGTTCAAAGTTAGCCATTCTACTGGGTAGAGACAAACCTGTGTCCATCTGGAGGACAATCATTATTAAGGCCCAATGGCTATGGGATCTCAAACTGTTTGGGCAAATACAAGTCCTGTTCATCACTTAGGTTGATTTTCAGTCTAGCCTTTTAGTGAAATAATATTCAATGTTGCCACAAGTCCAATCCACCTTATCTCATCCGTCTTTTCCAGGAATAAAGCTGATATTCTTTCCCCGTTATGATGTCATTTTTTAATTGGATCAAAACTTATGTGGGGAAAAAGGTTATAAAGGAAATTCATGCAACTGTAACCTCAAGAAGAGATTCCAAGGAGAGATATTGAGGAGGAAATATGAGGCTGAAAACAAGAAGATTAATCAGAAATCTGTATCCTTAAAATTGTCCATACATCCTCTGACTTCCCTCCTCCACCCAAAGCAACAAGCTTCATGAACATATAAGGAGCACAGAATCAGCTCTTTATTGTCTTATTCTTAAACATATGGACCATGAAAGAGCATCAACTTTTTTAAGAAACCTGTAAAATGAGACACGTAGAAAACTGAACAGAAAAATAGGACCACAAAGGAAACAAAATCTTCAAGAAATAGAAACTGTTTTATAAATTGTAATGTCTCAATGGTATCTTCAGAGACATTTGAAAAGATACTCTATCAATAAAAGTAAGACAGAGTGCTATGGAAACAAACAGGCATGAACAGAGAATAAGGAAAAGATCGTACGAATTAAAAATAGCTGTTTTTTTTTTAATTTCAGTATTTACACCAGGAAATGAATCTTATGTTTACAAAAAAAAACCTGTATGCATAATCATCAAAAATTAGAAAACACCCAAGTGTCCCTCCACTTCTGAATTCATCCTAAGTTAAATAAATGTAAATTGTGGTATATCCATACAACGGAATACTACACATCAATGAAAAGTAACAAATTATTGATATATATATAACAACATGAATGAAATTTAAATGCATTTTGCTAAGTAAAAGAAACCATATTTAAAAGTCTTCCTACTATGTGACTCCATTTTTAGGACATTCTCAAAAAGGCAAAACCACAGGGACAGAAAACAGATCAGTGTTTCCCCGGAGATGAAGGTAGGGAAAGGAGTTGATGACAAAGGGCAAAAGGGATTTTTTTTTTCCTAATCCACATTTGATTTCAATGGTGGTTACACTACTGTGTTTATTTGTCAAAACTCACAGAATTGTACACTGAAAAGGGTCAATTTTACTGTATAAAAAATTACGCCTCAACAAACTTGACTTAAAAATTTTTCAACAGAGGAACTGAAAGATGAGGCTAAGGGATTCCCCTAGAAAACAATAAAAGAAAGAGATGGAAATTAAGAAAGAAGATTAAAAGACTTAGAAAAGCAATGCATGTTATCCAAATTTAGTGAATAGATATTCCAGAAGATAGAGGAGAGAAAATGATCCATTGTAATTCAGAATAAAATCTCAGAGCTCTAGTCTTGAATCTTCAGATGGAAAAAATGAAAAAAGGTACACTTAAGCACATAATTATGAGTTTGAAGATGTAGAGAGCTGGGAAGAGAATATCCTAAAAGAGTCCAGGGAGGCAGGGATAACTGGGCACATAAAGATTTAGAATCATAGGGCCTCACGTCTCCTCAGCCAAAGTAGATGTTGAAAGACAGTGGAGTGTGTCTTTCAAAGTTAAGACGAAAAGTTATTTTCAACCTAGAATTCTACATCCAGCCAAACACTTAAGAGTTGACTCAGAATAAAGACATTTTCACTTTTTATTAGGAAGTTTCTTGGATATATTCCTATAACTTTCGTAAGGAAAACAAGGCAGAGAATGATGGGATCTAGCAAATGGTGTGTACCACCCGGGGGGGCAGTCAAATGAAGTTCCATTCAGACTTTAACAAGCATCCAATCCAGGAGAGAGCAGAAAGAGATTCTAGATTTAAAAGAAACTGAAACCCAAAGTCGAACCTGCTGCCATTGAGTCAATTCAGACTCATAGCCACCCCAAGAGTTAGGGAACAGAACTATGCTCCATAGGGTTTTCTGGATTGCAATCTTTGCGGAAGCAGATTGCCAGGCCTCTCTTCTGGCAGATTGCCAGGACTTTTTTCCAAGGCACCACTGGATGGGTTCAAACCACCAACATTTAGGTTAGTAGCTGAGCACAAACCATTTGTGCCACCCAAGGACCTAAAGAAATTGAAGGAAAGGACGAAGTAACTAAGAGTTTGGAAGAATTTGTGGTAAATGAATTGGGCGGGTTATATTACAAATAGGAGAATACTGTTTTCTAATTTGACAATAGGAAAAATATCCTTTAAATAGTGCTAAATCCACAATAAAGAGGATGTTATCCTACCCACTACTGGCACAAAGGAACAAAATGATCTGACATCATTTTTTGAAAGGATTACATTAGCTGCTATGTAAAAAAATAGACTGAGTGCGAAAGAGGGGGAGACCAACACTGTCTAGGAAAGTGGTGCCCTTGGGGACAAGTGGTCAGATTATGGATAGGACTTTTTGACTGGTTGTGAAGCATGAGAGAACAAGAGAACTTAGTGACAACTTCAACATTTTTGACCTAAGACAATGGAAGAATAGTGTTGCCATTAACCTAGAAGGAGAAGGAGGTAGTTTGAATGAGGAAGAGGATTTCATTTTCAATATGTAACTTTGAGATGGTTATCAAACATCCAAGAACAGATATTGAATGGTCAGCTGGCTGTTAGATATTCAAGTGAAAACAAGTAGTTGGGTGTATGAGTATTAAGGGTTGAATTATGTCCCAATAAAGATATACTGAAGTCCTAACCCCTGTATGTGTGAATGTGATCTTGTTTGGGGAAATAGTCTTTCTTTAAAGAGGTTACCATTAAGTCATAGAAGAGTAGGGTGGGTGCTAGTCAAATCCCTTCCAAGTGGTGTTTTGTAAAAAGGAAGAGCAGATACAGAGATACGGGAATCACACACAGGGGGAAGACAGATGCCATCTGAGGATGGAGACAAATGCATCTAAAAGCTGCCAAGGGACTTCCGGCAAGATGGCGCTCCAGGCAGAAACACCACGCCGTCCCTCCACAACAAAGATCCGAAAAACTAAGCCAAACAGAGAATCAACAATCCTGAAACCCTAGAACA
>NW_004444039.1:9086289-9099435 GCF_000243295.1 Trichechus manatus latirostris | reverse complement strand
ATGTCATAAAACAGCATGTGTGTTACTGTTACATGAGAAACTATCTGTTATGTAAGCCTTCACCTGAAGTACAATAAAATATATAAAAAAAATAAAAATAAAAAAATAAAAGCTGCCAAGGAACACCAAGGACCAGCAACCACCAGAAACTAGGAGAGAGGCAGAGAACAGTTCCTTTCTCAAAGCCCTCAGAAGGAATCAATGTAGCTGAGACTCTGATTTGGACTGCTAGTGTCTACAGTTGTGAGAAAATACATTTCTGTTCTTTAAAGTCACTCACTTTGTGGAATTTTGTTATAGCAGCCCTAGGAAGCTAGGACAGTGAGTTTCGAGTTAAGATGAGACGTCAGACTGAATATATAAATTTGGCTTTCAATAGCCTATAGATGCAATCTAAAACCATGAACTGAATAGGATCACCTGGGGAATCTGTACAGATGAAGAACAGAATAAATCCTAGGACTGAGACCTGCAGCACACCAAGTTAGAGAGATAAGCTGGATGAGCAGGACCAGCCAGTGAGGTATTGGAAGGATCAAGTATTCTGGAAAACAAGTGAAAAAAAATTGCTTTAAGAAAGAATGGTCAACTGTGCCAAATACTGAATACGGATGAAGTTAGAGAAGGACAGACAAGAGTCCATCATATGTAGCAAAATAGAGGTGGCTGCTCTTAGAAGAGCTGTTTTGTGGTGTGGCAAGAAGGAAAGACTGGCTAGAGTGGGCTCAGGAGAAAACAGGAGAAAAGAAAGTAGAAAAACATTATATACAATCTTTTTTTTTTTTGGCAACAGCTTTATTGAGACATAATTCACATATCATACAATTCACCCATTTAAAGTGTACAATTCAGTGGTTTTTAGTATATTCACATATATAACTCTTTCCAGAAGTTTTGTCCTTAGGGAAATGGAGAATTAGCTTGAAAGATAAGTTGGGTCCAAAAAGAGTTTCATTTAGCTTAGAGTTTTATTTATTTAGACAATGTGCGAATACTGAATACTGATAGAATGATCCAGAAGAAAAGACATATGATGCAGGAGATAGAGGGGATAATTGTTAGAGTGAAGCCACAAAGCAGGAAAAGGCAGGTTGTAAGTAGGACATAAGTGAAGGGGTTGGCTTTAGTAGGAGCACAGATGGTTCATTCATCGTCACAGAACAGATACAGGTAAGAAGGGGGATACCGTGGTCAGCGCCTATACCTGGTCTTTTGGCATTGTGTATAGTATTTTTGTGAAATTGAAAACAAGGCCATCTTCTGGGAATGTGTATGGGGAAGGAGATGTTGGAGGATTCGGGGCAAGAAATAAAATAGTGCCTAGGAGGTAAGATGGAAATGAAATGTAGACATATAGCATGTAAACTGGGCAGCATTATGGATATGTTTGATTTTAATGGTCATGAAAGTGAAGTCAGACCAATCAACTTAGTTGTTCATTTTTCTTCAGATGTACTCAAGTACCCACGTACTGCCACCGAATAGGTTAAGACATAATTATAACTTAGAATAAGACTTTGCCCAGTGAATAAAAAGAATGAAAGGGGATGGACAATGCATGAAGGTGAGCTGTCAAAATGATGGACTATTCCGGGGAAATGCAGAACAGAATTTCAAATTCCCATGGACTCCAGGCTTTCTAGAGTCCATGAAGTTTGGATAAACCCCTGAAACTATTGCCCTGTGATAATCTTTAAACCTTAAACCAAAAATATTCCCTGAAGTCTTCTTGAAACCAAACAATAGTTTAGCTTAATTAGTAAAAAAGCTCTGCCTTGAGCATTATGCTCTTTTAAGAACAATCTATATGAGATCAAATTGACAACAGCAACTCGAAAGATTAACTAGGAACCTTAGGAGGCAGTGGGCTTATGTTAATGGGGGAGGAACAACTCAGAAAAACAGGGTGAGAATGGTTGTACAACTCAAAGAATGTAATCGATATCACTGAATTGTACGTGTAGAAATTGTTGAATAGGTGTATGTTTTGCTATATATATTCTCAACAACAATGTCAAAATAAATAAAATTTGAAAAAGAAAAAAAAAAGATGGGCCATTAAATCTAAACTAGATAAGCAAGAAATTGTGGGCATGAGGAAAAATGAAGGTGAAGAGATAACAGGATCTGTTTTCTGTTTCTTTGATCAGGGCCATTTTTGAAGGTGTGAGATGATATCTCATTGTAGTTTTGCGCTACATCTGTCTGAGGGCAAATGATCTGGAGCATCTTTTCACGTGTTTGTCGGCTGCTTGAATGTCTCTTTGGTGAAGTGTCTGTTTACGTCCTTTGCCCGTTTTTAAATTGCATTGTCTTTTTGTTGTTGAATTGTTGAAGTTTTCTATATATTTTAGAGATCAGATCCTTATCAGATATATCATTCCCAAAGATTTTTCCCAATCTGTAGGTTTTCTTTTTACTCTTTTGATAAAGTTTTTTGATGAACATAAGTATTTATTTTTTAGCAGGTCCCAGTTACCTAACTTGTCTTCTGTTGCTTGAGCATCCGTAGTTGTGTTTGGTAATCTATGACTGAAAATAACTAGGTCTCCCGTCAGTTTGTCCCTATGTTATCTCCCAGAAACTTAATAGTTTTAGCTTTAACATTTAGGTCTTCAATTCATTTTGAGTTAGTTTTTGTGTATGGTGTTAGATATGGATCCTGTTTTATTTTTCTGCAAATGGATATCTAGTTTGGCCAGCAGCATTTGTAAAAGAGACTGTTTCTTCCCCATTGAATGGACTTTGATTCCTTGTCAAAAATCAGTCTCATGGAACATCTTGGTCAATTGGCACAACATAGTCTATAAAGCTTATGTACTACGTCCTACATTAGTAAGTAGCACCTGGGGTCTTAAAAGCTTGCAAGTGGCCATCTAAGACACAGCTATTGGTATCTACTCACCTGGAGCAAAAGAGAAAAAGGAAACCAAAGACCAAAAGAAGAAGTCTACATGACCAATTCCCACACAAACTATGGCTTCACCTATCCAGAGACCAGAACTCGATGGTGCCCAGCTACTACTAACAACTGTTCTGACTAGGGCCACAGTAGATAGTTCGGAATAGAATGGGAGAAAACTGTAGAACAAAACTCAAAATTTAAAAAAATGGCCAGACTTACTGGACTGGCAGAGACCTGGAGAACCCCCAAGACTGTTACCTCCAGACACCCTTTAAACTTTGAACTGAAACTACTCCCAGAGGTCATCTTTCAACTAAATAATGGATTGGTCTCACCGTGCTCCATATATATATATATATATACAAAAAAAAAAAAAAAAAACGGTTGTTTTTGAGTCGATTCTGACTCATAGCAACCCTATAGGACAGAATAGAACTGCTGCATAGGGTTTCCAAGGAGCAGCTGGTGGATTCGAACTGCTGACGTTTTGGTTAGCAGCCAAGCTCTTAACCACTACGCCACCAGGGATCCTTATATATATATATATATGATTAAATATGTAATCATCTATTTGAGACCCAATGGTCAACATTTATGCTACAGCAAAGATGTAAAGGTCGGGGGGAAGGAGGGGCAGGGAAACAAGAATAATCTAAAT
This sequence comes from Trichechus manatus latirostris, assembly GCF_000243295.1. Lineage (NCBI taxonomy): Eukaryota > Metazoa > Chordata > Mammalia > Sirenia > Trichechidae > Trichechus > Trichechus manatus. The sequence goes on along the minus strand of NW_004444039.1, from coordinate 9,095,872 downwards.
GGAACAACCAGAATGGAAATAATGAAAATGTTGATGCAATGTGGAAAATGTAACCAATGGCACCGAACAACATGTGTAGAAATTGTTAAATGGGAACCTAAACCATTAACATCATAGAGGTTAGGATTTTAGGATTTACAACACATAAGATAATCACATCAGATCAGAAAACAGTGGACAACCACACAATACTGGGAATCATGGCCTAGCTAAGTTAACATATATTTTGGGGGGACACAATTCAATCTATAACATTGCCTATGATTAATGAATGAAGAAATAGAAACTTAAGTATGCCGTTTGAAATTGTACTGCTAACCAGTGGAGAGACTAAATTGTGAGGAAAAGAAAAGCAAATTGAGAGTGTAATAAGGCAACTAAGTCTTCAGCTATCATAGCAGTCAATGGACAATACCAAACGTTCATACATTAAAAAAAAAGAAAAAGAAAAAGATACATCAGCTTATTTAGGTATAAATAACCCAAGAGGATTTAATCGCCCTCTTAGATAAAAAGTCTGAGAGTTTAACCTAAACCAGTGTTTGCCCCTGACGATCAGGAATAATTGAGGGGGTGGGTAAGACAGCAACAAGATGCTTTTAATGAAAAGACCTTCTGTACTACCTGAATTTTAACTATAGGAAGGCATTACTTTGATTTAAAAAAAAAAGTATTACAAAATTCATAGCCACAGAAATGAATAGTCAGACACAGGTGATTCAGTTGAAGCTTTATCTTACATATATTAAAAAGAGCACAAATATGTCTAATGTTTGAAAGGATATTGTGTGGCAGAGGCAGAGCCAACATGGGTGCCCTACAGAGAAGCATCCTGCCGTCCTTCTGCTGTGAAGACCCGAAAAACTAAGCAGAACAGATACAAACATCAGTTCTGGGACCAAAGCATCAAATGAGGGGATACAGAACTAGATCAAACACCAAATGGAAGAAGAAATTGAACAGAAACAGAGAATGAGGAGAGATACAGAATGGAGGTCACCTGCCAACTGACACGGCACAGCTTTGCTATCTTGGATCACAGCCAGAGACGACCCGGACAGGGAGCACTGAAACGCAAGGTCACAGAGCCCCCAACAGGAGACAGGGCACCAAGTACCCAGAGACACGGGCTTTCCCACCTGTCATGAATTGAATTATGTCCCCCAGAATTGTGTGTATCAATTTGGCTAGGCCATGATTCCCAGAATGGTGTGGCTGTCCTCCATTTTGTAAGTATAATTTTATGTTAAAGAGGATTAGGGCGGAATTGTAACACCACCCTTACCCAGGTCGCTTCCCTGATCCACTGTAAAGGGAGTTTCCCTGGGGTGTGGCCTGCACCACCTTTTATCTCTCAAGAGATAGAAAGGAAGGGAAGCGAGCAGAGAGGGGAAACCTCATACCATCAAGAAAGCAGCTCTGGGAGCACAGCCCATCCTTTGGACCTGAGGTTCCTGCACTGAATTGCTCCCAGACCAAGGGAGGACTGATGCATCACAAGGACCTTCCTCCACAGCCAGCAGAGAAAGCCTTCCCCTGGAGCTGATGTCCTGAATTTGGACTTGTAGCCTACTAGACTGTGAGAAAATGAACTGTTTGTTAAAGCCATCCACTTGTGGTATTTCTGTTACAGCAGTACTAGATGACTAAGTTACCACCCTTCATTCGTCTGGCCTGTCCACCACTCCCAATTCTTCCTGACGGGCCACGCTATGCCACTCCGCTAGAGGGCTACTGGCCTGCCATCGCACCGCCTCCATCCCACCCCTACGCATCAGCTCCTGCCGCCCTTGTTTCCCCCTTTCTTTCTCCCTTCCACCCAGCCCCATTCACCACCCCCATCCCTTCCTGACAAGCCTGCTGTGCCGCAGGGCTAGAAACCTACCAGCCCCTCCATCGCACGGGGTCTGCCCTGCCCCCACCCACCAGCTCCTGCCAGGCCAATTGTTTTTTCTTTTTTTCCCTTTCTTCCTTTTCCTTTTCCTTCCCACCTAGCCCCATTCACCACCTCCACCCTTCCCAACAGGCCTCACTGTGACACTCAGCTAGAGAGCTGCTGGCGCACCATCGCCCTGGGTCCACCCTGCCGCCATCCACCGGCTCCTGCCAGGGTATTTTTTTTCAATCTTACTTCCTTTTCTTTCTCCCTCCCACCTAATCCCATATGGGAGCACCTCTACCCCTTCCCACCAGGCCACGCCCCACTGCTGCGTGTAGAGAACTACCCGCCCCCACCACCAGCCTAGGTCCCCCACCTGCCTGCTCCCACCTCACCATTTTTTTCCTTTCTTCTTTTATCTTTCTCCCTCCTATCTAGCCCCATACCCCACCTTTACGCAATGGAATACTATGCAACGGTAAAGAGCAATGATTAATCCATGAAACATCTCGCAACATGGATGAATCTGGACGGCATTATGCTGAGTGAAGTAAGTCAATCATAAAAGGACAAATATTGTATGAGACCACTATTACAAAAACTCAAGAAAAGGTTTACACACAGAAAAAAAAATCTTTTATGGTGATGAGAGAGGGGAGGTGTGGGGATGGAAAATCACTAACTAGATAGTAGACAACTGTTAACTTTGGTGAAAGGAAAGACAACACACAATACAGGGGAAGTCAGCACAACTTGACCAAGGCAAAGTCATAGAAGCTTCATAGACACATCCAAACACCTTGAGGGACCGAGTTACTAGGGCTGAGGGCTGGGGACCATGGTCTTGAGGTCAATTGGTGTAACATAGTTCATAAACAAAATGTTCTACATCCTACTTTGGTGAGTAACATCTGGGGTCTTAAAAGCTTGTGAGCGGCCTTCTGAAATACATCTATTGGTGCCATCACATTTGGAGCAAAGGAGAATTAAGAAAACCAAAGATGCAAGGAAAGTATCAGTCCAAAAGACTAATGAACCACATGAACCCCAGCCTCTACCAGCCTGAGCCCAGAAGAACTAGATGGTGCCCGGCTACCACCACTGACCACTTTACAGGGATCACAATAGAGGGTTCCAAACAGAGCGGGAGAAAAATGTGGAACAAAATTCAAATTTACAAACAACAACAACAAAAAATCAAAGGACCAGACTTACTGGTCTGACAGTGACTGGAGGGATCCCTGAGACTATGGACCCTGGACACCCTACTAATTCAGAACTGAAGCCACTCCCGAAGTTCACCTTTCAGCCATAGATTAGACAGGCCTATAAAACAAACAATAACACATAGTGAGGAACGTGCTTCTTAGTTCAATCAAGTATAAGAGACCAAATGGGCAACACCTGCCCAAAAGCAAAGACGAGAAGGCAGGAAGGGACAGGATAACTGGACTAATGGACACGCTGATCCCGGGGTGTAAAGGGAAAGCAGAAGAGTGCTGACACATTGTGCGGGTTGCAACCAATGTCACAAAACAATATGTGTATAGATTTTTGAATGAATAACTAATTTGCACTGTAAACTTTCACCGAAAAACACAATAAAAGAAAGAAAAAAAAGTTATTGTGTGGCTTTGAAACTAAGAGAAGAAAATTGGCTGGATTTATACCCCTCCTATTTCTCTAGTCTAATTATAAAATTAGAGTCCCTGGGTGGTGCAAATAGTTAATGCATTTGGCTGCTAACTGAAAGGTTGGAGGTGTGAGTCCACCCAGAAGCACCCAAGAAGAAAGGCCTGGCAACCTACTTCTGAAAAATTAGCCATTGAAAACCCAGAGTAGCACAATTCTGCTCTGACACTCACGGGGTCACCATGAGTTGGGATCATCTCTACCACAACTAGTGTTTTGGTTTATTATGAAATTCAAAGTCAAATGAGTCTTCACATGCAAAGTTTCCAATTTCACTTCTAATTCATAAGGGAGAGTTGGGGGGAGGTTTTGACAAATATTTCAGAAAATAGATTTGACTGATTAAAATTTTGATGAGTCAGTGGAAAAAAACCAAAAATAGCAAAAAAAAAAAAATAGTTTTAGCGGAGAGGAATGAAACCCTAAGAAAACCATCTCTTGTTTTCCTCATTGCAAAATATTTGAAAATGAATTTGTGACTTTGTAGACTCTGCAGAGCAAATAGGCTCTACCTCCGGCTTCTGGTTTGTTTGCTTCCTGTCAGAAATTTGGGGAGAGCATGGGACATACCAGCACATGGAATGTAAAGCTGCTGTTATATCAGAAGGCCACCAGACAAATCTGATGATCTTTTTTAAAAAAAATTCTTTTTGTCTAAAAGTCGCAAACATGTACAAAACTAGAGAGAATAGTATGATGGATTTCACGTGCACATCACCCAGCTTCAACACTTAGCAGCTCATGACCAGTCTTGGTTTATCTGTATCACCACCCTGTTCACCACTTTCCTATTATTTTAAACATCAAACAATGTATTACTCCATCTTTAAATATTTTAGTATGCACCAATAACTGCTGAGGACTGTTTGTTAAACATAACCAAAACATATTACCACATCTGAAAATTAATGATAATTCCTTAATACTAGCAAATATTCAGGTAGTGTTCACATTTTCTCAATCCTCATAGTTTTGGGGTTTTGTGTGTGTTTAATAACATGCTTTGCCTGGGATTCAGATAAGCCCGTATATTACAATGAGTTTAGCCATTCTAGTGATTATATCCAACTCTCCTCTTAATACATGATAAGGAGACACTAACATACCTAACAGAGCCCTGGTGGTGCAGTGGTTAAGAGCTCAGGTTGCTAACTACAAGGTCATCGGTTTGACTCCACCAGCTGCTCATTGGAAACCCTATGGGGCAGTTCTACTCCGTCCTATAGGGTCACTATGAGTCAGAATCAACTTGGTGACAACAGGTACCGGGTGTTCTAGGCCATAATCTTTATGAAAGCAGATTGCCAGCTATTTCTCCCAAGGAGCCACTGAGTGGGTTCAAACCACCAACTTTCTGGTTAGCAGTCAAATACTTCACCGTTAGGGCCAGCAGGGCTTCTAACTACCTAAATTAATTTGTGAAAGAAGCATTATCTTGATAATAAAATCTGATGTGGTCCGTATGAGAAAGGAAAATTATAAACCAATCTCACTTATAAAGTATTGTTTTAAATCCTGAAAAAGAAGTACTGTATTTTTTACACAAATAACACACGCCTTCTACATTTATTTGCCAACCATGCCCTCCCCTCACAAGGTATTTTCATAATCATGCATGCTAATTTGTTTACAGCAACATGTAAAAATATTGGCATAGCGGCGCTGAAGCCGAGTCGATAAATTTCATATTCTCTTTACCCAAATGATCACAACAACGATCTTTAAGAAAATTCCCTATTCACTTTTCTTTTTTCTTAACTTTTCCCCATGACTTCCTTTGAGAAAGCAATGATAAACTAAGGCAGTTCTCCCCAGAACAGGATACTGCTATGCCTCTGCAGCTGTTTTTCTGATAGGCCATTCTTTCACCATTAAAACATCAAAATATGGGGCTTCTTCCTGGATTCAAAGATTTTTGGTGAAAACATTTAAAATCAGAACCACTGTGAAGATATTGTTAAATAGAATGGAAAGTTCACATTAATTGTTAAGATAAAAAATTAGACTCCAAAAATATTTTTTCTCTTCTGCAGCAGCTGGTATCTGACTACAACACCACCGCCCCCCGCCCCGCGCCCCACCCCGATTCTCTGTTCTTTTTTCTCTGCCACTGAGGATGCTGTAAGATTACTACAGCAGAGAGTTTGAGAAGCACTGCTTATGGTAGCATCACACAGTAAATGAGGGTGTTGTATTTTCACCTGAGAGATGGGGAAGACATCTGAAATCTACACTTGGACACGAAAGGGGGAAGAAAGCAAAGATTATGAAGTCCAAAGTGTTTCCTGAATGTTTGATCTTTTAACCTTTGACCAGTCCTAAGTTTTGGGGTGTTGTGTGAACTCACATTTTAATTTCTGCACATTGTTCCCCATGAGGATATTCTTAGCTTATATCTAACCACTCTGCATATGCATGCACACAATTTTATACAGGTAACGTTCACACGTACACGTGACACACACACACACACACAAACACACACACACACTTGTTGGAACAATAGGCCTAAGAAGGAAACTGGAAATTCAGGAGCTAGGTCCCCACGGAACACTCTGATGAAGACAGAGAAGATACTGAAGCAAAAACATGAGGCCGGTTCCACTGGACCCTACGAACTTTTAAAAATTGTTTTCCACCTGCTTGGTGCTTCTCCCCATTCCCTAAGCAGCCACGTTCCTCCTGACTCATAGAGTTGCCACTGCAGCAGCTCACCAGGATTCCAGTAGTCTTCACCCCAACTCACTTTGGTACACAGTGAATTACTTAATATGGCCCTTCTAGCCGCAGTCTTTGAGACTCTAACCAAATGATTGGATGGGACTATGCAAATAAGGTGCTTATGGCCCATGAAAGGGATTGGACAGTTTGCTAATAATACAAATAAGGTGCATGGCATCCTTGTGGGGGTGAGACCATGCAAATAAGGTGTATGGAAACCTAACAAGCGGATAGGTCAGTTTTGCCATCCTGCTAGGCTTAAAATGAGCCCTCCAAAAGGTGGGCAGGGTAGGCTCTCTACCATGAAGAAAGAAGAGCTAAGAGTGGAGCGCATCCTTTGGACCTGGGATCCCTGGCTGAGGACCTACTAGGTCCAGGAGGCAGAGAGAGCTGTAACACTGGAGATGGTGAGAAGTGACAAGAAGCAGCAGCAGAGAAATGGTGGCAGCAGAGGCAGCAGAACCAGGAGACCAGCAGGAGATGACACGGTGGGCTTCCCAGCCCACAGAGCGAGAAAGCTGAGTGCCTCCAGGCCAAAGTTTACTGGTGGAGGGGGGTGCCCTGCACACTTACTGACGGAGCTGAACAACTTTGCTACACTCGCCCAAGCAGGACAGGGGCCTGAGGGGACAAGGGCCAGAGACAGGCCTGTCTACAGGCGCAGCTGAGGAGAGGCTGTCCTGATCACATAACTGTATCCTAAGTCATTTCCAATCCTGAAATGTATAACCTGTTACTTACCCAATAAACCCATACCTGTGAGTATGATCTGTGACTTCCATGCAGCCACTGCAGTGAATTACCGAACCCAGCAGAGAAGTGGAGAGTGCCGTGGGAGGGACGACTGGCATCAGAATTGGTAAAAAGATTGGAGAGAGGAGGTATGTCTGACCTTCGCTTCACAGGAATCAGCCTTGAGCCGATGTTGATCTTGATTGTCTCTCCCCCTTGTGAAGTTAGAGGAGGTCAGACACCTCCACCATGCCCATTGTACACCCACCGACGGGGTGGCCCACTCCAGCAAGACATTGCTTTCCGTCTGACTAGTGACTATGCATGCTCAAATTTTGTGTTTTCTTTCAGTTTGTTTGCTTGCTTTTAAAATAGCAAACAAATAAATACCTACTGATGTACACATTAATTTATACCCATTCTAGAGCACCAAGATTCTCAAGTCAGGATCCTCAAAATGAAAGAAAAAGGCACACCTGCCATAAGAGATTCTGAGTAGCACAAACGGTTAAACACTTGGCTACTAACTGAAAGGTTGGCAGTTCAAATCCACCCAGAGGTGCCTCCGAAGAAAGTCCTGGTGATCTAATTCTGAAAGGTCATAGCCATGGAGGACGCTATAGAGGACAGTTCTACTGTCATACATAGGGCCGCCATAAGTCAGAATCAACTCAATGGCAAATGGTTTGTTTTTGTTTGTTTTTGCCATAAGCTGTAAAGAGACAAATAAAAATTTCTAGCATGGTGTTGGGGGGTTGGAGGTAGTGGTGACAGATTTTTTTTTTTTTATTGTACTTCAGGTGAAGGTTTACAGAACAAATAGTTTCTCATTAAACAGTAGTACACATATTGTTTTATGACATTGGTTAGCAACCCCACAACATGTCAACCATCTCCTTTCTCGACCTTTTTTTGGTGAAAATATAAATAGCCAATGATACACCATTTCAAAAATTTCTAAATGCACACTTCAGTGACATTGACTACACTCTTCCAGTTGGGATGCTATTCTCACTTTAGATGAAGGTTTACAGAACAAAATAGTTTTTCATTAAACAGTTAGTACACCTGTTTCCCTATGACAATGGTTAACAACCTCACAACACATCAACACTATCCTTACTCAAACTTCGGTTCACTATCACCAGCTTTCCTGTCCCCTTCTGCCTTCTAACCCTTGTCCCTGGACTGCTGTGCCTCATTAGTCCCATTTGGTTTTATGGGGCTGTCCACTCCCCGGCTGAACGGTGAACCTCGGAAGTGACTTCACCACTGAGCTAAAAGGGTGTCTGGGGGCCATACTCTGAATTTCTCCAGTCACCTTTAAGCCAGTAAATCTGGTCTTTTTTTGTGAGTTAGAATTTTGTTCTACTTCCTTCTCCAGCTCTGTCCAGAACCCTCTGTTGTGATCCTGGTCAGAGCAGTCAGTGATGGTAGCCGGGCACCATCTAGCTGTACTGGACTCAGTCTGGTGGAGGCCGTGGTAGCTGTGGTCCATTAGTCCTTTGGACTAATCTTTCCCTTGTATCCTGTTCTCTTCACTCTCCCTTGCTCCCAAAGGGATGAGACCAGTGGAGTATCTTAGATGGTAGTTCACAGGCTTTTAAGACCCCAGACACTACTCACCAAGGTAGAATGTAGAACATTGCCTTTATACACTGTGTTATGCCAATTGAGCTAGATGTTCCCGGAGACCATGGTCCCCACAGCCCTCCACCCAGCAAATCAGTCCCTCAGGGAGTTTGGATGTGTCTATGGAGCTTCCATGACCTTTCCTTGTACAAGTTGTGCTGATTTCCCCAGTATTGTGTTCTGTCTCACCATTCACCAAAGATACCACTTATCTATTGCCTGTTTAGTATTTCCCCCCACCCCTCCCATCCCTGGTAACCAACAAAGATTGTTACTTTTTGTGTGTGAACTTTTTCATGAGTTTTTACAATAGAGGTCTCGTACAATATTTGTTCTTTTGTGATTGACTTATTTCACTCAGCATAATGTCCTCCAGTTTCATCCATGTTATGAGATGCCCACAGATTCATCATTGTTCTTTCTTGTTGCATAGTACTCCATTGTGTGTATGTACCATAGTTTATCCATTCATCTGTTGGTGGGCATCTCGGTTGATTCCAACTTTTTGCTATTGTGAACATTGCTGCCATGAACAGAGGTGTGCATATGTCTATTCGAGTGATGACTCTTATTTCTCTAGGATATATTCCTAGGAGTGGGATTACTAGATCATATGGTATGTCTATTTCTAGCTTTCTACAGAAGTGCCATATCCTTTTCCAAAATGGTTGTATCATTTTGCATTCCCACCAGCAGTGCATATGAGTTCCAATCTCCCCAAAGCCCCTCTAAAATTTATTTCCAGTGTTTTTGATTCATGCCAGTAATGCCAGGGTGAGATGGTATCTCATTGTGGTTTTAATTTGCATTTCTCTAAGGGCTAGTGATCATGAGCATTTCCTCATGTGTCTGTTGGCCATTTGAATGTCTTCTTTGGTGAAGTGTCTGTTCATTTCCTTTGCCCATTTTTTAATAGGATTATTTGTC
>NW_004444039.1:9053900-9085389 GCF_000243295.1 Trichechus manatus latirostris | reverse complement strand
TGCCATCTTGCCTGCATGGTTTCTGCCGAATAATCTGAGCTTAGTCTTATTGTTTCTCCTCTGTATGTGACTTCTTGTTTTTCACCAGCTGCTGTCAGGATTCTTTGTTTGTCTTTGGTTTTGGTGAGTGTAATTATGATATGCCTTGGTGATTTTCTTTTGGGGTCTATCCTATATGGGGTTCTTTGAGCTTCTTGTGTGGCCAGCTTTTCATCTTCAACATAGTGGGGAAGTTTTCTGTCAGCAGTTCTTCAATGATCCTCTGTGTTTTCTGTTTTCTCCCAGTGTTCTGGAAATCCAATCACAAATTTTTGCTTTTGATTGTATCCCACATATCTCTCAGAGTTTCTTCATTTTTCTTTGTTGTTTTCTCTGAGTTTTCCTCGAACAGAGTTGTATCCAAGTGTTTGTCTTCAATTCCATTGATCCTGTCTTCCACCATTTCAAATCTGCTCCTCAGGCCTTCTATGACACTGTCCATTTCTGAAATCTTGTTGTTTATTGTTTGGATTTCTAATTGTTGTTTTTGAATAATTTCTAGTTGTGAATTTATTTTGGCATTTTGTTCATGCATTATTTGCCTGAATTCTTCTAAGTTTTTGTCTGTATTTTCCACGAATTTGTCTATTTTTTCCTCATTTTGTCTGCTTTTTGCTTCAGCTCTTGGAGAATTCTGAGTATTAGAGATTTGAATTCCCTATCAGGTAGTTCTAGTGCCTTTTCTTCCACTGGAAAGTCATCCGGTGTTTTGTTTTGGATGCCTATTGGAAACATCCTGTCCTGTTTTTGTAAATGTTTTGATATTGTCTGCTGTCTTCGGGGCATTCTGTAGTTATTTTTCTCATTTATTGATTGTAGATTTGTTTGTTTCATCCTTTTTTTTTTATTTGGCTATGTCTGAGCAGGAGGGCTGTGTGTTCTTTGTTGTTTGCTCATCTATGGACATGATACTTTTCGCGTCCTTCTCCAATTGGCAGGGTCAGTCACTCAGATATGGTACAGCAGGGCAGGTCTAGCTGAAGAGGAGCTACTGGGATGTGTTGTTTGTGTCACTTACTACAGCCACCAGGCCAAGTTGGTAATAAGTGCAGGGTAGGTTCCGGTGGGCCGTGCCTGTGCTGCTTGGTGGTGTGATGTTAAGCGCATGGTGCAGATAGGCAGGATGTGGGGGGGAGATTGTTATGTGTGGTGCTAAGATGGATGTGGGAGAGAGGAGAGAGGAACAGGAGCCAAAAACATACAAACAACCAAAAAAGGGTGCTTAGGGAGCTTGCTGTTGTATTTGATAAATTCGAGACTATGAAGTGGAAAAATAACAAAAAGGGGAAGAAGAAAGAAAAGGAAAAAAGAAGAAAAGAATGAATAAATAAAAATCAGAAAGGAAAAAGAACAGCAAAGCTCCCAGGGATCCTACTGGTGCAGCTATGAGGTCTGGGGAAGTTTTTCTCAGGGGTTTCAGTACAGCCTGGCTAGAAGCGTAGAGGTATTCAGTGCCAGGTATTCAGGGAACCGTAAGAGAAGGAAGTATAGAGAGATGAGAAACTGAGTAATGAAGAAAGACAAAAAGGGAAAAAGGGGGAAAACAAAACAAAACAAATAAAACAAACCAACAAACAAGAAATTCCCCCCCCAAAAAAAAAAACAGAAAAAAAAAACCCCACGAAAAAAGAAATGCCTTCAGGTATCCCTCTGCATGTCTGTGCAAGCTGAGGGGGAGGCTCCAAGCCGTGCAGCACCACCAGGCCAGAACGGGCTCCCAACTCAAGAAAAGGAAAAGAAAACTAACAAACAACCCAAAAATAAACAAACAAACAAAAGCCCCAAGATCCCACCAGCTAGGCACCCCAGACCAGGAAGCAGCTCCACACTGGAACAGAGCACCACAGCCCCTCAGGAAGAAGCAAAGATAGCGCACAGAGCCAGGTATTTGAGTGAAAGGAGGGGGAGGTGGTGAGAGGTAAGGAAGAAATCAAAAGAAGCAGAAAAAAAGCAACACCAGCAGCCAACAAATGGCAGTCAGAGAGCCGGCCAGAGCAGGTGGGTGGAATCCAAGCAGCCGGTGCTTCCCGGACAAGAGACTGTGGCCGCAGGAAACAGAGGAGGCTGAGTGGAATTAAAGAAGGGTGGGGGTGGGAAAGCGTATATCGCAAATTACCAGTTGTTCTGTCTCCCACTGGAAGCTCTGTGAAGCTGCTTTCTCTTACCCCCTATTTGCTGGTCTTTGATAGGAGTCCAAGGTGGCGGATCCGCACTGCGTTAGCTGATAGGGGACCTCTGCAAGAATCTCTCCTCGCTGTCCGTTCTCTGTCACTTTTCTCACTCCTTTGGTGGTTGGCTGAGTTCTTTATCTCTTCATTTGATGTTTTAGGGTTTCAGGATTGCTGTTTTCTCTGTTTGGCTTAGTTTTTCGGATCTTTGCTGTGGCGGGACGGCGTGGTGCTTCTTCCTAGAGCGCCAGTTTGCACTCTCCTCGTGGTGACAGATTTTTAAAGTTATCCCACTAAAAATGTTCTGATGCACCATGAGGTGTGAAATCCTTTGCCCCATTCTCCATTTCCATCCCATACTTGAGACACATGGCATATAATGATGAAGGTTATTGATGAGTGTGTTGCCCACATAAATGTTAAGACGGCAGAAAATTAAAGATTGTGAATGAAGTCTATAAAATATTGAGTATTTTAGAGACGGATTTTCTATCAGAAGAGCCTTTTGGTATCTTGTAACTGTCAATAGGATGCAAATTACCGATAAGTACAAATGAGCTTAGTAGTTTCTCAATAAATGTTAGGTGGATTAATCCTACTCAGGGTTCTATAGAACTCCAACCCAGTAAATGACTACTAACCAAAGCGAAAGCAAAAACAGCAATGCCCTGTGAATAAAACTGACAAAGCTGGCAGAGTAAGAAACCAAACCAGAAACTAAAGCCATATTTTCTGAAATAAATAATTGAAAGTGGCTCACACAACCTGGGGCCTAGGAGAATTTAAAAAAAAAAAATCAATAAGTTAAATACAAACGAGGTTAAGTGAACTCAGATGACTTTGTTGTGTTCCCGTTGTCCCTCAGTCTGACTGATACTGGGTAGGCTCTCCCAGGAAGTAGACTCCAAATTGTTCAGATTGGGCAAATCTCAAGCTCTACTTTTATCAGCCTCTTTCTCTTGTCCAGTGTCTGGGTGAGCAGCTTGCACTGGAACAAAAAGGTGAGAACATCCTCCTGTTTATATGAACCTGAGAGGGTGGACTGTATGAGGGAAAAAAACAAAAAACAAACCTTTGGTGTAGTCCATTTTACATTCTTGATACAGATGGTAAAGTCAGTGTTCAGCACCAGCCGTCCCAACAGGCAAAGCTACACTAAGACAGTAGATTCAGATGGGTAAGGGCCTGGAGTCTGTGGAGGATTATTAGAATGTCAGGCCTTTTCCTCTTGTCACTTCAACACTACTTGAGCACTGGACTCAAAGAGAATAATTCATGCAAAGAACGTCTCACAGTGATATTTCAATCCAACATGAGCTGAGAGGGACAATACCAAGGCATAATGAAGTCGGTATGTTTATATTTTTCATTCGCTATGGGTGCTATAAGGAGCCCTGGTGGTACAATGGTTAAGAGCTCGGTGGCTGCTAACCAAAAGGTCAACAGTTTGAACCCAACGGCTGCTCCATGGAAGAAAAGGCATGGCAGTCTGCTCCCCTAAAAATTACAGCCTCAGAAACCCTATGGGATAAAGCTTACAGCCTAGGAAACCCTGTGGGGCAGTTCTACTCTGTCATATGGGGTCACTAAGGGTCAGAATCAACTCAGCAGCACACACACATTGGTGCTACAGGATGTTTGCTGTCTCTTTGCCTCTCAACCCCTTGCTTAGTAAGTAAACATTGGTTCAAATCTCAGCTGAGATCTCCTCCACTATCTGTGAGGCTGAGACTACACTTACTGACGGTCTTGCAAGTTCCATTAAGACGGGTATCCCATCAAAGGGAAAAGGGTAGGTTCACTCATCCACAACCCTCTGTGTGCTTTGGTTTCGTGAACCCCAAAACCCTGAAAACCTTTGCTTCCCCACCTGTTGGCTGTCCCCAAACTCCACTTCCGGAACATCACGTTTTTTAAGTTTAAGGGAGTGTTTCTTACAAAAATATAAAATCCTTGTGAGGAATGACATTGCAAAATGTTTTAGCCATTTCAATTTGCTTTGCTTTCTAAGAGCTGAAGAGCAGACCCAGTCACTGGAGCACAGAAGAGAAGTGAGATATCCAGCCCTACAAAGGAAAAAGCAGAAGAGGACAGTCAGAGTTGGGGGGACTCTGGAGCCCAAAATAAATCAACTTCAGCATTTTCCCCGGAACAGGCAACAGTGAAAATCGATCTCCTATGACCCAAATGGGATGAAAAATATGAACATCTAAGAGGGATGTTATGCCCAAATCTCTAGTATATTATGTAGGATATTACCCCCCAGGGAGCCCTGGTGGCACACTGGTTAAGAGCTTGGCTGCTAACCAGAAGGTCGGCAGTTCAAATCCACCAGCCGCTCCTTGGAAACCCTATGGGGCAGTTCTACTCTCTCCTATAGGTTCACTATGAGTTGAAACCGACTCAACAGCAATGGGTTTTGTTTGGGTTTTTTTATTACCCCCAGTAAAAGACACGTGCCTAGGATAGGTTCTCCAGGTCAAGTTGCCTGATAACATTATTAGTTTTATTCTGTTGTAAATTGTTGCACATAATGTTTGGATGCATTAAAACATAGAATAGTATCCGTAACAGCCGAGACTTATAGGGCTAGGTTCTCCTAATAAGTTACCTCCCAGAAATAGGTCCTTGACCCCCTGGGACATCTCGTGAATTGTTTTAGACCACGAGGGCCCCATTAACTGCATTACTAAGTCAATACATTAAAAAGTACCCAGGGGGCTTTGAAAAATGTCCAACTACTCATACCAGGCAGTTTGTGTCCTAGGAGAATCTGTTCTGTTGATCATTTATCTTGTGTTATGCATGATACCAAAACAGGCACTGCAAAATTTTTAGGTGCCTGACACATGGGGTCACCATGAGTCGGAATCGACTCAACAGCAACAGCACATACACACGCACACACACACACATTTCAGGCACTTTTTTACAATTCCTCCAAACATCATCCCCAGATATAAACATGGCAGGAATATGCATTTAAAGCTGTTTATTATTCTAAATAGAGAGAAAGGTTTGGCAATTTACTTCCAAAAACCAGCCAGTGAAAACTATGGATCACAATGGTCCAGTCCATAGCCAGTCATGGGGATGGTGCAGGACCAGGCAGTGTTTTGTTCTGTTGTGCAAGGAGTCACCATTAGCTGGGGGCCGACTTGACAGCAGCAAACAGCAACAACATTCTAAAAAATATAAAGATCCAAATATTTCTTGCTTCCTCATCCTCACTTTCTCCCATTCAGGCCAAATCATTGAAGCCTGGCACCTAAATATACTGCATAGCCCGTTTTCATGAAGGATCCACACAGCCAACACTCTTCTCCTTTTCTCTGCAGTTCAAACAAAAACCCTACCCTTGTTTGCTCATGTAGTCTTTACTTCACTATTCCAGTAGGTTATATATTCACAGTAAGAGAAGAAGATAGCACAGAAAATCCTTGCTCAGAGAATGCTTGCTTCTTTGCAAGTCTCATACTCACTACCAGCACCCATCTGGCAGTTCGGTGCACTGTGGTGGCTTGTGTGTTGCTGTGATGCTGGAAGCTATATCACCAGTATTTGAAATGCCAGCAGGATCACCCATGGTGTACAGGTTTCAGCAGAACTTCCAGACTAAGATAGAGGAGGAAGAAAGGACCGGTGATCTAAATCTGAAAATTAGTCAATGAAAACCCTATGAATCATAGAACATTGCCCAAGACTCCAACTTGCTTACTTTGGATGCACCATCAGGAGGGACCAGTCTCTGGAGAAGGACATCATGTTTGGTAAAGCAGAAGGCCAGCCAAGGCAAGGGAAACCTTCAGTGAGATGGACTGACACAATGGCCCCAACAGTGGACTCAAAATATACCAACGATCATGGAAATGGAGCAAGACCAGGCAAGGTTTCATTCTGTTACACACAAGGTCGCCATGAGTCAGAGCCGATGGACAGCACCTACCAGCAATGGCAGCATACTCACTATACATTCTCCTTGAATGGCCCAACCTTGCATAAGTATTCCTTGCTATTTAGGTTTACTTTGGCATCTTCCCCTGAAATTCTTTCTAGAATGTGTTTTTCTCTGTGTTTTCTTGCTCTCTCTTCCACTGTCAGGTGAGTTTGTTTTCATTTAATCCTCCTTTTTCCATCTTCCCACTTTCTCCCTCTTGAAACCATGGTCTTTTTTTTCGCGAAATACAATTGCCAAGTAATGTACAAATATATGGCCACGTATGTTCTAAAGGAACAGCTGCAAAATTGCTAATATTAGGTCTAATTTAGCTACAATAAATTAGCACATGTGTAGAAGCACAGCAATGACAGCATAATTATAACAAAAGTTGATGTGTTGAAGCATATAGATGACAATACATACTAATTTTAGAAAGAAAAAAAGAATCCTACGCCAAATGAAAAGCATGCCATGAACAGACGGGACTAATAGCTCAGACACGTATACTTAATGTGGCCAGTCACTGTAAAAAACAAAAAGATAGATGAAGCTGTTCAAAAATCTAGCGCTAACAAGCAACGCGGTCTGAAACCATTAGCTGTCAGGGGTAATAACACAGAGAGTGCTGAAGTGCCATAAAACAGCAGCACTTTCCTGGGACGGTGGCTGTTGTACCAGAGCACACCTGTGAAAAGATGCTGAATCTATTCTCGCGTTTATTATAACAGAGGGAGGAAAAACAACACTAATAGTGTAAAGTACGAATGGAAATAGCAGACAGCAGAGAGTGACATTTGCATGGTCCCAGTCAGCTTGTTAGCTGAAGAGGGTTTTAATTAGCTATTTTCCAGCAAGCAAACGAGCAAATTAGTGGCAGCTATAAACAAGAAAAGACCATCAGGTCCAAAGAAGAGGAGAAGTGATCACAGTGCCTTTGCAGGGGTGGGGAGAGGAGGGTAGGGAAATACAAAGCTTTCGTTGGAAACGTTTCAATCACAGAATTAAAGAATGGTATCTCCTGAAAGCAGCTTGGAGATGATCCAGTCCTCCCTGCTCTGTTTGCAGGTGAGGAGACTGAGGTTCAGAAGGTTAGCTGACTTGTCCAAGCTCACAACTCTGAACATGACTGTCTTCCACGTCTGTGTTTTCCAAAAATCTGTTTCTGAAATATTGTGAGTGGATCAACCCTATGATGGTTAAGATTTTGTGTTAGCTTGGCTGGGCCATGATTCTCAGTGTTTTAAAGTAATCACTCCCATGATTGAATATACTATGAGCAGCCAATCAGATGAAAGGGAGTCTCCTTGGGGGTGTGGCCTGCATCTGAATACAAGCAGACGTTCTGGCTTTTTGCTCTCTCTGGATCCTGCAGCTTCCTCCTGGCATCTCATCTCCCGTTCTTGGGACTTGAGCTGTCAGCTTATCTGCCGAACCTGGGATTCGTCAATCTGCACAGCCTGTGAGTGGGAGCCTTGCTCTCTGACCTACCTATCTTGAGCTTGCCGGCTTCTGCAGCTGTGTGACTTCACAGAGGCCTCTACCCTCATCCATGGACTTGGGACGTTCTAGCCTCTACAATCGCGCGAGCTGTTTCCTTGATATAAATCTCTCTATATATATATATTTATACACTTTACTGGTTTTGCTCCTCTAGAGAACCCAGCCTAAGATAAACCCTTTAAGAACGCAATAAAGTACAAAGCCATGTGCAAAGCTTGCAAAGTAATTTAGGGATAAAACATTGGGCTCAGTTGTATTGAGATACAAACTGAAATGAGAAAGAATATCAGATACAGGATAATAGCACCTATTGGGTCACTAGGAGTCGGAATCGACTTGACGGAAATGGGTTTGTTTGTTTGTTTTTTGGATAGCCAAAAGAGGAGTCCCTGGTTGGCACAAATGGTTAAGCGCTCAACTGCTAATTGAAAGGTTGGCTGTTTGAAATCATACAGAGGTGCTTCAGAAGAAATCCTGGTGATCTACTTCTGAAAGGTCACAGCCATGGAAACCCTATGGAGCAGTTCTACTGTGACACACATGGGGTCCACAAGAGCTGGCATTGATTTGATGGTAACTGGTTGCTTGGTTAGTATAGCCAAAAGTATCTTTTGAGAAAGTATTGTTCTGAACAAATATTCATTACATAGTCAGTGAGTGTCTACTATGTACCAGGTATAGTATTAAGTGCTGAAAGTATAATTTTTGCTGTTTGATAAAATGTGCAGAGGAGTAAACAGACTTTACAAAACAGTGTGATGCAAACTCTGACTTAGCAGGAGAGAGTGCCAGGGAGCCCTCTGGACATGCAACTAAACAGGATGTGGAGGGTCACCACCAACACTTGGGAGGAAAGGCTATCAAACCAGGACCTGAACAATGCACAGCGGGTGCCAGCCTCCTCACAGCTCCACAAGGAGCAAGCACCCACGTATTTAAGGCAGTCATCTCTGTGAAAACAAAATTTAAAAAACTGTTGGTCCCACTGGACCAGATCAGAAACAGTCCCCAGAATGCATTAACAAGAAAGAAACACATTGTATAGTTTTTATTACCCACCAGGAGCCCTGGTGGCACAGTGGTTAAGAGTTTGGCTGCTAACCAAAAGGTCGGCAGTTGGAATCCACCAACTGGCCCTTGGAAACCCTATGGCCAGTTCAACGCTATCTTAAAGGGTCGCTATGAGTTGGAATTGATTTGAAAGCAACAAGTTTTTGATTTTGTTTTATTATCCAATTGAATCTGACTTACAACCTGAAATATACTATAGAAAGAATAATATAATTGGGAAGTAGGGAAAATTCGGGGTGAGAGTAGTAGAAGTTAATTGACTTATTCTCTTATATCATAAATTCAGCCAATGTGTGAAGAAGATTAAAGTGTATTAAAGCCTCGTATAACCCAAATAGAATGCAGAGAGAAAACATAAGAGCCAGAACACATGACTGGAGCAAATATTACCACGAATGTTTGCCACTGATGTAGATAATGAACTCACAGACAGCTCAGATGAAAGGGATTAGGAAACTGGAGGCTGTATTTTCTAAGAGGCATCAACCTCAAAATCATTATAGAATACATTTACTGAATCACAATTATATGGGAGATATTGCATAGGGCAGAAAATTGGTCCTGCTTCTTGACTTTATCATCTGAATAATGACTTCAACTGCAAGATAGACGAAAAGACGAATAAAAACCAAAATCAAATCCATTGCCATCGAGTCAATTCCGACTCATAGCAACCCTATAGGACAGAGTAGAACTGCCCCCATAGGGTTTCCAAGGCTGTAATCTTTATGGAAGCAGACTAATGCATCTGTCTCTCATGGAGTGTCTAATGGGTCTGAACTGAGGACCTTTTGGTTAGCAGCTGAGCACTTAAACACTGTGCCACCAGGGCTCCTTGAAAAAGACAGACATAGGAAAATAAAAAAGCATGTTCTTATCTCACTTTCAAAGATAAATGAGATTAATTTGCAGTGTCATTAATTCACTATTCTTTCAATCATCCAGCAAACATTTATTGAGCTCCTACGATATGCAAGCATTGGATTAGACACTAGGTCTACAGACACGAATGACCCTAAAGTCCATTCAGCCATGTCTAGCACGTCTCCCATATGTTAGATCTTTAACAGTAGAAAACAATGACCATGTTCTCTGATTTTCCTTTTCTTGATGCTAAACAACCCTATTTTCTTCATCCTTTCCCATATAATACTTCCAAGCGCCTTCAATCTCCTTTCTGTACTATACAGGAGACTATCTATATCTCATTGCAGGAGTGATGACTAGAATAGTATTGACTGTTATTACAGAATTAAATATAACTATCACCTCCCGTGGTCTAGGTAAACCTGTTGCCTTCTAGTTGATTCCAACTCATAGCGACCGTATAGGACAGAGTAGAACTGCCCCCATAGAGCTTCCAAGGAGCGCCTGGTAGATTCCAACTGCTGACCTTCTGGTTAGCAGACGTAGCTTTTAACCACTACGCCACCAGGGTTTCCACTGTCTAGATATTACTCAATTAATGTAACCTAATATCACATCTGCTTTTTCAGCAGCCACAACACAGTGTTAACTAATTTGAAGTTTCCAGTTAACCAATAACTCTAAAACTTTATCACATACTGATAATATCCCATGTTTGAACAGATTGTATTGAAGGATCTGAAATCCATTAAGGTAATCTTGTTAGATTTTATCAATTTTCCAGTCCATCAATAATTGTTTGGATCCTGATCCTGTTATCTGGTATATTTACAACATTCTCCCCTACACCAATATTATGTCATCTCCATATTCATTAAGAAAATTTCTATATTTATATTGGAGTATTGGCAACATTGAGAAAGAAGGCAAAAATACCTTCACATAGTACCATTACAAACATACCTTCCAATTGACATAGATCCATTAGCAATCACTGGTTTATGAAACTATTCAGTTATCTTAGAATCTGGTTCAAAATTTTCCAGTCTTAAGTTGGGATCCTTAAAGAAGACTAGGATTTGAGGACAGATAGTTTATTTGGGAGGTTGTTTCAGACAGCCTTGGTGGCACAATTGTTAAAGCACTCGTCTGCTAACCAAAATGTCAGTGGTTTGAACCCACCAGCTGCTCCAAGGGAGAAAAATGTGGCAGTCTGCTTCCATAAAGATTTACAGCCTTGGAAACCCTATGGGGCAGTTCACCTCTGTCCCACAGGTTCACTGTGAGTCAGAATCGACTCGACGGCAGTGAGTTTGGTTTGGGTTTTGGTTTTGTCTCAGAAAGCACTGGTACGGGAGAGTGAGAGAGAGTCAGGGTAGGGAAGGAAGTTGAAGATGAGGAAGCTGGGGCATGGATCTACTGACTTCCATCTGTCACTGAGTGACTACTGTTCACAGGGGCATTAACACCCTGGCCTCGATGTGGCCAAGCACAGGGCTTGGGGGAGAAATGTTCTGAAAGCAGAAAGTGGCAGGTGCTTGTGTTAATAGACCATGAGAATGCTGAGTGCTGAGGGGATATGGATGGGGCACCAGCAGCATCTGCTACCCTGCAGTTCATCTACTAAGATTGTATGAGACTTCTTTCAAAAGTCTTGATCCAATTAAGATGCATAAAATCAATCCCATTACTTTCATTCATTCACTTAAAGTTTTTGAACTGATTACGTGCTCAACAACAATTAGACTAGCAACCTAGTCCAAACAAATGATATTCATAAGTGTATTCTTTAATAAGTGTATTCTGAACTTTAATGATATTTACTTACATGTTCTCAACCAATCTTTTATTAGTTTGTTCTATAATCCTGGTGTAGAACTGATACCAGACTTATCTATTATAAGTTTATAGAATACTTTTTTTTCATTATTTCTTCACTTTTTTTTTTTTTTAAATCAGGCATCTCCAATCTTTGGCTTTACTAAATATTTGTTTCGTTCTTTAAAGTTTTCAAGATTCCCAAGTAGATTTGTATTTCCAGCAGTATGACAGACTAGATATTTCCCCATACCAAACAAAGAAACTAGAAATTCTTGGGGGGAAAACATAATAAATATCCTTATAAATGCATAGCTGAACTCACAGGGACCAGGAAGCTAGAAGTCAGAGTGTTTAGCAGAATCTGCAAACTCTGACTTCCTTCAGGATATTTGTTAGTCTTAGCTGTCAGGAGTCTTGGGTGTTAATGGCACGTGGTGGTAAGATTTGGGCTCACACCATTTGGGGACTTGAGACGGCCCCCACACCTGAGTAAAGCCAAATTCTCAGCAGGCTACACCCTCAGTCAAAAGTTTGGCTGGAGTAAATTCTGTTAACAAGAAGAGATGAAAATAAACATTTTTTAAAATCTCTTCCTGGAATCAAAGGTAAAATAGCCTTCTCTGATAAT
Organism: Trichechus manatus latirostris; assembly: GCF_000243295.1. Lineage (NCBI taxonomy): Eukaryota > Metazoa > Chordata > Mammalia > Sirenia > Trichechidae > Trichechus > Trichechus manatus. Next base: position 9,073,355 of record NW_004444039.1, on the reverse strand, counting down.
TTAAACCATGCAAGTTTGGGGCTAAAATATACACTTTCAGCATGATCCAGAAAATCAAAAATCATATGGCAGGATATTAACTTATAATAGTCCTAGGTTGGTAGCACCGAGGGTCTGGAAGAAGAAAATGCACATCCTCTGTGGAGAGAGGTACCTTCCAATCCAGGCTTAAAGGAATTAAATCCACAAAAGCCTCAAAGATGGAATTATGGGTGTTGATACTTATAATTAATATCATTAAAATTCTAAAATAGAATTTTTAAAATGAAGTAGTAAGTGAATACTTACAAAGAGATTTGAAAATGTATCAAGTAGAACTAGAATTTAGTTCATTACATTTCTAAAAGATTTCAGCAAATGAGTTAATATATTAGATCCAGCTGAAGATGAAGAGATCACTTCTGAACTGGAAGATGCACATGGAGAAATTTCTCAGAAGGTGGTTCAGAGAGCTAGAGATGCTCCAACATATGCTGAAATGAAATGTTATAGAAAGAGTGTATACAGAGAATGGGGGAGAGGAAATACACATATAATGATTGAAATTTTTGAAGAATTAATAAAACATAGATATTCTCATATTTATAAGCATACAAATCCTGTGCAGGATATATAAGAAAATCCATACCTAGAAAAATCATGAAGAATCAGCAAAACACCAAAGACAAAAGGTGATCTTGTTTGCAGTCAAAGAGAGAACGAGAGCTTCCCTTCAAAGAAATGGCAAAACCCCTGATAACACACCTTTCAACAGCAACAACAGAAGCCAGAAGAAGGCAGAGTAACTTTCAAAACGTCAGCAGCTGTTGACCTAAAATTACATACTCTGCTAAACTGTTATTTGAGAAAAACAAGAACAACAACAAAGACAAGCTAACACCAAGAATTTACCATCTCACAACCCTCTTAAGGAACTTCTAAAATCTTCACATCAGAAAGAAGGAAACTGAACCTAGAAGAGACTACTGGTATCTGTGCTGCCACGAAGCACACTCCAGGTGACATTATTTGCATAGAGTGCAGTATCAATGTCACCTGGAGGTGTCCAACCCAGAAGCACTTTCAGAGAGCTAAGTACAATGTGGGAAACAAATCATAACTGTGTACCTAAATCTAAACAAACATCAACTATATATAACTATGCATATTAAAAAAAAAAACACACACTCATAAGAATGACCAAGCTTGGGATAAAAAAAAGTAATTGGAACTAAAATACAGGTCCCTGAGAAGCACAAATGGTTTGCGATCAGCTGCTAACCTAAAGGTTGGCGGTTCAAACCCTCCCAGCATTATTGCGTAAGGCCTGGTGACCTGCTCCTATAAAGATTACAGCCAATAAAACCCCATAGAGCAGTTCTACTCTGTAACACACAGGGTCGTCATGAGTTGGAATCAACTTAACAGCAACAGATTTGGAACTAAAATAATTGAAAATATAAACACGTAAAACAGACCAATACAAATATGTGAGTTAAAACTTTAATATAACCAATAAAGTTAGAAATAGAATGTATTGCTTCTAAACTAGTAGTTGGCAGTGGTGAAGGGGTGCTCCCTTAGCCCAAATGAAAAAATGAGCAGGGCCAAGATGGTAGAATAGTCAGATGCTTCCTGTCATCCCTCTTACAACAAAGACCCAAAAAAACAAGTGAATCGATTATATATGACAATCTAGGAGCCCTGATCATCAAAGACAAAGTTGAGGAGTTGGACTGAGTGGCAGGGGGAGGGAGAGACAGTTCAGAAACAGCAAGGAATTGCCAGTTGTGAGCTTACCAGCACTCTGCTGGCTGGATTGGCTGGCTCATGTAGGCTGAGGCAAGCAGTAGTGCTCCGGATGTGTTTCACCGTATCGGGAGAGGCCAGGAGGCAGAGAGTCTGCACAAGCCTCCATAGCCAGAGGCAAGAAGCACTGGACCTGAGAAAGTAAAGTGGAAGTGTCTAACTTACCATGTGGAATCAAAATAACCCCTCCCCTTCTGGGACTTCCATAGCAGAGAAGTGCCTCTTTCCCATCCCCCACCTTCCACCCAGCTCCACTCCAACACTAGTCCAGCAGTATTCAACAACTGCCATGCCCCCAAGAGGAACTCAGGGATAGCCACGCCCAAACCAGTCTCACAGCATTGAAAAATCACCATCCCCCCTAAGCCAGGAACTCAGGTCAGGCACCACCGCTTTGCCTAGGCACTGGCATAAGAGGGCCGTGGACTTATAGCTCCCTTCACCCCTGCCTAGAACTGTGTGGGTCGATTCAACACCACAGGCCCTCATTAGCATAAAGCAACAGGGCATACACCTGAAGCATATTTTCAACTGCAGCAGCCAAGGTGGAGTTGCAAATTCGTGACACTTGACACTGCCCTGCCCATTAAGCAGGCTCCACACCTACCCACATCAGGGGCATCTAGCCACCCACAAGGAGGGTCCAAGAAAAAGTGGTGTCTCCCAGTCCCTGCAGCCAACAGCACTGGATGCCCAAGGACCGGCTACAAAACTCACCCCCATACACTCTAGGGGGCAGGAGCATGACCTCCACCCAGGTACTCAGGGGCAGCTACCAGCACCCCTGCCTTGCTCAGCACATAGCCTCCAACTGCAGCCAGTTATCTGCACCTGCTCCAAACACTCCTACACAGCCCTGCCCATCTAGGACTGTAGGTGAGAGTCTGCACCACACAATTGTGACCAACGACCTGGACACCTGAGCTGAATCCGCACAAGAAAAGTGAACAGACTCTTGGGCTCACTCACCTACTAGCTGCTCTAACCACTTGGTGACAGGACGTGAGAGTTTCAAAGACGCCAATAACCAAGGCAGCTCACATGCCCAGCTTACCTGAGAGTATCAAAACAAAACAAAACAAAAAGCTAGGACACAGTAAACAAACATGCAATAAATAAATATAAGAACTTATTGATGGCTCAGAGACAACAGTCCATATCAAATGACATAAAGAAGCAGGTCAAGATGGCTCCAGCAAGCAATCAAAATAAAGAACCAGAAAACCCTCCCAGGGAAAAGAAGTTCTTGGAATTACCAGAGTTAGATTTCAAAATTTAATATACAGAAATTTCAAGAGATCAGGAAGGAGATCAAAGCAAAACTCAGACCAACCCAAGCGTCATGGATTGAATTGTGTCCCCCAAAAATATGTTTATCAGTTTTTCTAGGCTGTGATTCCCAGTATTGTATGATTATCCACCATTTTGTCATCTGATGTGATTTTCCTATGTGTTGTAAATACTATCACTATGATGTTAATGAGGTGGATTGGCAGCAGTTATATTGATGAGATATACAGAATTGGATTGTGTCTTAAGCCAATCTCTTTAGAGATATAGAAGAGAGAAGCGAGCAGAGTTAGGGGAACATCATACCACCAAGAAAGTAGTGCTGGGAGCAGAGCGCGTCTTTTTTGGATCTGAGGCTCCTGCACAGAGAAGCTCCTAGTCCATGAGAATATTGATGAGAAGGATCTTCCTCCAGAGCTGACAGAGAGAGAAAGCCTTCTCCTTGAGCTGATGCCCCTGAATTTGAACTTCTAGCCTCTTGACTTTCAGCAAGCCAGGTTGTGTCATCTGCATATTGTGGGTTGTTGATGAGTCTTCTACCAATCCTGATTCCCTGTTCTTCTTCAAATAGTCCAATTTCTTGGATTATTTGCTCAACATACAGACTGAATAAGTATGGTGAAAGGACACAACTCTAATGCACACCTTTCTTGACTTTAAATCGTGCAGTATCCCCTTGTTCCATTCAAACTGCCTCTTGTCTATGAACAGGTTCCCCATGAGCACAATTAAGTGTTCTGGAGTTCTGATCCTTCACAATGTTATCCATCATTTGTTATGATCAACACAACTGAATGCCTTTCCATAGTCAATAAAACACAGGTAAACATCTTTCTGGCATTCTCTGCTTTCAGCAAAGATCCACCTGACATCAGTGATGATATCCTGTGTTCCATGTCCTCTTCTGAATTCGGCTTGAATTGCTGGCTGTTCCCTGTTGATGTACAGCTGCAACCATTTTCGAATGACCTTCAGAATTCCATTGGATCACCTTTCTTTGGAATGGGTACGAATATCGATCTCTTCAGTTAGTTAGCCAGGTAGCTGCAAATTTCTTGGCATACATGAGTGAGCACCTCCAGCACTGCATCCACTTGTTGAAACATCTCAGTTGGTCAGTTCCTGAAGCCTTGCTTTTTGCCAGTGCCTTCAGTGGAGCTTGGCCTTTTCCCTTCATTACCATCGGCTCTTGATCATACGCTACCTCCTCATCTGGTTGAACAGAAAATTATTAGGTGACTTCAATCAGACAATTAAGGAAAAATAAATTGCAACTTTATATAATGTGTTCCAGAGAATAGAACATTTTTAAAAATAAGCCCACTTTATTTTATGAGGTTACTATTACCCTAATACCAAAACTGGATGAGAATTACATGAGAAAAGAAAATTACAGACTCATCTCACTTTTGAATATAGACGTAAATCCTAAATAATCTGAACCTAACAATGTTTTAAAAACAAAATCATCATAACCTAGTTGAGTTAATACCAAGAATGTAAAATTTCATTAAAATTAGAATATCTATTTATGCAATTCACCACATTAACAGTTATTTGAAAGAAAAAAAATCACCCCAATAAATATACAAAAAACAATGTCTAATATTCAAAGACTATTTGTAATTAAAAAGAAAAGCCTTAGCAAACTAGAAGTAGAGAAACATTCATAATAATCTTATGAAATGCATCTTTTAAAAAATACAGCACATAGTATGTTTAAAGGTGGAAACCTAGGAGCATTTCCTTTAAAATCAGGAATAAACATTCTTGCCAACTCAAAATGTTAAAAAAAGATTATAAAGATTGCAAGGAAGCAACAAAAATGTCCTTTTTGCTGACAAAATTGTTGCTTAGATTGAAAACTCAAAACTATTTTAAAGTATTTGAATTAATAAGAACTAAACAATGTTGTGGGATCAAAATACTAAAAAAAAAAAAAAAAAAAAAAAAAGAGTTGATCACATTTCTACACACCAAGAAGGAACAGAAATGTAATCAAAGATCATCAACAGCCATTTAGCAATCCCAGGGGTATAATCTCTCCATTCCCTGAGATGGAGTGTTTCTGAGCTAGGGCCTTTCACTCATTCTGCAGTTATCTGCTCCCCTCTTTACTTAACCTAGGTTTCCCTACTGCTTCACAGAAGTCTTTGATAGCCTTTTTCAGACAGAATGTCAAGAGTTAAGAACTGGTTTCTCCCAAGCAAAAGGTCCCTGGGTGGTGCAAATGGTTAAGCACTTGATACTAACCTACAGATTGGTGGTTCGAACCCACCCAGCAATGCTGTGGAAGAAAGGTCTGACAATCTGCTTTGCAAAGGTTACAGCCAACAAAACCCTATGGAGCAGTTCTACTCTGTACCACATGGGGTCACCATCAGTTGGAATCGACTCAATGGCAATAGACTGGTTTTTGGTTCTCCCAAGCATCTCTTAGTATTATAGCAAGGAAAGAATTATAATTGCCTTGCTTTTCTTCTTGCTAACCAAGTTTTGTTGCCCTCAGCTCTTTTCCAAGTTTCTCTGAAGCTTCACAGGTCTATTGCATCCTCTTATACTTGTCCTGGGTCTATTTCTTTCTTTTTATAATTCATGTCTATCTTTTTGAAACTTGAACTAGTAAGAGAGCTCCTTACCAGCTGCTTCGGTTTCTTTGGTACCCACCCCCTTTCTTCTCCGTTAGGAATAGCTCCATAATTGGCACTATGTTACCTGAGGTCTTTGCAAGAGGCATGACAGTTCTCTTTCATAGTCTCATGTGGGCAATCTGCCCATTTGCCCTGACCTCACCAGAAGCTGAAGCTTGGGTTAACCTTGCTCCTGTATCACTTACGACAGTCAAGATTAGGCTGTGGTAAAAATTAGAAAATCACGATGGCTTATAACAACACTTAAGGAGCCCAGGTGGCGCAGTGGTTAAGAGCTCGGCTGCTAACAAGGGTCAGCAGTTTGAACCCTTCTGCCGCTCTGCAGGAGAAAGACCTGGTGATCTGCTCCTGGGAAGATTACAGCCTAGGAAACCCTGTGGGGGAAGTTTCACTCTGTTTTATAGGGTTGCTATGAGTCAGCATCAACCTGACAGCACACAACAACAACATGGCAACAGTTGTATCTCTTGTTCTTGTTACTGTATTTTATGCAAATAACAGGCACGTTATACATTTTTTCCAAGCACACAACCCCCTCACACATTATTTTCCTAGGCACGTTACATGTGTTATATGTGTGTGTGTTATTTGCACGGGTGCCTTATCTGAGGAAAAATTAAGTACATGTCCTTTATGGGTCAACTGCGCATCATCATCATTCCAGATCCCAGGCTGATGGACCAGCTTCTGTCTAGAACATTGCCAGTCTCAAGGCAGAAAGAAAAGAGACATGTTATTCTTGGTTGCTGCCCTAAATTAACACATGTCATTTCTACCACACATCTTTGGCCCAAACAAGTCACATAGTCACCACGGAGTTTGACAGGGTAGGATTGCATAATCCTCTGGCAGAGAGGAGCATCAGTCATAAATCTTGCACAGTCCATCCTCCTGATTACCAATGATTGAGTTCAGGACTGTCCTCAGACTTCTGGCTGGATTCTTAGCGCTAACATTTTCTCCAGTAACGAACACTGGGTTTTCCCAAACTTTGAGTGGCTAATCTTCTGCTCTGACTAACAATTAAAAAGTACTACACACACACACACACACACACACACACACACTCCTTATTCTCTCCTAGCTCCCTTTGTTTTTCCCCTTAGCACTTAGCTCCTGTTAACATATTTTACATTTTACTTGTTAACTGCATTTATCGTCTTTCTCTCCCCAGTAGAATGCAAACTCCAGTGATTTTTATCTTTTTTTTGCGTGTGTGTGTGTGTGTGTGTGTGTGTGTGTGTGTGTGTGTGTGTGTGTGTGTTTGAGTTCAGGGACAGTGCATATTATATAGAAAGTACTCAAAACATATTTGTTAATGAGCATGAAGATGAAAGGTGAATATAAGTGGATGGATTCTGTGTTCAAGAACTTAAAATTACTGTAGACTTTTTATTAGCTTGGAGTGATCAGAAAAGCCATAAGACTACCTTAGTTTTCACTCTGGGCCAGGAAAGAAATTTCCCCCAATGAGTACATTTCATAGGGCCAGTGGATGTAAAAGTAAAGTTGCTATATGATTTAAACCCCATGTCCTGCTTAATCTACACCACTGACCAACTTTTTTCTTATATGTCCGAATTGGGTTCTAAGTATAAGTTACTCTTATCACTTTCTCTACAGCACACAGGTCTTGCACATTTGTCAGATTTATCCCTAAGTATTTCATGATTTTATACCATTGTAAATAGTAGATTTTTTTAATTTTTAATTTCCAATTGTTTGGCACTAGTATATAGAAATACAGTTGATATTTTATGTTTATCATGTATCGAGCCACACTGCTAAATTCACTTGATATTTCTAGTAGCTTTTTTTGTAGATGTCTGAATGAATAATTTATTTTATAAGGTTCAACACAAAGCTGGTTCCTATGAGGTGGAGGTTAAAGATGTGCGAAATGTCAACTTTTCCAAACTGCTGTCCCACTCCTTCATCTCTAACATCAACTACTCCTTTTACCCTTAATACTCTCCCTCCCATCTTTGAGTTCAGTAATTCGCTGCAACGTCTCACAGAATTCACAAATTGTATCTCAAGGAAATGGTTCATGAAGTTGTGGAGGCTGGCAAGTCCCAAATCTGTGGGTTAGGCATCAGGATGGAAGTTCCTTCCAACCCACATGGCTGCAGAGGCTGACGAACCCAAACTGGCAGGCCAGATGACAGACTGCTGGTTCACAAGGCTGTGGCTGCTGGCTCAAGTTCCAAGAACTGGAAGTCCGAGCTCACAAAATGGATGCAGGATCCAGAGAGAGAGAGAACTTACCCAGAGCATTCATATATATTTGATGCAGACTCAAGGAAACTCCCTCTATTTGAGAAGGCAGTGACTTGAGTCACGCCCTTTAGTAAGGATAAAGACTGGGGTAAGGGTGGTGACTTGACTCACACCCTCTAGTACAGTTATAACTCAAGATATATCCCTAATCCTGCCTCATTAACAAACCACAGGAATAGAGGCTAGGATTCACAATGCATAACAAAATGGAGGATAATTACATCAGATCACAAAATGGAGGGCAATCATACAGTACTGGCAATCATGGCTTAGCCAAGTTAACACATAATACCAACCATCACAGGTTTCATCCACCTTATTTGCATAGCCCCACTCAATCATTGTGTATGAGTCACAAAGACTATGGCTAGAAGGGCCATATTAAGTAATTCATTGCACTATGAAGTCATAGGATTTTCTAAATAGATGATCATCTCAACTGCAAATAAAGATAATATGACCTCTTCCTTTCCAATCCAGATGCCTTTTATTTCTATTTTCTTGTCTCCAAGCAGAAAGAAAGTAGACATGTTATTCTTACAGTTTCTGCACTGAAGTGACACATGTCACTTCTACCATATTTCTTTGGCTAAAACAAGTCACATGGTGACCCCTAAGTTCAAAAGAGTAGGGTTGTATAATGCCTTGGCAGGGAGGAACATTAGTCCTAAATCTACTAGCTCTTCCTGGTAACAAAATACTGAGTTCAGCCCTGCCCCAAAACTTCTAGCTATCAGCTGTAAGCTTAGGGTTGCCTGCACACCTGGGTATTTTTCTTGTGCTTGTGGTGGTTGTTGTGTTGTATTTGGAGAGACTTATGGGGCGAGAGGCATTAAGTACTATCCTATACTGTAGGGCTATCATATATAAAATATGATTTATATCTGCTGTTCATCTTGAAGAATGGAATGATGTTATTGATTGAGGAAATATTTCCAGGTCTCAGGAAATCATATTCGTTGAGATGTGAGTATGAATATATCCCATTGCAGAACTCATTCCAACACTATGGGTTTTGGATGTCATTCAATTTTTTAGGACGAAGAAAAGATATGTAAGGATAGGAGATTTATATATCTTACGCAAAATTTGCCATTTTTTAATAAGATACAATACAGAGGCATATAAACATTTTGTCCCCTGGTGAATCAAAAATGCATTGTTTAAATTGCACTGTTTAATATTTGTCATGACTAAACTTGCATAATTGTATCATAAAATTGCTTTAAAGAAAATTTCCCAAAATTTTTGCTATTGGTCTGTAAAACATTGAAAACTTCCATTTACAGATGCCAACTATTTCTCTACATACCAGCGGTCTCTGAGAACTCAAGCCTATGCCTCGGGCAGGTACTTTTAGAATTTTGCCTTCATACATAGCTTTCCGTAAAAACTAAACAAAGCAATCAAAAAGTGATTGGAAGCAAAGGGAATGTGTGTACCATTGCCAAGAATATCCTGGTTTTTTCTTTTTTTTTTTTCACTAGGCATGAAATTTGGTACAAAAAATTTTAATGGGTAACGAATACTCAACAATGTGATACTTTTATAGATTCTGGGCTCTTTTTTTTTCTGCAAAAATTTATCCTTAAAAGCACACACGCAAAAAAAAAATCTCTTGCTCATGTAACAACCAAGACAAATTTTATGAGTTCCGTGAAATACATTCAGTGTTAACGTTTGCTTATGTCTTTCTTAGTAGATATTAAAGAAAGATATAGCCAACCCCAAAAAGTTTGAACATGGACCTTGATTTGATGTTCACAACTAAAATTTGCTCTAGAGAACTGCTGAGTTTTCAACAGAACCTTCATCACCCAACATCTAGATAAAGCAGAGTATTGCAACACTCTGACATATTTTAGTTTCATTCCTAATATTTTTTTCAATACTACTCATGAAACATAGTATGCCAGACTCAAATATAAGAACATAATATTTTGAATTGTCTGCCTTAGAAGTCTTAAATGCATTTTTGCTGTTTGGGAATTAATATTCAAGTTTTTATAATTAACTTGATATGTGTTAATTCTTTCTTTTTCATTTTTGTTTCAAAAGTCACTGACATCCAATATCTAAAAAATCGTAAGTTTTTTTTTTTTTTTTTTGGTTCTCACAGGATAAAGATATTTTACTTCTACATATTTTTTGAAAATTAAAGAAAGTTTTTATGGCAAAAAAATCCATATAATATTTATCATATCCAGCCTTAATATCTCTGTTACCATTATGTGCTATTGCATAATGATGTAATGGTGATGTTATTTTCATAACTGATATTATATACCCTAAAGGGCATAAGGTTTCTCTTGTGGCTCCATAGATAGTCTTCCTACCTATTATTCCGGTCTGTCAGGCATTGTAATTATGTACTAGTTAGATATTCTTTAAAGACTATCTTCGGTACCCCATAGATTAGAATGGTTCCTCTGAAGCTGTTACCAGAGCTGGTATGTAATTACATAATTAAGTCCATGTGGTAAAAACCTTCACAAACTCTTTAAAAAAATAAACAGCCTGCAATGGGGCAACAGATGACTTGGATTGCAAACAGAAAGTGGTAATGCATCCAATGTCAGGGGTAAAGGTATCTCAATACACAGTTTATACTGGGATCACATTCCTCCATGAATAGCTCAAAGGAGTTGGATCTGACCCCTCAATTGTCCAGCACACTGGGCTATACTTGGCTTCATCTGCAGCACTTTTAGAGAATTTCTTCTCCATAAACTTGCCAGTTTGCTTTCCTCAGAGAACATGAATAAAATCAGTATGGTTTGAGGGACACCAAAAAGATAAAAGGTGATTAAAATACCAAATTTTTTAAAAAAGCTCATCATATTGTCATTTTGCATATTTTTAAGTCAATTAAATTCTGTCATCCCCTACGTTGTCCAAGCTTGTTATCTTAACTACCAGTTACATACACGCATGTGAAAAGTTGGGGGAAAAAAGGCAAATTAAATAATAAAACTTGGACTTAAAACCTGCCCCAAAACTCACAAACATAATACTTTGTAAAAACTCCGCTGGCATTGAAATACAAAGACTTTGTATTCTAACTAATTCCCCAAAGGTAAAATCGAGATTCCTGAAAGTTGGCACTTCTTCTGACACTTTGAGAGACAGAAACAAAGATCCATCAATCTGTAGAGAGACAGTTCCAGGAAAAAAGGTCTTTCAAGCCTTTGTTTTCTCTTTCTAAAGATCGTCTCTGTTAGACCCCACAAGTCACCTCACACCTTACATGCGTGTTGTTATTAGTTGCCATTGAGTCAGCTCTGACTCATGGCAACCTCATGTATAACAGAACAAAGCCAGTCCTGCACCGTCTTTATTTTATTTTTACATACTGCATAATTCCATTTATATGACATTTCTTTTTTTTCAGTAATACTTCATTGTGCTTAAGGTGAAAGTTTACACAGAAAATTAGGTTCCATTGAACAGTTTCTACACAGAGTATTCAGTGATGTTGGTTACATTTTTCACATTGTGTCCTCATTCTCATTCATTCCATTCTGATTGTACTATTTCCACTGCTCTAGTTTCCCTGTCCCCTTACCTTCTCATCTTTGCTTTAGAGTAATTTTTTATATTTGGTCTCATGTAGGTGATTTTTGTAAAGGAGCTCATTACTCACTGGTGATATTCTTTATTTTATGAGCCAATTTGTTTTTTAGCTAAAAGGCGACCTCAAGGGATAATTTTGGTTTAAGGTCTAAAGAGTACCTCAGGGTGATAGTTTCTAGGGGTCCTCTAATCTCAACTGGTCCAGTAAGTCTGGACTTTTTAAGAATTTGAATTCTGTTCTGCATTTTTCTCCCATTCTATCATGATCCACCTTTGATTCACAGTGGCCCAGATCAAAACAGTCAATAGTGGTAGTCGGGCACCATCTAGTTCTTCTGGTTTCAGGGTAGATGAGGCCGTGATTCACATAGACTATTAGTCCCATAGATTTCTTTCCTCTCTGAGTCTTTGGTTTCTTTCTTTCTCTTTTGTTCCAGACAAGTAAAGACCAATAGTTGTATCTTAGATGGCTGCTTGCAAGTTTTTAAGATCCCAGACACTACTCACCACGTTGGGATGTAAAACATACACTTTATGAGCTATATTATGCCAATTAACTGAGTCGTCCCATGAGACTGAGCCTTCAAACCCAGAAAACCGATCTCTCGAGGTGTTTGGTTATGTCTGAGAAGTATCAGTAACTCTGTCCCCTATGTGGTTTACTATCTATATGGATATACATACATGCACGCACATAACGTATGTACATATGCCTATAGATACATCTATCTGTGTACACGTTTGTACCCATACATATATATGCCTATATGCATATTTGTGTAACTACATACATATTTTTGCTTGTTGTTGGTGTTGTTCCAAATTATATTTGTCATATCCTTTACCAAAAATGTCCTTTTCTCTTGTGTACTTCTTAGTGGCTCCATTTATCTTGGTCAAGCTGTATGCACTTCACTGACATTCAATTCTGCCTTTCCCATCACCAAAAATAACAAGTATCTACTATCTTGAGAATGCTTCTCCCCACCTCATCCCTGGAAACCACCAGTAGGCATTGGTCTGTGTATATGTAACTATTCTTGTCTTCTTAAAAAAGTGCAATCATACAATATTTGTCCATTTGTAATTGACTTATTTCACTCAACGTAATGTCCTCTAGATTCATCCACATTATGTTTCCAGGACTCATCATTAATCTTTATGTATGCGTAGTATTCCACTGTATGTGCGTACCACATTTTGTTTATTCATTCATCCATTGTTGGTCACTTAGGTTGTTCACATTTTTTTGCTATTGTGAATAGTGCTGCAATGAACGTAAGTGTGCATATGCTGGTCCTGCACCATCTTCTTTATCATTGATATGCTTGAGTCAATTGTTGCAATCAGTGTATTTGGAGTGGCTTTCAATCTAGGGGCTTATCTTCCAGCCTATATCTGACAATATTGTACTGTGATCCGTAAGGTTTTCATTGGCTAATTTTCGGAAGTAGATTGCCAGGCCTTTCTTCCTAGTTTGTCTTAGTCCATAAGGTCCACTGAAATCTGTCCACCATGGGTGACTCTGTTGGTATTTGACATACCAGTGGCATAGCTTCCAGCATCAGACAATATACAAGCCACCACAGTACAAAAAACTGATGGACAGCTAGTGATGGACCTACATATTGTACTCAACTGATTCTCAAGGACCACTTTACCAGTTCTCTTTCAATTTCTTTGAATGCTGTCTTCTACAACTTCTATAACTATAGCTTTGACAAAAGCTATCAGTAACAACTCCAATGTTTACCAGCTGCTAACCTTCAAGGAAGGAATACTTCAAACCAAAGAGCTTGTGTTCCTTCTGAAGTAACTCATTACACTGGTTTTCTGTTACAGGCAGTCCCTGGATTATGAACGAGTTCCAGTCCTGAACCTGTCTTTAAGTTGAATTTATAAATCGGAACAGGTATAGTTTGTATCTCATATCAGTTAGTTAGCCAAATGTTTATCTTAGTATATAGTATATAGTGCACATTTATATGCATAAAAAACATTAAAGAAACACTTCCAGATACACTAAAACATCTTTAACTTAATAATACAGTAATAATAATAATAATAATGTTTTGATGTGCATTGTAAAGTAACGTCTGTTTGTTATTATGAACCATTGTATGTACCTCCAATTTTCAATATACGTTAACAGGCTTTACAGGGATTGGTGCATGACTACGGGTTGTACGTAAGTCGGACATTCGTAACCTGGGGACCACCTGTACTATATAACAAACCATCCTAAACCTTAGTGGCTTAAAACAAGGATTTATCATTGTTTCTCATGGTTCTGCTGGTTGACTGGGCTCCTAGGTATTTATCACTCGTGGTCTGTCATGAGGTTGCAGCTAAATAGTGGCTGGGCCTGGAGTTATCTGAGGTCTGACTGGACTGGAATGTCCAAATGGCTTTATGTTTCCATTCCTGGGACCTCAGCTGCAAGGGCTAGGAAACTAAGAGCTGGATGTCTTTCTCCTCATGGCCTCCCTACCTGACGAGCGTGAGATTCCTCACCGTGTGGCATCTTCAGAGTGATGACTGGCTTCTGACTGTTGTGCACGTGTGTTCAAGAGACCAAGGTGGAAGCTTCCAGTCTTGTGGCCTAGCCTCAGAGAGCATACAGTGCAGTATCACTCCTGCCATATTCTATTGGTTACACAGGGCTAGCTCAGGGTCAGTGTGGGAGAGATTACATACGGGCGTAAGTATAGAGAGATGTGGTTCCTTGGGAGACCATAGGTAGAAGGATGGATGGTACACACTCATCAAATGTGTTACCACACTCATCACATGCAGTATGACAAAGCAAGGTATATCAGGTAGGGAATATGGTAAGTCAGGGTGTAAGGTAATGAAAACATCCCTAAAGTTGTCAAAGTAGCTATAAAAATTTTTAGTGTATCTGAACAACCTCCACCTTTGTTGATCTATAGGTTACTCCAATCCCATTAATTTGGGGACAAATTGGCTTAGATTCTCACTCCACAATACTCAAATAAATTCCAGATGAGTTTAAGTTCCTTAAAAATATTCATACTACTGCAACTGTTTAAACTCTCTAACAATCAATGAATAAGATTACAATTTGTCTACCAAATAATATTTATAAATATTATAAATATATACATATAAACATTATCTGCTGGCAAGGGTGTGAGGAAAGAGTCATATTCATAGTATGCTAATGGCAAGGTGAATAGCTACAGTCCTTTGGAAAGAAACTGACAATATGCTCATCTTGCTTGAATCGGTAATTCCACTTTTTGGAATTGAGAAAATTCAGAAAATAAGAACAGCAGAAAAATCCTTTCACACAAAGATGTTTATCCCAAGATTATTTATAAAGGTAAAAAAGTCCAAGCTACCTAAATGGATAGTAAACTATAGTATATACCAAGCATAAAATTCTATGCAACCATATAAAACTATGTTTTTGAATATCTTATCGTAACAGGAGAAATATAATAATTAACATTAAGTCAGGTCAAGTGCCCAACTACTAACTGAAAGTTTAGGGGTTAGAACTCACCCAGAGACACCTCATAAGAAGGCCTGGTGATGTGCTCCCGAAAGGTCGCAGCTATGAGAACCCTATGAAATGTAGCTCTACACTGCACACCCAGGGTTGTCATGAGTCAGGATCTACTCAATGGCCATTAGTTTGGGTTTTGGTTTTATATGTCAGCGGTCCCTGAGTGGCACAAATGGTTAAGTGTGTGGCTACTAACCAAAAGGTTGGTGGTTTGAACCCACCCATAGGTGCTTTGGAAGAAAAACCTGGTGAACTACTTCTGAAAGGTCACAGCCATTGAAAACCCTATGGGGGCTCGCTATGAATCAGAACTGACTCAAAGGCAACTGGTTTACTACGTGCTAAGAACATACCGTACTGGAAAGCTTAAGATACATGATGTCATTTGATTCCCCCAACAGCTGTTAAAGTACACATGTTTATTATACACATTTTATGGACGAAGAAACTAGATTTAAAGAAGCTGAATCACTTTTCCAAATTTTCACAACTTAGGGTATCAGGATTTGACCCTCCACCTCTACCTTCAGATCCTGTATGCACGCACTCATGACCATCTTGGTGTGTACCACCTCTGATGACTAGCATTAAATAAAAACAAACAACACACATGCACACACCACACACACACACACACACACACACACACACTTGACATTTTAGAGAGAGTAGGACCACAACTAGGTTAAAAAATAAAATATGCAGAAAAATTGGAAAGATATAAGCTAAAATTCTGATAATGGTTGCCTTTAAGTGTGAAACTCTGCATCGTTATCCCTTCTCCTTTATAATTTTTAGAGATGTCCTAGAATAAACAAGCTTTTTAGTCCTTGAGGGGAGAAGAGGATTTTTACATACTGAGCAGCTATTCCTTTTTGTGCGGATAAGGAGGTCAGCTATGAGCTTATCTATCACAAATAACCTGACAGTGTAAAAGCTTAACACAAGCTAATAAAGCTGGAGCCAAGAAAGAAGCCTGGGGAAGTCCTGAAAAGTTAGAAAGACAAATTCCACTTTTCACTTGCTACGTGGAAAGCAGGGACAACATTCTTTCCAGAATGAAGACAGGTTAAATAAAGGAGGCTGGCAGCAGGAAGGCTCCAGGGCCTTTGTCAGTGGCAAGCGTGCAGTGGGAGTCCCAGAGCTCCTAAGCGTTCTGGCCAAGTCAGATTTACCCTCCACTAGAAAGGACCAAGGGAGCCCTGATAGCACAGTAGTTAAGAGCTCGGCTGATAACCAAAAGGTCATCAGTTCAAACCCACCAGCTGCTCCTTGGCAGAAAGATGGGGCAGTCTGCTTCCATAAAGATTACAGCCTTGGAAACCCAATGGGGCAGTTCTACTCTGTTCTATAGGGTGACCATGAGTCAGAACCAACTCATTAGCAATGGGGTCGTTAGAACAAAGACACAGGAAGATTTTCTGAGATCAGTTGCAGACTGTAAACAAGATATGTGGCCAGACTTAGATTTCTTATCAATCATGATTGATTGATTGATTGATTGATTAATTCATGTACTGTTACACATCAATTTCAACAATATAATAATTGATAAAAATGTGTATACTCACCTGCTGTAATAAAAATTCATCCTCTCAGGAAAGGCATATTAGACAGAAAGCAGCGAGGTCTTCATTTTCTCATTGAGTAAATTGGACCTTTTCAGTTTCCAAGATCCCAGCTTCAAGGCAGTTTATATGAACAGCTGACAAGGTAACTAACCAGTTGTCACCATGGGGTGACCCATGGTGACCCCACGTGTGTCAGAGTACAGCTGTTCTCCATGCGGTTTTCAATGGCGGATTTTTTTGAAGTAGATTGCCAAATCTTTCTTCAGAGGTGCCTCTGGGTGGACATGAACCTCTAATCTTTTGGTTAGCAGCCAAACATGTTAACCATTTGTACCATCCATGGACTCCAGCATACACTTAAGGGCCTGTTAGATCCTTTTTATTTCATAATTAAACCAAAATTTCTTTACTGGTGAACTGCTGTCCCCCACATTCTAAGTAGAACATTTCTTCTTTTTATGTCTTTGTGCTTCATTTATTTATACAATTCATTGATCTCCTACCACATGTCAAAGGAATCCTGGTGGTACAAACAGTTAAGCACTAGGCTGCTAACCTAAAGGTTGGTGGTTCAAACCCACGCAGCCACTCCACTGGAGAAAGTCCTGGAGATCTGCTCCCATAAAGATTTCAGCCTTGGCTACCACCAATGACCACCCTGACAGGGAACACAACAGAGAGTCCTGGATGGAGCAGGAGAAAGGTGGGGTGCAGAACTCAAATCCTAATAAGAATACCAGTCTTAATGATCTGACTGAGACTGAAGGAACCCTGGAAAGCATGGCCCCTGGATTCTCTATCAGCCCAGAAATAAAACAATTTCTGAGGCCAACTCTTCAGACAGGAATTGGGCTGGACTGTGGGACATAAAGTGATATTCGTGAGGAGTGTGTCTCTTAGCTCAAGTAGATACAAGAGACTAAATGGGCAGCTTCTGTCTGGATGTGAGATGGGAAGGCAGAGAGGGCTAGGAGCTGGTTGAATGGACATGGAGGATCAGGGGTGGAAAGGAGGAGTGTGCTGTCACAGTATGGGGAGAGCAATTAGGGTCACGTAACAATGTATGTATAAATTTTTGTATGGGAAAAAAATTTTTAAAAATTAAAAAAAAGGATTTCAGCCTTGGAAAGCCTATGGAGCAGGTCTACTCTGTCACGTGAAGTCACTACGAGCCGGAATCGACTCAAAGGCACCTAACGACCGCAATAACTCTACGTCGAGCGCCATGCAAGGCACTGGTGACAGACACAGGAAAAGAGAGAGATGAGGTCTTTACTGAGGATCGATTGAAAGACACGCTAAAATAATAAATACATAACTGCAATTTTGATCAATGTTCTGAAGAAGAATGATAGAGTCCTGAGAAATTATTTCACAGTTTAACTTGATTTAAGTCTCTGGGGCCAAGGAAAACTTCCCTGAGGAAATTAACATGTAAATTTAGACTTAAAGGGTGAGGAAATTTGACTGGTAAAGAGATTGGGAAAGAGCCTTCCTCATAGAGGGAACATCATCTGTGAAGGCTCTGAGTCAGGTGGGATCTCGGCCCTAAGAGAAAGCGACCCACGGTCAGCAGGAGTGGAGCACAGTCAGTGAGGATGGAACGGCTTGAGACGTTGGCTGGAAAGACACCAAAAGCAGAGCTTGTGAACTAGGGGAAAACTTCAGATATTCGCCTTACTGACAGGGGCACCATAAATGGCTTACGCAGAGAATTAACAAAACATATTTTTCTTTTTAGCTGTCCTCAAGTAGGTCCTGACTCATGGTGACCCTGTGCACAATGGAACAAAACTTTGCCTGGTCCTGTGCCATCCCCATGATCGGTTGCGGATTGGACAATGTTCCACTGGGATCCAGACCCTGGTTCAATTCCCAGACAATGCACCTCATGCACAGCTACCATCCGTCTGTCAGTGGAGGCTTGCACATTGCTATGATGCTGGACAGGTTTCAGTGGAGCTTCCAGACTAAGATAGGCTAGGAAGAAAGGCCTGGCCATCTGCTTCTGAAAATCAGTCAGTGAAAACCCTATGGACAAAACTTACATGCTTATGAAAATATGCTCTCTTTGCTATTTAGAATAGATTACAGAAAGGCATGAAGGAATAAATGGAGAATGAATAGAAGGCTCAGCCGTAGTTCAAGCAGTAGAAAACAATGGTTTGATAAAAGCCAATGACCACAAAGATGGAGAAAGCAGACATATTTGGATGTATTTGGGAGCTAGAATGCCAACAGTTTGTGAACATAGCAGGTAAAGGAGAAAGGGTGGTCAAGAACAGCTCATATTTCTGGCTCACCTGGGACATTAGTGGAGCTATTCATCGAGATGTGGACTACAGAGGAGGAGGAGGTGTACATGGTATGCATGGGTAGTCCACCAGCCTTTTTCCAGTTCCATGGACCTGAACACCACCACACCACAGCTAACCAATATTCTCTTAATCAGTGATTTATGGAAAATGAGCAAATGAGGAAAAGTAAAGCACACCGAGGAAATGAGTTGGAATTGAATGACTTCTTTTAGCGAGCTTGATCAGTGTGCAAAGCCGGCCCTGTGCTGCAAAAATTAGAAGGACAGATAAACAGTTTTTTGTTTGTTTGTTTTTAATTTTATTTTTTTTATATTACTTCAGGTGAAGGCTTACAGAACAAACAGATTCTCATGAAACGGAAGTACACATGTTGTTTTATGACACTGGTTAACAACCCCACAACATATCAACCCTCTAACTTCTCAAACTCTTTTTTTTTTTGGTGAAAATAC
>NW_004444039.1:9038314-9047570 GCF_000243295.1 Trichechus manatus latirostris | reverse complement strand
CAGAAAGGTTAAAGAACCACAAAGTTCCCAGGGATCCCACCGGTGCAGCTATGAGGTCTGGGGAAGTCGCTCTCAGGTGTTGCAGTACAGCCTGGCTAGAAGGCGTAGAGGTATACAACGCCAGGTATTCAGGGAACAGAAAGAGAAGGAAGATATAGAGAGAAGAGGAATGGTTGTTTTGTGTCCCACTGGAAGCTCCTTGAGGCTGCTTTCTCGTACCCCGTGTTTGCTGGTCCTAAACAGTTTTATTTGAGCTATGCTGGAAGATTCTGTCTGCCCCCAGTCTTTTCCCTTGCCTGTTTGACATACTGCTGGCTCTTTATGACTTTCTACCACATTAAAAGGCTGACTATCAAAGCCTCTAATGGGCTTTCATCTGCAGAAAGTGCTCGTGAATATGTCACAAATTATCCGGAAGACACCTCCAGCTTCCTCTGCCTTTTAGCACAATAGTGTAAATTAACAAGCTCAGCCAGACAGAAAAAACAAGAAGGGAGGGAAAGAGATTCAGGACAAGTAATTGTCCACATTGAGGAAGACTTAGCAGCTCTTAGCTGTGCATCTAATCTGTCTTGGAAGAAGTGCAGCCAGAACGCTCTTTAAAAGCAAGGATGGAGAGATATTGTCTCACGCACTTTGGACATGTTATCTGGAGGGACCAGTCCCTGGAGAAGGACATCATGCTTGGTAAAGTATAGGGTCAGCGAAAAAGAAGAAGATTCTCAACAAGATGGAATGACACAGTGGCTCCAACAACGGGCTAAGCATAACAATGATTGTGAGGATGGTGCAGGACTGGACAGTGTTTCGTTCTATTGTACACAGGGTTGCTATGAATCGGAACTGACTCGACGGCACCTGACAGCAACAGCTGTGCATCCCCCACCCACCTGTCAGTTTGTCACACTGTGGTGGCTTGCATGTTGCTATGATGCTGGAGCTATGCAACCAGTATTTCAAATACCCGCAGGGTTCAGTCAAGCTTCCACACTAAGACAAGGAAGAAAGGCCTGGTAATCTACGTCCAAAAATTAGCCAATGAAGATTCTGTGGATCACAACGGAATATTGGCCGATATAGTCCTGGAAGATAAGCCCCATAGATTGGAAGGTACTACACAATAACTGCAACGGTTAACGAAAATATACCATCAATAATGAGGATGGCACAGGACTGGACAATGTTTTGTTCTGTTATACATGGGGTCATCATGAGTCAGAGCTGACTCTACATCAAGTAACAAGCTGTACCTACCGGGCAAAGGTAGACAATGAAACAATAGCCTTGAAGGCCAGTAAATTAAGACATAAGGCCCTGAAAGGCTGGGATGTGAGTGGTATAGTGGCAGATGTTTAAGTCTTGACTCCCATTTTTTAACAGCCTTCATTTGTTGCATTTACTGGTTTCTGTGGTGAAAATACTTCCACGATGGCCAAATTTAGGCTATCTTTAATAGCTACCTTGAAAAAGTCCCAAAAATGTAACAATCGTCTCCTTTAAGTAGATACAGACCTTAAGTAGACACACCCCATTGTGTAGGGGTGATACTGGGAGAAATGGAATGCTGAATAAATCTAATTTATTTCCTAAATCTACCAGAGTTTTTTGAATATGTGTTCAGACTTTAAAGAAAAAATCGAAATGGTTAAAAAAAAACGTCTTATCACCACCACCTCCTGCTTCCTCTTGGCATAAAATTGGGATAAGGAGCTTCCTTTGTACAAACTGCATCAATTATCAGTGTAGTCACTTGGCTAAACCCCACCCTGCTAAGTCCAACTCTTCGCCCACTCTGTATCTACACCCACAGCAGCTAAATATAGCTGGAGGAGGATATGCAACCATTATGACTAATTTTACTATAAACTCACGATGAACTTCAAATTGGTCCTTAACTCTGGCTGGAGGCCTACTATCCTTTTCTACTTATTTATTCCTCCACCCTCCTAAAAAATTGTTTCATATCTTCCCTGTCTTCTCAAACCTCCAACCTCCTCCCATATCATTTTCTACACTGCTGTCCCACTTCGCTCATCATGAAAGCCAAAGTCCTTGCAATGACCTACAAGACCCTACACAACCTAGTCCCACAGCATAGGTCTGGCTTCATCTTCTCCCACCTCCCCTTGGTTTCTCATTGCATCAGCCTCACTGAGTTTTCTGTTGTTTCTCCAACATGCCGGGCAAGCTCCTGCTTCAGAGCCCTTGCAATTGCTGTTCTCAAAAACCATACCTCACACACAGTAGAACCAAAAAAAAAAAAAGTTGCCATTGAGTCAATTCCGACTCATAGCAACACTATATCACAGAGTAGAACTTCCCTATATGGTTTCCAAGGAGTGCCTGGTGGATTTGAACTGCTGACCTTTTGGTTAGCAGCCAAACTCTTAATAACACTAGGGCTCCACACATAGTAGGGATTCAACAAATACCAGTTGAACTAATTAAACTTGTCACCATCTAGAATTTTTCAAATGTTCAGGAATTTTACTTTGCCTTTGCATGAGAGCCACTTGGCTTTTCTAGGCAAATTTTCCCCCTAAGCCCTGAAATAGTGCAGCCGTCCTCCTTAACGCATCAGGACACTACAAAGAAAAAGTTGTATTTGCTCCTGGCCGTAGCAGCTTATGCACACAAATTTACAGATCTCTGAGGGCACCTCTGCACCCACTGTTTATTTTAGAATTATTCTATTATCAGCATTACATGGTTATAAACAGTTACTAAGACAGAAGGTCCTCAGAGAACTGCTATTACTCATCCTCAGGATACACCCTACCCTGACCTTGAGAAATAACTGTAGCTCCTTGCAGAAGATGGGGATAATAAAATCTTCACAGAGTTCTGCCCAGCCCCAAGAACAGGCTGTTCCTTGTCCTGGAGTACTGCAACTTTCCAGAATCACCCCTCCAGGCCCCACAAGAGATACAACCGCCACCGCGCTAGAAAGGTCTGTGTATTCAGTCACACACAGACACAAAATCTGCCTTTGAGCTGACTCCAACTTATGGCAACCCCATGTGTTACAGAGTAGAACTGCCACATCAGGTTTTCTTGGTTCTAATCTTTAGGGAAGCAGATCGCCAAGCCTTTCCTCCTCAGTGCCCACTGGGTGGGTTTGAACTGCCAACCTTTAGGTTAGTAGTCGAGCACAAACTGTTGGTGCTACTCAGTGACATTCCGACACAGCCAGGTGGTTTTGTAAGCTTTTGTTGAGTTGTGCATTGTTTTTTCCCCCCAACAAACAAAAAATACACAAATTAACAAGCAGATAAAAAAATATGACTCTTGCCTTCATTCTTTTAAAAAAAGTGGAAAAAATATTTTAAATTATAAAATAAAATTATTCTACAGAAAGTTTAAAAAATAGAAGAGGTTACCTATAATCACACCAACCCAAGACAATCAACTGCAATTTCTTGCATCACCTTTCTATCTTTTTCTTACATACATATTTTACAGAGGTGTAAGCATAATGCACATGGAATTGCATATATTCTTAAAATGAATATTATAATCATTCCTTCTTTAAGTGATTAGCAAAAATTTAATGAGCACAAGCTATAAGCCGTATATTCTTGTAGACAGGTGGCTAACATCATAACCAAGAATTAAACGCTGTCTTCAAGAGATTTATATTCTAGACCAGTACTTTCCACTAGAAATGTGATGCCAGCCACCTAAGTAAGTTCAAATTTTAAGAAATGGATGAAATTAAATTTACTAACACTTTACTTAAACCAATATACCCAAAATATCATCATTTCAACATGTAATCAATATAAAAGTGGTTAATGAAATGTTTTACTTTTTTTTGTACTAAGTCTTCAAATTCTAGTGTATAATTTACTCTTGCAGACATCTCAATTTGAACTAGCCCATTTCTGGTGTTCAGTGACCACATGAGGCTGGTGGCTGCTGTACAGGGCAGCACAGGTCGAGAAGGCGCTTTTCCATGTTTCCTAAATTCCTGTCTTTGCAAATATCATCTTGCATGCCTCCTTAATATGCCTTTGGGTTTATTTAGTCTTCTTCTCTTTACTGAACCTTTAACTTTTTTCCTTTTTTTTTTTTGCCGGTATAAATTATAGTGCAGTGAATTTATTTTTCCACAGTTTGTATTTAATTAGACCACTCTCACAGATGTGGAATGATTGAGGAAAAAGGTTCAAAATCTGGAGTGGCTTTTCATACACACTATCAAGTTTCATTCCAAAAAAGCTTAATGACTTTACCGTGCCTCCATCAACGTGTGTGTCTTAGTCATCTAGTGCTGCCATAACAGAAACACCACAAGTGGATGGTTTTAATGAAGAGAAATTTATTTCCTCACAGTCAAAGTAGGCTAGAAGTCCAAATTCAGGGTGTCAGCTCCAGGAGGAGGCTTTTTCTCTCTGTCAGCCTTCTTCTCTTCGGTGTTCCCCTGGACTAGGAGCTTCTCGGCGCAGGGACCCTAGTCCAAAGGATGCGCTCTGCTCTCGGCACTGCTTTCTTGATGGTATGAGGTCCCCCTGTCTCACTGCTCACTTCTGTCTTTTATGTCTCAAGAGATTGCCTCAGGACACAATCCAGTCTTGTAGATCAGGTCCTGCCTTACTAACACAACTGCCATCCTTCCTCCCTCATTAACATCGTAGAGGCAGGTTTACAACATACAGGAAAAATCAACAGTACCAGGAATCATGGCCTAGCCAAACTGATACACACATTTTTGGGGGGACAAAATTCAAACCATGACAGTGTGTAAGCCACTTTTACTGAGCACACCCCGGCTCTGGCCCTTTAAATCCCACATCCTTCGCAAGACTTCCTTCTGGAGTTGTTTTGTGGCAATTTGATTTGTTTTTGTGTCTTTTGTTTTGGGCCCTGCTTGCTTTCCTTGGTTTTAGGTATACATTGGTTTAGGCGTTCGTTTGTTTTTAAGTCAGAGAAAAAAATTCCAATTCTAATTCCTCTCACTCCCACTGATAGAATTTTTCCTTCAAAACTGAGCCAACCCCCACCCAGCATGGGAATTCAGGTCCCGGCAGGATAGAGTCTTCTACCCCTTACTTCCTTGGTATCTCCTTGTTCTCACCCCAAGGAGGGAGACCTTCTAGAATAGGAATATGCCTCGAAGTTATGCTATGAGAGAAAAAAATAATAATTAGCAAAGGATATATTTAGGATATTTATTTGTTGATGAGTCTAAACAATATGAGAACACAATATAATTTGACTGACCCTGTTGAATACAAGGGGCCAAAGTAGGAGGCAGCAGGGACCAAGGGAAGAAAGGTGGAAAGCAATGGAAGTGTAACCTGACCCTACGAACGCCAATAAATTTCCATTAGTCAGAAGAGACTGCCTTAAACTAGCCCAAGCCAGATGTGACCTGCACCGCCTGTGAAGAGGGGCCAGCTGCTACCACACACTGATGCCAACAGAAGAGGAAGCAACAGGTGGAAAGAACCAGAAGGAAAATCATCACCCGGAGGCCATTCCAAAGCGAGAGGTCCTACAAGAACAACGTCATCCCCTGTTTCCTGGCTGCCATAATTCCCGCAATGTCTTCGTTCTAGAATTTTCCCTCCCCAGTACGCCTATGCAGCTGCCATCTTGCTGCCCAAATCACATAAAAGCCCTGCTTCCCCATAGCTCACGGAGCCAGATCTGAGGATTTTCCTCCTGGCTCCTTGCTCTGCACGTTGCAAAAATGTTACTTTCACTTTCTTAAAGTCCAGTGTCCAGATTGTTGTCAGGTCTGAGCACACTGGACAGAGCACACCTTCTAGGGTTCAGCAACAATTTTGGTGCCCAACTTAGGGCCATAGTGTCACACAGACCCTCCGTCCAGAGCCAAGCACCCCCTCAACTGTGAGTGGAACCTCCACCCACCCTCAGTGCCCACAGAGCCGCTTTTCTGGGAGGATCACATAGGTCTCCTAACCAAGACCAAGGCAGGGACGGGCCTGAGGTGCTTTTACTTTGAGAATTAGAAACTAACTCAGGTATGCACATCCACTAGGTAAGTACTCTAGAAATTTCTCTTTTTAAGTGTCAGTGCTTGTGACTGGAGGTGGGGAGGTATCTGGAGGGTTGAAATTGGGACTAAGACATCCCCATTAAGGGGGATTGAAGCACTGCTAAGACATCCTCGTTACTTTCCCTGCTACTCCCCTAGCCAACAGCAGAGAACCGGCAGCCTAGTTTCTGGTTGACCTTAGTCAGGTTCAAGTTCTGGTTCTGGTTCTGGCCCTGAGTGAGAGTGTGTGTAAGTGAAATATGGGGGACTGACCTAGTGTCCATGAATGTTTACCCTTAGGCTGCATACTTAAAAATTGGTTCTCCTTTAGTTATGAACCTATGAAGAGAGAGAACCTTATTTTCTCTTCTAACACTGCCTAGCCTCAGTACCATCTTACAGTTAGATCTGTTTTGCCAAAAAGAGGAAAAATGGGATGAAATCCCCTATGTACAAACCTTTATGTCTCTCTGGGAAAAATAAAAACCTACAAAAACAGTGTTAGCCAGTGGTGCAGACAGTAGGGGAAAAAGGAAGGGGGAGAAAAGCCCCACCTTGAGAGGCCTGGGACCAAAGCCAGGCCAGATAGGCAGGATGATTGACAAGGGCCAGGGTCTTCTCCTTCTACCCAGCAAGAGACCAAAGGCCATATGCATATGAACAGGAAGATAGTTAAGATGTAGAGAAGACTAAACTGGAATATTTTAAAAGGGTTATATGTTTAGGATTATGAGTTTATCTGAATGTACTATGGATATTGAATGTTTCTCCTACCTAATGTTGTAAAGCAGACCTAAATGTGTGATAGAAATGAATATTGGGTATTATAGATTACAGAGAGTGTGTAACTCCACCTTCAGTCGATACTTGATTGGGTATGCTAAAAGGGGAACAAGGATTTGCCCAGGAGAACACAGGCTTTCTGTTTCAAGCCAGTAGCCCTGTGTATAGACTAGGGGCTTATGTCAAAAACCTAGGCCCCACTCTGATTTGCATTTATCCATACCCCTTCCACCTGGAGGTGTAGGCCTGTTTCCCAGCCTGGCATTGGCCCCTTCAGTTCCAATGCCCCCAAAGCCGGCGGCCCCTGCTGACTCACTGGTGGGAGCCACTAGTCCTTTGTAAGTTTTATTTGGTTTTTCCATATTCCTTTATTTCTGTTCATCTGGAAATGTCCTAATTTTGCCATCATATTTAAGAGAGAGTTTTGCAGGATATATTATTCTTGATTGGGAGCTTTTTTCTTTCAAGGTTTTATATATATCATCCCATTGCCTTCTTGCCTCCATGGCTTCTGTCGAGTAATGAGAGTTTAGTCTTATTGTTTCTGCTTTGTATATGACTTTTCATTTTTCTCGAGCTGCTCTCAGGATTCTTTCTTTGTCTTTGGTTTTAACGAGTATGTTTATATGTCTTGATGATTTTCTTTGCGGGTTTATCCTATATGGGGTTTTCTGAGCTTCTTGGATGGTCAGCTTTCTGTCTTTCATGATATTAGGGAAGTTTTCTGTCAGCAAATCTTCAATGATGTCTGTGTTTTCCGTTTTCTCCACATTTTGGAACTCCGATAACTCACAAAGTTTTGCTTTTGATTATATCCCACATGGTTCTCAGGGTTTCTTCATTTTTCTTTTTTTCCTCTGATTTTTCCTCAAAGTGGTATCCAAGTATTTGTCTTCAGTTTCACTGATCCTGCCTTCCATTGTTTAAAATTTTCTTGTAAAACCTTCTGTGACACTGTCCATTTCTGAAATCCTGTTGTTCATCTTTTGGATTTCTAATTGCTGTTTTTGTATGATTTCTAGTTGTTTGTTTATTTTGACATTTTGTTCCTGTATTATTTTCCTGAATCTTCCTTTGCTTTGTGTTTTCCCTGATTTTGTTTGTATTTTCCATGATTTTGTCTATTTTTCCTTTTTTTGCCTGTGTTTTCCTTCGTCTGTTGGAGAGCCCTGAATATTAGAGTTTTGAATTCTTATCAGGTAGTTCCAGTGCCTTTTCTTCTACCAGAAGGTCATCTGGTGTTTTATTTTAGTCACTTTCTGGAGCCATCCTGTTCTTCTTTTTTTTTTAAATATGTTTAGACATTGTCTGTTGTCTTTGGGACATTCAGGAATTATTTTCTTTGTTTATTGATTGTAGATTTGTTTGCTTCATCCTGCTTTTTTGTTTTATTTGGTTATGTCTGTGCAAGCAAACTGGGCTTGCTTTGTTGCTTGCTATTCTCTGGGCATGTTACTTCTCACCAACTTGTCCAGGTAGATGGGGCTGGTCAATCAGCTATTGCACAGAAGGGCAGGCCCAGTGGGGGGAGAGGGGCAGGGATGGGTCATTTGTGTATGTACTGGGGTTGATGGGGCAGGGCAAGGGAGCAGTACAGTGTGAGATCCCGTGGTCTGTGCCTGTGCTGCTCAGGGGCGTGGCACTAAGCAGATGGTGCAGATAGGCAGGAGGGAAGGGACAGGATGTGACGTGTACAGCTAAGTGGGTGAGAGAAAGAACAGAGAGAAACAGAAGCAAAAGAAAAGAAAAAATAAAGGAAAACAGAAAAAGAAAAAGTAGATATAAGTGGGGCAGTAGAATTCAGCGGGTGGGGGCGGGCAGACCCCACAAGTCCATGTGCCAGTGGCTCTCTTGCCAAGCAGTGCAACTCGTCCTGTCAAGAAGGGGTATGGGTGGTGCACAGGCTAGGTGGGCAGGGGAAAAGAAAGGGAAAGAGACAGAAGAAACAACAACAACAAAAATAAATATGGTGCTGGGGGAGTTGGCCATTAGGGGTGGGGTGAAATTAGGGTGGTGGCAAGCTGATGTCTCTCTTGCTGAGTGCACCATGGCCCATCAGGAAGGGGTGGAGGTAGTGCACAGCCTACATGGGAGGGAGAAGGAAAAGGGAGAAGGGGAAAGATGAAGAAAAATAAAAAATATAGCATTGAGGGAGCCGGCCAGTGGGGGCAACAAAGACCCAGAGACACCATGTGCCAGAGGGTCTGTAGCCAAGTGGTACAGCACAGCCCACCAGAAGGGAGGCAGCTCGTGGGGCTAGGTGGGTGGGGAAAGGAAAGGAAGGAAGAGAGAGAGACAGAATAAACAACAGCAATAAAAAAAGAAAAGTACCAGACTCCGGCAAGATGGCGGTCTAGGCAGAAGCACCACGCCATCCCTCCACAACAAAGATCCGAAAAACTAAGCCAAACAGAGAATCAACAATCCTGAAACCCTAGAACATCAAATAAAGAGATAAAGAACTCAGCC
>NW_004444039.1:9015558-9023616 GCF_000243295.1 Trichechus manatus latirostris | reverse complement strand
TTAGTCCAAAGGACTAATGGACCACAGGTACCAAGGCCTCCACCAGACTGAGTCCAGTACGGCTAGATGGTGCCCGGCTACCACCACTGACTGCTGTGACCAGGATCACAACAGAGGTTTCTGGACAAAGCTGGAGAAGGATGTAGAACAAAATTCTCACTCACACACACACAAAAAAAAGACCAGATTTACTGGCCTAAAGGAGACTGGAGATACCCCGAGAGTATGGCCCCCAGACACCCTTTTAGCTCAGTGGTTAAGTCAATTCTGAGGTTCACCGTTCAGCCGGGGACTGGAGAGCCCCACAAAACCAAATGGGACTAATGAGGCACAGCAGTCCAGGGACAAGGACTAGAAGGCAGAAGGGGATAGGAAAGCTGGTGATAGAGAACCCAAGGTTGAGTAAGGATAGTGTTGATGTGTTGTGAGGTTCTTAACCATTGTCATAGGGCAACATGTGTACTAACTTTTTAATGAGAAACTATTTTGTTCTGTAAACATTCATCTAAAGTGAGAATAGCAGCACAATAGGAAGAGCATAGTCGATTTCACTGAACTGGGCATGTAGAAATTTTTGAAACAGTGTATCTTTGGCTATGCATATTTTCACCCAAAAAAAAAAAGGTCAAGAAAGGAAAGGGTTGACATGTCTTGTGGTTGTTAACCAGTGTCATAAAAGAATATGTGTACTACTGTTTCATGAGAAACTATTTGTTCTGTAAGCCTTCACCTGAAGTACAATAAAAATAAATAAATTAATTTAAAAAAATAAAAGCAAAAACAAACAAAAAATAAAATAAAATAAATAGATGAGCTGAAGGACCCTGCCCATCGAGGCGACACAGACCAGGGGAGGCCATGTAGTGATCCCTCTCTAGCTGAGCAGTGTGACACAGCTGTCAAGAACGCGCAGAGATGGTTGGCGGGAGAAAGGAAAGGAAAGAAGGGAGAGAGAGAAGAAACAAAAAAAGTAAAAAAAAACAATAACAAAAAAAAAATGGCACTGAAGGAGCTGGCAAGTCCGGGCATCAGTGAGCTGGTATGTCTCCGGCCAAGTGACCACGGCCGGTTGGAAAGCAACAGACGCTGAGTAGAGGGAAGAAGGGTGGGTGGTGGGAAAGTGTGTATCCCTGGTTACCAGGTGCTCTGTCTCCTGTTGGGAGCTCTGTGAAGTTGTCTTTCCATACTCCTTGTCTGCATTCCTTGGTGGCTGTAGTCCAAGGTGAAAAATTCATGTCACGTTAGCTGGTAGGGGACCTCCACTCCATAGCTCTCCTCATTCTCTGTTTTCTTTCAGTTTCTTATTCCATTGGGTGCTTGATCCAGTTCTTTATCCCTTCGTTTGATGCTTAGGGTTCCAGAATTGACATTTGTGTCTGTTTTACTTAGTTTTTCTGGTCTTTGCTGTAGAGGGACAGCATGGTACTTCTGTCTATAGAGCCATGTGGGCTCCACCTCTGAGCATTGTGCTCTTTTAAAGAATTATCTATACATGATCAAATTGACAACAGCAACTTGAAAGGTTAGATGAGAAGCTTAGGGGCAGTGAGTCTGTGTTAATAATGGTGAAATAATTTGGAAGAAGATATCGAGAAAGGCAGCAAAACTTAAAGAATATAACCAATGTCACTGAATTGCACATGTAGAATTTGTTGAATTGGTGTATGTTTTTTTGTGTATATTTTCACGAAAAAAACCCTAAGTATTTAATATTGGTACATTATTATTAATAAGACTACAGACTTTATTCAGGTTTCACCAATTTTCCCACTAATGTCCTTTTTTCTGTTCCATCACCAAATTCAGGATACCAAATTGTATTTAATCATCATGTCTTGGTAGGGTCCTCCAATCTGTGACAATTTTTCAGTCTTTCCTTGTCTTTAATGATCTTCACACTTCCAAAGAGCCCTCTGGTCAAGCATTTTGTAGATTATCCCTCAATTAGTTTGTCTGATGTTTTCTTATGATGAAGCTGTAGTTATGGGTTTGGGAGAAGAGAGCCACAGAGGCACTCTCTGAAATGCCCTTCTCATTACATCACATCAGGGAATATTTGATATCAACATGACTTATTACTGGTGATCTTGGCCATATTTTCATTTTGTTTGCACTTGGCTTATTATGTCTATGTTTTTCTCCTTAGGCACCAATCTCTCAAAAATCATTAAAAAGTAAACAGTGACAGGAGGTGGAGCCAACATGGTACTATAGACAGAAGCACCACACCATCCCTCCACAGCAAAGACCCAAAAAACTAAGTAAAACAGAGAGAGATGTCAATCCTGGAACCCTAAGTGTCAAATGAAGAGATAAAGAACTAAACCAAGCACCAAATGGAATAAGAAACTGACAGAGAACAGAGAGCGAGGAGAGTTATGAGTGGAGGTCCCTTATCAGCTAACACAGCACAGATCCACCATCTTGTATTCCTGTTAGAGATCGGTGGACAGGGAGTACAGGAAAGCAGATTCACGGAGCTCCAAGCAGGAGACAGAGCACTCGGTAACCAGTGAGACACGCTTTCCCACCCTCTAACCTGCCTCCCCCTGCCTTACCTTAACCCCTTCCTGGCTGGCCAATCCACAGCTTCCCAGCAGGTCTGTTCCCGGCTTCCCAGAGGGCTGATTCACTGCTTCGCAGCGGATTGATCCAGGGTTTCCTGGAGGGTCAATTTACTGCTTCCCAGCAGGCCTATCTGCCGCTTCCCAGTGGGCCACGACTGCTGCACGGCAGGCACTGGTTCTGTGCCACTCAGATTTACCCCACCCACACTGGCTGGCTTCTTCACTGCCATTTCTTTTTTGATGGTATTACTTTTTTCAGCCTCTGTTGGTTTCTTCCCTGCCTGCCTCTCACCTCCTCTTCCTCCTTTCTCTCTAACAACTGACTCGGTGTGCCATCTTTGTTTCTTCTTGACAGGCTGTGAAGTGCCGCTCAATTGGGGAGCTACTTCCCCAGTCTGCATAGCCACACTGGTGGAATCCCTGGGGGCTTTTTGTTTTGTTTTGTTTGTTTTCTCTTTCTTTTTTCCTTTTTATTTTTCTTCTTTTCTCGGTTTCCTATCTCTTTCTACTTACCTTCTTTTCCTGTCTCCTGGATACCTGGCACTATGTATCAGCTCCACCCCTTCTAGCCAGACTGTACTGCATGGCTTGGGAGATGCTCTCCCAGTCTGCGCAGCTGCACTGGTGGGATCCTGGGAGGGCTTTATTTTTTAAAAAAAAATTATTTATATATATTTTTTTCTTTTAGTTTTTCTTCATGTCTTGGTTTCTTGTCTCTCCACTCCAATGGCAAGCTCCCTCAGCACATTTTTTTTGCTTCTGCTTCTCCTCCTATTTCTCTTCTTTCCATACCCAACACATCACAGCCTCCCCCTCCCCCTCCCTCCTGCCTATATGCACTGTGTGCTGAACATTGATTGCACTCCCAAGCAGCACTGGCAAAACCTACTGCAACCTGCCCTGCACTAACCACCGGTTCACCTTGTCACCCAAGTATGTGTCACAAACAGCCCATCAGAGTCCCTCCCCTTCAGCTGGACCTGCCGTGCTGCACCATAGCTGAGTGACTGGCCCTGCACATTGGACAAAGAGGTGAAAAATATCATGTCGACAGATGAACAAATAATGAAGAACAAACTGCCCGCCTGCTCAGACATAACCAAATAAACAAAAAAGCAGGATGAAACAAACAAATCTACAATCAATAAATGAAGCAAATAAGTACTGAATGTCCTGAAGACAGCAGACAATATCAAAATATATTTTTAAAAACGGGACAGGATGTTTCCAATACGCATACAAAATAAGACACCAGATAACTTTCCAGTCCAAAAAAAGGCACTACAGCTACCTGATAGAGAATTCAGACCTCTAACATGCAGAGCTATCCAAGAGTTGAAGCAAAAAAGCAGACAAAAATGAGGAAAAAATAGACAAGTTCATGGAAAAGGCAGACAAAATCATGGAAAATACAGACAAAAAGAGGAAGAATTCAGGAAAATAACACAGGAACAAAATGCCAAAATAAATCAACAACTAGAAATCATACAAAAACAACAATTAGAAACCCAAACGATAAACAACAAAGATTTCAGAAATGGACAGTGTCATAGAACATCTGTGGAACAAGTTTGAAACAAAGGAAGACAAGATCAGCAAAACTGTAGACAAACACTTGGATACAACTTTGAGGAAAAGTCAGAAAAAAGAACAAAGAAAAATGAGGAAACCCTGAGAATTATGCATGATACAACCAAAAGAAAAAATTTGCAAGTGATCAGAACTCCAGAAAATGGGGAGAAAACACAAAACACAGAGAGGATCCTTGAAGATCTGCTGACAGAAAACTTCCCTAATATCATGAAAGATGAAAAGCTGACCATCTGAGAAGCTCAGCAAGCCCCATATAGGATAGACCCCAAAAGAAAATCAACAAGGCATATCATAATCACACTCACTAAAACCAAAGACAAAGAAAGAATCCTGAGAGCAGCTTGAGAAAAACAAAAAATCACATACAGAGGGGAAACAATAAGACTAAGCTCTGATTAGTCGGCAAAAAATACAGGCAAGAAGGCAATGGGATGACATATATAAAACCTTGAAAGAAAAAAAATTGCCAACCAAGAATAATATTCATTCAAACATGATGGTGAAATTCGGAAATTTCCAGATAAAAAGAAATTATGAAAATATGTAAAAACCAAACAAAACTTACAAGAATTATTGAAAGCCATCCTTTGGTTTGAGAACAAACAACATCAGACGACAGCCTGAGTCTAGGACACAAGATCACACCAGTCAGATACCAACCTAGGAAACAAACTCTCAAGGACTATTCAAAACCAAAAGATTTACAACAGGGAACCAGAGAGGTTAATCTGCAAATGACAACAAGGTCAGAACAATAAAAGATGGAATAAACAGTGTAGGTATAGAACTTTCTAATGAGAGGAAGGCAAGGCAATACCAAGGAATAAAAGACTGGTTCAAACTTAGAAAGATAAGGGTAAATTTCAAGGTAACCAGAAAGAAAGTTAACAAACCTACTCATCAAAATAAAGAAGAAAAACATAAAGTCTCAGTAAAAACAAAATCTACAAAAACAAAAGAAATGGAAAAAAATCCAAAAACAAAACGAATTCAGCAGAGAAGAGTAAGAGAAACAAAGAAATTATCCGCCCACAAAAAAGCACTACAAAATGACAAACTCACATCTATCAATAATTACACTGAACATAAATGGCCTAAAAGCACCCATAAAGAGACAGAGAGTAACAGAATGGATTAAAAAAAAAGGGGGTCCATCAATATGCTGTCTAGAAGAGACACACATTAGAAACAAAGACATAAATGTATTAAAAATCAAAAGATGGAAAAAAGTGTGTCAAGCAAACAGCCACCAAAAAAGAGCAAGAATGGCAATACTAATCTCAGATAAACTATACTTTAAAAGAAAATCCACCATAAAAGACAAAGAAAGGCACTATATCATGATTAAAGGGATGATCCAGCATGAAGACATAAACATAATAAACATTTACGTACCCAGTGAAAGGACTCCAAATACATAAAACAAACCTTAACAGCACTGAAAAGAGAAACTGACAGTTCCTCTATAATAGTAGGAGATTTTAACACACCATTCTCGGGAAAGGACAGAACATCTAGAAAGAAACTCAACAAGGATACGGAAGATCTAAAGGCCCCAATCAGCTAACTTGAACTCATAGACATATATAGAACACTCTACCCAACAGCTGCAAAGTACACATTCTTTTCCAATACACATGAAACATTCTTCAGAATAGACCACATCTTAGGCCACAGAGCAATCCTCAACAAGATCCAAAACGTTGAGATTATTCAAAGTATCTTCTCCAATCACAAAGCCATCAAAGTAGAAATTAAGAGTAAGGAAAAAAAAAAAAACAATTACATGGAAACTAAATAACAGCCTGCTGAAAAACTACTGGGTAATAGAAGAAATCAAAGACGGAATCAAAAAATTCCTAGAATCAAACGAGAATGAAAACACATCATACCAAAACTTCTGGGACACAGCAAAGGCATTGATCAGAGGTCTATTTATAGGAATATACACACACATTGAAAAAGAAGAAAAGGACAAAATGAAAACATTAGCTACACAAGTCAAACAAACAGAAAGAGAACAGCAAAAGAAGTCCAAAGCCACCAGAAGAAAGGAAATAATAAAGATCAGAGAAGAAATAAATGAAATAGAGAATAGAAAAACAATAGAATCAACACAACGAAAAGATGATTCTTTGAAAGGATCAACAAAATCGACAAACTACTAGCCAAACTGACAAAAGAAAAACAGGAAAGGATGCAAATAACACAAATAATAAATGAAATGGGGAACATTACAACAAACCCAACTGAAATAAAAAGGATTATAACAGAGCATTATGAAATCTAAATTTGAAAATCTAGAGGAAATGGACACATTTCTAGAAATACACTGCCTACCCAAACTATCACAAGTCGATGTTGAAAATCTGAACAGACCCATAACAAGAGAAGAGATTGAAAATATAATTTAAAAAACTCCCAACAAAAAAAAAAAGCCCTGGCCAAGACGGCTTCACTGGAAAATTCTACCAAACACTCAGAAAAGAGCTTACACCAGTATTACTCAAATTATTTCAGGACATAGAAATGGAAGGGATACTTCCAAATTCATTCTATGAAGCCAGCATAACCCTGATACCAAAACCAGGGAAAGACACCACAAAAAAAGAAAACTACAGACCAATATCTCTCATGAATACAGATGCAAAAATTCTCAACAAAATTCTAGCCAATGGAGGGGTTTAGAAAAATGGCACTCTAGGCAGAAGCACCATGCTGTACCTCCACCACAAAGATCCAAAGAAGTAAGCCAAACAGAGAAAACACCACTCCTGAAACCCTAAAACATCAAATGAACATATAAAGAACTCAGCCAAGCACCAAATGGAGTGAGAAAACTGAGAGAGAATGGAGAGCAAGGAGAGATTCATGCAGAGGTCCCCTATCAGCTAACGTAGTGCAGATCAACCATCTTGGACTCCTATCAGAACCAGCAAATAGGGGGTACGAGAAAGCAGCTTCACGGAGCCTCCAGCAGGAGACAAACAACTGGTAATTTCTGAGATACGCTTTCCCGTTCCCCACCCTTCTTCACCACCACTTGGCCTCCTCTGCTTCCCGTGGCCACAGTCTCTTGCCCAGGAAGCATCAGCTGCATGGATTCCACCAGCTCACACTGGCTGGCTCTCTGAGTGCCATTTGTTGGCTGCTGGTGTTGCTTTTTTCCGCTTCTTTTTATTTCTTCCTTACCTCTCAAACCTCCCCTTCCTTTTGCTCAAATACCTGGCTCCGTGCGCCATCTTTGCTTCTTCCTGAGGGCATGCGGAGCTTCGTTTGAGTGTGGAACTGCTTCCCGGCCTGGGCTGCCATGCTAGTGGGATCCCGGGGCTTTTGTTTGTTTGTTTGTTTTGAATTGTTTGTTTGTTTTCCTTTTCTCAAATTGGGAGCCCGTTCTGCCCAGGTGGTGCTGTGCAGCTTGGGACCTATCCCCTCGGCTTGCGCAGACATGCAGAGGGAACCCTGAGAGCATTTCTTTTTTCATTTTTTTTTTTTTCTATTTTTTGGGGGGGGCTTTTCTTGTTCTTTTTTTTTAATTTGTTTTGTTTTGTTTTCCCTCTCTTTTCCTTTTTGTCTTTCTTCATTACTCAGTTTCTCATCTCTCTATACCTTCCTTCTCTTCCTGTTCCCTGAATACCTGGTGCTGAATACCTCTACGCTTCTAGCCAGGCTGTACTGCAGCACCTGAGAACAATTTCCCAGACCTCATAGCCACACCAGTGGAATCCCTAGGAGCTTTGCTGTTCTTTTTCCTTTCTGATTTTTATTTGTTCATTCTTTTCTTTTCTTTTCTTTTTTCTTCTTCCCCTTTTTGTTTTTCTCCATTTCATAGTCTCTCATCTCTCCACTCCAACAGCAAGCTCACCTAGCACTCTTTTTTGTTTGTTTGTATGTTTTT
>NW_004444039.1:9011964-9015458 GCF_000243295.1 Trichechus manatus latirostris | reverse complement strand
AGGCCACAGAGCAATCCTCAACAAGATCCAGAACGTTGACATAATTCAAAGTATCTTCTCTGACCACAATGCCATCAAGGTAGAAATTAACAACAAGAAGAGCAAGGAAAAAAAAATCAGTTACATGGAAACTGAATAATACCCTGCTTACACATCACTGGGTAATAGAAGAAATCAGAGATGGAATCAAAAATTCCTAAAATCCAATGAGAACGAAAACACATCATACCAAAACCTTTGGGACACAGCTAAGGCAGTCCTCAGAGGACAATTTATAGCAATAGACACACACATCAAAAAACAAGAAAGGGACAGAATAAAAACATTCACTACCCAACTCAAACAAATAGAAAGAAAACAGCAAACAAAGCCCACAGCCACCAGAAGAAAGGAAAGAATAAAGATCAGAGCAGAAATAAATGAAATAGGAGGCGTGGTGAACATGGTGGAGTAGTTAGACACTTCCTATATCCCTCTTACAACAAAGACCTGGAAAAACAAGTGCTTTGATTCTATGTGAACATCTGGCAGCCCTGAACAAGGCAAGCTTAAGAAATCCATCTGAGTCATACAGGAGAGGAAGACCGTTTAGAAGAGGTGAGGAAAGCTAGAGCCGCAGCTGCAAAACTGCAGAGCCACAGCCACGCCAGTCCGCGGTGAAGCAGGCAAACAGCTGTGCTGTGGGCATGCTCTGCAAGCAGTTTCTACATCGAGAGAGACCTGGCAGCAGAGATTCTGCTTGGACACTCTGAACCAGTGAAGAGCAGCTCCCAAGAGGCTAGAATAAGTACACGCGTGCACCCTTTTGAGGTGATTAAAACAAAAAAATTAAAAAGCCCATTTGGGAAAAACCTCTCTGCCTTTTACCTCCTCCCTCTGCACTCTGCACTGTATTTGGGAAAAACCTCTCTTCCTTTTACCTCCTCCCTCCACCCTCTGCACCGGGAGTCCACTGGGCTGGAAGGAGATCCCAAAAGCCCCCCCTTCCCCATTCTCCTGGCCTTGGAGAGGGAACAAATAAGCTTCTGGCTCCCTTAGGCCAGGATCACAGGGTCAGCACAGCTCCTTTGCTGGCCACAGAAATCAGAGGTCCACACTCTGAGTGCCTTACACCCCTTTTAGACTTGTGGGGACCCATCTCAACAGTGTTAGCCCTCACTGCCACAGTACAACAGGGCAAACATCTGAAGTTTAACTTCAACTGCTTCGGCTGTGAACGGGCAGATTTGTGACCCTCAGAAAGCCCTGCCCCTTAAATAGGCACATTATCGATCTGCAGCAGGGTCTTGAGGACTGGTGGTAGCTCCTATAGTGCCTAGTCACCTGCTACAGGAGTTCAAGAAAAAGTGGTGCCCTCGAGTTTTTACAGCCAACAGAGTGGGGTGCTCTTAGCCTGGCTGCAAAACTCACCTCCCTACTCACCCTAGAGAATAGGGACATGCTTTCCTTTCAGACTCTCAGGGGCAGCCAGCAGCCCCCTGCCAGAGTCCAGTGCCTGCACCAAACATCCATGCCTCTCTAGGACTGGGGGTGAGAGCCTGCATCACACACTTGGTGACTGACTACCTGAACACCCGAGCTGATCCCATATAGGAAAATTTAACAGACTCCTGTGTGCACATACTTACTTACAGAACTAACTACCTGGTGACAGGACATTAGAGATCAAAAGGTGTCAAAAATCAAACTAGTGCAAACTAGCAGCCTATTTGGGAATATCAAAATAAAACAAAATAAGAAGCTAGGTCTCACTAAGCAAACACAAAATAAAATTATAATTATTGATGGCTCAGAGACAACAGTCAATATCAAGTCATATAAAGAGGCAGTCCATGATGGCTTCAGCAACCTCCCAAAATAAAGAATCAACAAATTCTCTGGAGGAAGAGAACTTCTTGGAATTACCAGAGGCAGAATACAAAAGATTAATATACAGAACTCTGCTAGAAATAAGAAAGGAAATTCAACAGAATGCATAACAGCCAGAGAACATACAGACACAGTATTAGCGGAACTTAAAAAAAAGTTATTCAAGAACATAATGCCAAATTTAATAGGCTGCAAGTATCCATAGAGAGACAGCAATCAGAAATCCAGAAGATTAACAATAAAATTTCAGAATTAGACAACTCAATAGAAAGTCATAGGAGCAGAATTGAGGCAGTAGTAGTTAGAATTAGTGACATTGAAGATAAAGCACTTGAAGCCAACTTATTTGAGGAAAAATCAGATAAAAGAATTAAAAAGAATGAAGAAACTCAAAGAGTCATGTGGGACTCTATCAAGAAAAATAACCTACGATGATTGAAGTACCAGAACAGGGGAGAATAACAGAAAATACAGAGAAAATTATTGAAGATTTGTTGACAGAAAACTTCCCAGATATCATGAAAGATGAGAAGGTATCTATCCAAGATGCTCATTGAACCCCACATGAGGTAGATCCCAAAAGAAACTCACCAAGACATATTGTAATCAAACTTACCAAAACCAAAGATACAGAGAGAATTTTAAGAGCGGCTAAGGATAAAAGAAAAATCATCTACAAAGGAGAGTCAATTAGAATAACCTAGGACTACTCAGCAGAAACCATGAAGGCTAGAAGGCAATGAGATGACATATTTAAAGCCTTGAAGGAAAATAACTGTCAGCCAAGAGTTATATATCCAGCAAAACTGTCTCTCAAATATGATGGAGACATTAGGGCATTTCTAGATAAACAGAGGATCAGGGAATTTGCAAAACCAAACCAAAATTACAAGAAATACTAAACGTAGTCCTATGGTTAGATAATCAATAACACCAGCTAACAACACAAGCCTAGAACACAGGACAGAGCAACAAGATATTGACTCAGATACGGAAATCAAAATTACATCAAAGCTAAAACATTGAAAATATGGAAACAGATATCAATATGTAAAAAAAAGGATAACATTAAAACAAAAAAAAAGGGACTTAAAAAAATAGAGACATTGATTTTCTATATGGAGGGGATGTTAAGGTGATATAAAGTAATAAAAGACTGGTATAAACTTAGAAAAATAGAGGTAAATATTAAGGTAACCACAAAGGAATTTAACAATCCTACAAATTAAAATAAAAAAGTAGAAAAACATAAAGACCGAGGAAACACAAAATCTACAACAAAGAAAAAGATGAAAAGAAAATACATAAAGAAAAACGACTCAGCACAGAAAATTGAGGAGAACAAAGAAACTGTGAACAATACACTAAAAGAGATATCAGGATGACAGCACTAAACTCATACCTATCAATAATTATGCTGAATGTAAACGGACTTAATGCACCAATAAAGAGACGGAGAGTGGCAGATTGGAAAGAAAAGCATGATGCATCTATATGCTGCCTACAAGAGATGCACCTTAGACTTAAAGACACAAACTGGTTAAAACTCAAAGGATGGAAAAAAATATATCAAGCAAACCACACTCAAAAAAGAGCAGGAGTGGCAATATTAATCTCTGACAAAA
>NW_004444039.1:9000356-9010345 GCF_000243295.1 Trichechus manatus latirostris | reverse complement strand
AAAGGCATTCGACATAGTCCAACACCAATTCCTGATAAAAACTCTCAATAAAATAGGTATAGAAGAGAAATTTCTCAACATAATAAAGGGAATCTATGCAAAACCAATGGCCAACATCATTCTTAATGGAGAGAGGCTGAAAACATTCCACTTGAGAACAGAAACAAGACTAAGATGCCCTTTATCACCACTCCTATTTAACATTATGCTGGCAGTTCTAGCTAGAGCAATAAGGCAAGAAAAAGAAATAAAGGGCATCCAAATTGGTAATGAAGAAGTTAAACTGTCCCTGTTTGTGGATGATATCAT
Source organism: Trichechus manatus latirostris (assembly GCF_000243295.1). Lineage (NCBI taxonomy): Eukaryota > Metazoa > Chordata > Mammalia > Sirenia > Trichechidae > Trichechus > Trichechus manatus. Next base: position 9,010,036 of record NW_004444039.1, on the reverse strand, counting down.
ACTATACATAGAAAATCCTAAAGACTCCAAGAGAAATCTACTGGAACTAATAGAAAGATTCATCAGAGTAGCAGGATACAAGATAAACATACAAAAATCAGCTGGATTCCTATACACCAATAAGGAGAATGATATAAAGGAAATCAGGAAAACAATACCATTTATAATAGCCCCTAAAAAGATAAAATACTTAGGACTATATCTAACCAGGGATGTAAAAGACCTGTACAAAGAAAACTACAAAGCACTACTGCAAGAAACCAAAAAGGATCTACATAAATGGAAAGACATACCATGCTCATGGATAGGTAGACTCAACATAGTGAAAATGACAATTCGACTCAAAGCAATTTACAAATACAATGCAATCCTGATCCAAATACCAACAACGTTCTTCAAGGAGATGGAAAAACTAATCATTAACTTTATATGGAAAGGGAAGAAGTCCCGGATAGTTAAAGAACTATTGAAGAAGAAGAATAAAGTAGGAGGAGATCCACTATCTGACCTCAGAACCTACTATACAGCTATGGTAGACAAAACAGCCTGGTACTGGTACAATGACAGATACATTGACCAATGGAACAGAATTGAGAACCCAGATGTAAATCCATCTCCCTACGGTCACCTGATCTTCAACAAGGGCCCAAAGTCCATCAAATGGGGAAAAGACAGTCTTTTTAACAAACGTTCCTGGCAAAATTGGATGTCTCCCTGCAAAAAAGTGAAAAAGGACCCATAACTTACAATATACACAAAAACTAATTCAAAATGTATCAAAGATCTAAATATAAAACCAAAACCTATAAAGATCATAGAAGAAAAAATAGAATCAACTGAGACCATAATACTCAGCATTAACGGTGTACAAACCATAACTAACAACATACAAATTCCAGAAGATAAGCTAGATAACTGGGATCTTCTAAAAATTAAACACTCATGCTTATCAAAAGACTTCATCAAAAGAGTAAAAAGAGAACCTACAGACTAGGAAAAAAATTGTGGCTAATACAAATCTGACAAAGGTCTAATCTCTAAAATCTGCAAGAAAATCCAACACCTCCACAACAAAAAGCAAATAACCCAATAAAAAATGGGCAAAGGAAATGAACAGACACTTCATCAAAGAAGACATTCAAGCAGCTAACAGATACATGAGGAAATGCTGATGATCACTAGCCATTAGAGAAATGCAATTCTTAACCACAATGAGATATCATTTCACCCCAGCATTACTGGCGTGAATCAAAAACACAGAAAATAACAAATGTTGGAGAGGCTGCGGGGAGATTGGAACTCTTATGCACTGCTGGTGGGAATGCAAAATGACACAACCATTTTGGAAAAGTATATGGTGCTTCCTTAGAAAGCTAGAAAAAGTTATACCATATGATCCAGCAATCCCACTCCTAGGAATATATCCTAGAGAAATAAGAGCTGTCACATGAATAGACATATGCACACCCATGTTCATTGCAGCATTGTTCACAATAGCAAAAAGATGGAAACAACCTAGATGCCCATCAACAGAAGAACGGATAAACAAACTATGGTACTTACAATGGAATACTACTCAAGGACAAAGAACAATGATGAATCTGCAAAGCATCTTACAACATGGATGAATCTGGAGGGCATTATGCTGAGTGAGATAAGTCAATCACAAAAGCACAAATATTGTACGAGACCACTACTATAAAAACCCGTGAAAATGTTTACACACAAAAAGAAACAATCTTTGCTGGTTACAAACAATCTTTGCTGGTTATACAATAGATAAGTGGTAACTTTGGTGAAGGGTAAGACAGTACAAAATACTGGGGAAGCCAGCACAACTTGTACAAGGAAAGGTCATGGAAGCTCCATAGACACATCCAAACTCCCCGAGGGACTGAATTGCTGGGTGGAGGGCTGTGGGGACCATGGTCTTGAGGAACATCTAGCTCAATTGGCATAACAGTTTATAAAGACAACGTTCTACATTCTGCCTTGGTGAGTAACGTCTGGGGTCTTAAAAGCCTGTGAGTGGCCATCTAAGATACTCCACTGGTCTCACCCCTTCAGGAGCAAGGGAAAATGAAGAAAATTAAAGACACAAGGGAAAGATTAGTCCAAAGGACTAATAGACCGCAAGTACCATGACCTCCACCAGACTGAGTTCAGTACAACCAGATGGTGCCGGCTACCACCACTGACTGCTCTGACAGGGATCACAATACAGGGTCCCAGACAGAGCTGGAGAAAAATGTAGTACAAAATTCTAACCCACAAAAAAAGACGAGACTTACTAGCCTGAGAGAGACTAGAGAAATTCTGAGAGTATGGCCCCCAGTCACCCTTTTAGCTCAGTAATGAAGTCACTCTGGAGATTCACTTTAAGCCAAAGATTAAACAGACCCATAGGACAAAACGAAACTAAGGGGGCACATCAGCCCAGGGACAAGGACTAGAAGGCAGGAGGTGACAGGAAAGCTGGTAATAGGGAACTCATGTTCGAGAAGGGAGAGTACGGACATGTCATGGGATTGTTAACCAATGTCATAAAACAATATATGTACTAACTGTTTAATGAGAAGCTAGTTTGCTCTGTAAACCTTCATCTAAAGTACAATTAAAAAAAGAGAGGAAAAAAAAAAGAACATCTTACCAAAAAACAAAAGAAAGTAAAGAGTGGCGTTTGAATAAAAATGATTTTTAAGGACATGTGAGCCGGTACTTTCTAAATGTTATCTCCTTCAAGATACTCTCTATAAGAGACTTCATTTTCCATTGAAGCTACCAATATTTTATTTTTACATTTTATATATTTAGTTTTTAATCTTAAAGGTATTTTTGCAAGAATAATACAAATAACTTGTTTTCATGAACTATTTAAGGATAAATTGCTGACATGATGCTCCACCACCCCTGAAAGCATTAGTGTGTAGCCCCTACAAACAAGGACATTCTTCAACATAACCGCAATACAACCATCCAAATCAGAAATTCAACATTGTTACATTATCGCCAGCTAATCCACAGACTCCAATCAAGTTAGCCTATTGTTTCAGTTCTAAAAGATACAATCCAGGTGTCTTAGTTACCTAATGCTGTTGAAACACAAATACCACAAGTAACTGCCTTTAAAGAACAAAAATTTATTTTCTCACACTTCAGAAACTAGCAGTTCAAATTCAGGGCTCAGCTCTAGAGGGAGGTCCTTCTTGTTGATTTCAGCTTCTAGTAGCGACCAGCAATTCTTGTAGCTGCCTCTGTCTCCATTGTCTGTCTTCCTCTTCTCCCTGTGTGTCTCTGTGTCCATTCTGCTCCCTTTATATCTCAGAAGTGATTAGATGTAGGACCCACTCTACTCAGGCTTGGCCTAATTAGCATAACAAAGAAAGCTCGATTTCCAAACAGGATCATAACCCAAAGTATAAAGCCAAAAAACAAACCCGTTGCCGTTGTGTCAATTCCGACTCATAGCAACCCTATAGGACAGAGTACAACTGCCCCATAGGGTTTCCAAGGCTATAAATCTTTATGGAAGCCACTGCCACATCTTTCCCCCATGGAGAGGCTGATGGGTTCAAACCGCTGACCTTTTGGTTAGCGGTCAAGCGCTTTAGCCACTGTGCCACAAGGACTCCATTTACAGGTATCCAGAAACCAAACCAAACCCGCTGCCCATGAGTCGATTTCAACTTATAGCGACCCTATAGGGCAGAGTAGAACTGCCTCATGGGGTTCCAAGGAGCGGCTGGTGGATTCAAACTGCCAACATTTTGGTTAGCAGCCGAGCTTGTAACCACTGTGCCACCAGGGCTCCAGGATTTTAATACATATTTTGGAAGAACACAACTCAGTCCCTAACACCAGGTAACCTAAGCACATCAAGTTGTCGTGGTTCTTTAGGTGCCCTCGGTCTTTCCTTTATTTTCAAGTCCTTGACAACTTTGAAGATCATGGGCCAGGTGGACAAAGGAGGAAAGCATATTCAATGGCAATGGGAAAAATTCAAAATATGTTCTTTTTTCCTCATTATCAGGGTTTTGCATAGATTATTCTGACAATACCTTATGCTGTTAGTCTCTCATTTTCTCTGTAGAAATAATCACCCTATTAGAAGTTGGCATATGAATTGGGATCGTCTATTATGTTTTCATAAAATATATGAAAATGGTTCAACTATGCCCTTCCTTACTCCTGGAGTAAACAAACTATAATATTATGACACCAGTTTCCTTTGAATTAGTATTAGAAATTCTACACAAAAGAATAGAATCACTGGGTGGAGTGATTTCTGGACTTCCCCGGAAATCCCAGCTCCACGTGTCCTCATGAACAGATCTGCGGCTTTTCTACACTGGTCTCTTTTCTATACCACGGAGGCACTGTGTTTGCCACAAGTGACCCCCATGGAAATGATGGCTCTTGAGGTGCCCAGCAGCCTGGACCCCTCTCCTTTAGCCTCTATCCTACGTGTGGCAGAGATCATTCCCATATTCACTATGGCACCCCAGGGACCAAGCTTTACCTTCTACAAATACTTTCCTGAAGGGTTAATGGGACAGAAGGAAAAGGAGAAGAATAAAGACAGGGAAGGAAAGAAAGAAAAAGCATAAAGGAAAAACACAGGCATCTTGTAACTATTGCTAAAGCCTAAAATCCACCAGATGATCCCACACCGGCCAGTTGGTTGCCACACAACCTCATCAGATAGTCAGTTCACTCCTACCCCCCATCCCCTATCTCCCCTACTAAGAGAAATGTTTGGGGCAACTTTATGCTTCAGGTCTGGACCGAACTAGTTCAAGAGAGAGCACCTTTCTACCACCTCCATCATCCAACTTCTCTAAGTCCTTATTTCCAGCCCCAAGATTAAGCTCTGCAGTTTTGAACTCAAAGTACAACTGTGGAGCAGCTCTATTCTGCACACATGGGGTCACCATGAGTCAGAATCGACTCCATGGAAACTAAGGACAAAAGCGGAGGGCATACCCATTCTGTTCTGGGGAGGCTCCATCCGGTGCACTAGCCTGTGGCTGGCCTGTGGCCTCTGCAAGACAACCACAGCGTATGCAGCAATGTGTTTTTCAAGGTCAGAGTGATTCGGTCTTGCACGACAATGCATGGAAAACCAACAGAAGCATCTAGCTAGAACCTTGCCAGGCTCAGACTAGGTTTTTAATTTTTTGTTTGTTTGCTTAAGACTCTAAATAAAAGTTTAAAAGCCTTGACATGAGTCCAGCCCCACTCATAGTCAACTTACACCTAGTAATTATCATCATGGAAAACAAAAACATTAATATTATACACTTTCTCTGCCTCCACTCATGTCCCTACTCCATTTCACTAAAAAATGCTACTGCTTAAAAGAGGGTTGCATTTTATAATAACTTCAACAGTTCAAGAGGTTCTCTATCAGGTTAACCTCTGCTGGTTGTAATAACTTATACTTGTCCATTGTACGTGATAATTCACAAAATGCTTTCACATCCTTCTTTTACGTCTAACTGCTCTGGGTGTGTCTGGTGATGCATTTTTACAGATCAGGAAATGGAAGTTTATGTAGCTTTAAAAGGGCAGTGGGAGGAACAGAATCCCAAACCTCTGGTCTGATGAGTATTTCACTGTTGCACACTGCCTCCTTGCTTCATGATTAGACACGAACAAGAAATGTGTGTGCAATTATTGTAGATGCCAAAGGCTGGGGATAGGGGATTCGGAATCAAAGTTACCGTGTCCCTGAAGGGGAAAATTAATGGATATAAATTTAGGGGTTGTGAACATCTTTGAGTGCATTTCCCTTTTCCCTACTTTTCCAACAGAAATTATCCTCCTTCTTCCTTCTCCCTCTCCATGAAAAACTGCATCAAACCTCAGGAATGCAGGACTTTTTCTCTAATATGTCTCTTCCGATTCATTCTCCCTTCCAGTTCACCCCCTAGTCTGCAGTGCACCCATGAGAAGGTATGCCATTTGCACACACTTGCGTATTGTTTATACATGTCCTTAGATCTTTGCCAAGTGTAGATGCTGTGTCTCAGTTTCCTTTGCAAAAATAGATGCTTACACATACGTTTCTTTGAATATGTTCCTTATTTTGTTCTTTGTTTATCCTTGGCATGTCTTGGTGTCTATCATATACATGCTGCAATGTACCGTGTTCTGTCTCTTTTGCATCCTCACATACTGTATGTAACCGTCTTCAGCACATGGGGATGCTCAGGAGATTTCACTAATTGATTTTAAGTTTTCTCAAAGAACATTCATTATCATCGTGCCCACACTGGAAAAGTGTCAGATGTCCATGTCTACTTGGCAGAAATAAATTGACTCGTGAATGTTAATACCAAACCAGTTGCCGTTGACTTGATTCCAACTCATAGCGACCATATGTGTGTCAGAGTAGAAATATGTTCCATAGGGATTTCAATGGCTGATTTTCAGAAGTAGATCATCAGTCCTTTCTTCCAAGGTGCCTCTGGGTGGCCTCCAACAGCCAGCCTTTCCGTTAACAGCTGAGCATGTTAACCATTTGGCCCTCCCAGAAATTCCTCATGAGTGTTAATACCTCAGTAATGTATTCTTTCATAGATAAGAATTTTTTAAGAAAATGCTCTTTCAATAGACCTGGATGTCATGACTGTGTACAGACTCGTTCTTTCTCCAGGAAAAAAGACAGGCACCGTCACAACACGCCTTCCAGAATGTGTTTGTGGTGGGGATAATACAGATGCCAAGAGCTGGGTCCCTTACCTAGAGCTGACAGATTCTTTTTATCCGTCATATCTCAAGCATCAGATCACTAATTCATGTACAGGATAAGACAACTGCCAAATTATTAAACTACAGAGAGAAGCTCCTCAGACGCCTGTCACGTTGATGAGAGCAGCACCGTCCTCTGACCTTGGCTGGTTCAAGGTCGATAATGAGACAAGCCAGGCAGGAAGCGCAGCGTGGGCTGACTCCATTCGCTCTCGCTCTGGACGCACTCGGGAGCACCACGTCTCCTGTCAATTAGTGATGGTGAACCTGGGACTGCTGATTACCAGAGACATGGCATGGCGAGCTGCCGTTACGTTTACGCCTGTGTCCTGCTGCATTTTAATTAGCCCTAGTCCCTTGTCTGTGTCTTCAGAGCTTCATTATTGCCATTTCCAAAAAATTCAAAAAAGGCTTTTTACGTCTCCTATCATTCATTGGAAGAAATGTTGAACATTCTAGTAATGGGGTTTGATGACACTGGATTCTGGATAAAGGCTTCAGTGGCATCTTAGAATAATATAGCCTTCACCTGGTCATAGCTGTGTGCAGCAGGACCAATCGGAAATCTACAAGGAGAGATGGACAGTTTCTGGTACGGAAGCCATGGGAAACAGGTGGGAAAGAGACAAAATAAACATGTGATGGTAGCTGTCACTTACTATGGGTATGTGTGTGTAGGAGTCTGAGGAAAAAAAACAACAAGCAAGCAAGCAAGCTTTGCATTCACAAAGAACAGAATAAAAGGAAGGAATAAAAAATCTAAAAAGGGGAAAGTCTTAATTTCAGAATAAACACTTCACCCTTAGCATCCTATGATCGATTTAAAATTCTTCTATTATGGTCAAATCGTGGGTTGTTTAACTTTTATAAGGAGAAATGGTTTAGGGCTTTGGAAAAATAATACTATCCAGATATATTTAGCTAGCAGAGAAGAGTTTAAAATATTAAAGCTGGCAGGCTTTTGTTCTTGTAAACCAACAACACTTTTCCTAGAGTGGTGCTTCTCAAACTTGAGAGAGTATCAAAATCACCAGGAGGGTGCTCCCATCTCCACCCTACCTCCAGGGTTTCTGATTCGGTAGGTCCAGGGTGAAGCCTGAGAGTTTACATTTCTCCAAGTTCCCAGGTAATGTTGATGCTGCTGATGGTTGGGAGGGGATCATACTCTGAGAACCACTGTCCAAAATCAGAGTCCCTGGTGGTGCAAACAGTTAACACACTCAGCTGCCTGTTAACCCAAAGGTTGATGGGCGGAGTCCACCCAGAGGCACCTCAGAAGAAAGGCCTGGAGATCTACTTCTGAAATATCATCCATTGAAAACCCTATGCAGCACAGTTCTACTCTGACACATATGGGGTCTCCATGAGTCAGAATAAGCTCCAGGGCAACTGGTACAGGTGCTGGTCCTACAGGCAGTTACCTAAACTACAGGTGTAGTGCCTAGGAAAAATAATGAGTCCTTAATCCTTGCCTTTTAAAGCAAAGAAAATGTTACACATGACCACCTGTGTTAGTTAACAAAACGTTTAGGGTGAAACTGATCTGCAATAACATCATTATTTGTTCAATGGTGTGAAATGAAGTATTTGTTTTGTTTTAGTGAAGTTCTTTACTGAAATAATATTTATAACGAGTTCATTCTAAAATAAAAAGGACATCTCTTCACATAGGTCATGCCTTCAGAATGCTACCTTCAAAACTTCGTCTCATATATACAGGATAAAGGATAACTACTCATAGGTTGTGCAGTGGTTAAGAGCTATGTCTGCTAACCAAAAGGTTTCAAGTCTGTGCACGTCTATGGATGCTCCTTCATGTCTGTGCACGTGTCTGGATGCTGTTTCAGATCCGTTAAAGTGTATAGAAGCTATTTCAAGTCTGTGCACGTGTATGGATGCTGTTTCAAGTCCTTCAACGTGTACAGATACTGTTTCTTGTCCGTGCAACTGTATGGATGCTGTTTCACGTCCGTCAACGTGTATAGATACTCTTTCATCTCCGTGAACGTGTATGGGTGCTGTTTCATGTCTGTGCACGTGCATGGATGCTGTTTCAAGTCTGTCAACGTGTAAGGATTCTGCTTCATGTCCGTGCACGTGTGTGGATGCCGTTTCAATTCTGTCAACGTGTATGGATGCTGTTTCATGTCCATGCACGTGTATGGAAGCTGTTTCAAGTCCGTTAACGTGTATGGATGCTGTTTTATGTCTGTGCACATGTATGGATGCTGTTTCAAGTCCGTTAACGTCTATGGAAGCTGTTTCATTTCTGTGAACGCGTATGGATGCTGTTTCACGTCCATCAACGTGTATGGTTGCTCTTTCATGTCTGTGCACGTGTATGGATGCTGTTTCAAGTCCGTTATCGTGTATGGATGCTGTTTCATGTCCGTGCACGTGTATGGATGCTGTTTCAAGTCCGTTAACGTGTATGGATTCTGTTACATATCCATGCACGTGTAGAGATGGTGTTTCAAGTCCGTTAACGTGGATGAATGCTGTTTCATGTCTGTGCACGTCTGTGGATGCTGTTTCAAGTCCATCAACGTGTACGGTTGCTGCTTCATCTCTGTGCATCTGTATGTATGCTCTTACAAGTCCGTTAAAGTGTACGGATGCTGTTTCATCTCTGTGAACGTGTATGAATCCTCTTTGAAGTCCAACGAGGTGTATGGCTGCTGTTGCATGTCTGTGCACCTGTATGGAAACTGTTTCAAGTCCGTTAACGTGTATGGATGCTGTTTCATGTCCGTGCACGTTTATGGATACTGTTTAAAGTCCGTGAATGTGTATGGATGCTGTTTCATGTCCGTGCACGTGTATGGATGCTGTTTCAAGTCCGTTAACGTGTATGGGTGCTGTTTCATGTCCGTGCATGTGTATGGAAGCTGTTTCAAGTCCGTTAACGTGTATGGATGCTGTTTCAT
>NW_004444039.1:8995938-8998365 GCF_000243295.1 Trichechus manatus latirostris | reverse complement strand
TTCATGTCTATCAACGTGTATGGATGCTGTTTCAAGGCCATTAACGTGTATGGTTGCTGTTTCATGTCTGTGAACGTGTATGGATGCTATTTGAAGTCCGCCAACTTGTACGGTTGCTGTTTCATGTCTGTGCACGTGTATGGATGCTGTTTCAAGACCGTTAACGTGTATTGATACTGTTTCAACTCCGTGCACGTGTATGGAAGTTGTTTGAAGTCCGTTAAAGTTTATGGATGCTATTTCATGTCTGTGCACGTGTATGGATGCTATTTGAAGTCCGTCAACGTGTACGGTCGCTGTTTCAGGTCTGTGCACGTGAATGGATGCTGTTTCAAGACCGTTAACGTGTATTGATACTGTTTCAACTCCGTGCACGTGTATGGAAGCTGTTTGAAGTCCGTTAAAGTTTATGCATGCTTTTTCATGTCTGTGAACGTGTATGGATGCTATTTGAAGTCCGTCAACTTGTACGGTTGCTGTTTCATGTCTGTGCACGTGTATGGATGCAGTTTCAAGTCCGTTAACGTGTATGGATGCTGTTTCATGTCCGTGCACGTGTATGGATGCTGTTTCAAGTCCGTTAACGTGTACGAATGCTATTTCATGACGGTGGACGTGTTTCGATGCTGTCTCAATTCCGTTAACCTGTATGGATGCTCTTTCATATCCATGCATGTGTATGGATGGTGTTTCAAGTCTGTTAAGGTGTATGGATGCTGTTTCATTTCTGTAAACGTCTATGCATGCTGTTTCAAGACCGTTAACGTGTATGGATGTTGTTACATATCCGTGCACGTGTATGGACGCTGTTTCAAGTCCTTTAATGTGTGTGGATGCTGTTTCATTTCTGTGAACGTGTATGGATGCTGTTTCAAGTCCATCAACGTGTACGGTTGCTGTTTCATGTCTGTGCACCTGAATGGATGCTGTTTCATGTCCGAGCAAGTGTATGGAAGGTGTTTCAAGTCCGGTAACGGGTATGGATGCTCTTTCATGTCCGTGCACGTGTATGGATACTGTTTCAAGTCCATTAATTGGTATGGATGCCGTTTCTTCCCCGATCAAGTGTATGGATGCTGCTTCATGTCCGTGTACGTGTATGGAAGCTGTTTCATGTCTGTGAACGTTTATGGATGCTGTTTCAAGACCATCAACGTGTACGGTTGCTGTTTCATGTCTGTGCACCTGAATGGATGCTGTTTCATGTCCGAGCAAGTGTATGGATGCCGTTTCCGGTCCGTGCACGTGTATGGAAGATGTTAAAAGTCCGTTAACGTTTATGGATGCTGTTTCATGTCCCTGCACCTGTATGGAAGCTGTTTCAAGTCCGTTAACGTTTATGGATGCTTTTTCATGTCTGTAAACATCTATGGATGCTGTTTCATGTTTGTGAACGTGTATGGAAGCTGTTTCAAGTCCGTTAACGTTTCTGGATGCTATTTCATGTCTGTGCACGTGTATGGAAGCTGTTTCAAATCCGTTAACGTGTATGTATGCTGTTTCAGGTTTGTGAACGTGTATGGATGCTGTTTCAAGTCCATCAACGTTTATGGTTGATGTTTCATGTCTGTGAACGTGTATGGATGCTGTGTCAAGTCCATCAACGTGTACGGTTGCTGTTTCATGTCTGTGCACCTGTATGGATGCTAATTCAAGTCCGTTAACGTGTATGGATGCCGTTTTATTTCTGTGAACGTGTATGGATGCTGTTTCAAGTCCGTTAACGTGTATGGTTGCTGTTTCATGTCTGTGCACCTGTGTGGATGCTGTTACAAGGCCGTTAACGTGTATGCATGCTGCTTCATGTCTGTGAACGTGTATGAATCCTGTTTGATGTCCATCGAGGTGTACGCTTTCTGTTGCATGTCTGTGCACCTGTATGGAGGCTGTTTCAAGTCCGTTAACCTGTATGGAAACTGTTTCAAGTCCGTTAACGTGTATGGATGCTGTTTGATGTCCGTGCATGTGTATGGAAGCTGTTTCAAGTCCGTTAACGTTTCTGGATGGTGTTTCACGTCCGTGCAAGTGTATTGAAGCTGTCGCAAGTCCGTTAATGTGTATGGGTGCTGTTTCATATCCGTGCACGTGTATGGACGATGTTTCAACTCCGTTAACGTCTATGGATGCTGTTTCATCTCTGTGAACGTGTATGGACGCTGTTTCAAGTCCATCAACGTGTATGTTTGCTGTCTCATGTCTGTGAACGTGTACGGATGCTGTTTCAAGTCTATCAACGTGTATGGTTGCTCTTTCATGTCTGCGCACGTGTATGGATGCTGTTTCATGTCCGTGCACATGTATGGAAGATCTTTCAAGTCCGTTAACGTGTATGAATGCTGTTTCAAGTCCATCAACGTGTACGGATGCTGTTTCATGTCTGTGCACCTGTATGGATCCTGTTTCAAGACCGTTAACGTGTATGGATGC
>NW_004444039.1:8989690-8995838 GCF_000243295.1 Trichechus manatus latirostris | reverse complement strand
TTTCAAGTCCATCAACGTGTACGGATGCTGTTTCATGTCTGTGCACCTGTATGGATCCTGTTTCAAGACCGTTAACGTGTATGGATGCTGTTTCACGTCCGTGCACGTGTATCGAAGCTGCTTTAAGTCCGTTAATGTGAATGGATGTTGATACATTTCCGTGCACGTGTATGGATGCTGTTTAAAGTCCGTGAATGTGTATGGATGCTGTTTCATGTCCGCGCACGTGTATGGATGCTGTTTCAAGTCTGTCAACGTGTATAATTGCAGTTTAATGTCCGTGGAAGTGTATCTATGCTGTTTCAAGTCGGTTACTTATATGGATGCTGTTTCATGTCTGTGAACGTGTATGGATGCTGTTTCTATTCCGATAACGTGTATGGATGCTGTTTTAGGTCCGTGTACGTGTATGGAAGATGTTTCAAGTCCATTAAAGTTTATGTATACTGTTTCATGTCTGTGCATGTCTATGGAAGCTGTTTCAAGTCCGTTAACGTATATGAATGCTATTTCATGTCTGTGCACGTGTATGGATGCTGCGTCAAGTCCGTTAACGTGTATGGATGCTGTTTCAGGTCCGTGCACGTGTATGGAAGATGTTTGAAGTCGGTTAACGTGTGTGGATGCTCTTTCATTTCTGTGAAAGTGTATGCATGCTATTTCAAATCCATCAACGTGTATGGTTGCTCTTTCATGTCCGTGCACCTGTATGGATGCTGTTTCAAATCCGATAACGTGTATGGATGCTGTTTCATGTCTGTGAACGTGTATAGTTGCTGTTTCGAGTCCATCAACGTGTACGGTTGCTGTTTCATGTCTGTGCACCTGTATGGATGCTGTTTCAAGACCGTCAACGTGTATTGATACTGTTTCACGTCCGTGCACGTGTATGGAAGCTGTTTCAAGACGATTAACGTGTATGCATGTTGTTACATGTCCGTGTACGTGTATGGATGCAGTTCCAAGTCCGTGAATGTGTATGGATGCTGTTTCATCTCCGTGCACGTGTATGGATGCTGTTTCAAGTCCGTCAAAGTGTATAATTGCAGTTTAATGTCCGTGAACGTGTATGCATGCTGTTTCAAGTCCATCAACTTGTATGGTTGCTCTTTCATGTCCGTGCACGTGTATGGACGCGGTTTCAAATCCGTTAACGTGTATGGATGCTGTTTCATGTCCGTCAACGTTTCTGGATGATGTTTCATATCCGTGCACGTGTATGGAAGCTGTTTCAATTTCCTTAACGTTTCTGGATGCTGTTTCATATCTGTGCACGTGTATGGATGCTATTTCAATCCCGTTAACGTGTGTGGATGCTGTTTCAGGCCCGGGCACGTTATGGAAGCTGTTTCAAGTCCGTTAAGGTGTATGGATGCTGTTTCATTTCTGTGAACGTGTATGCATGTTGTGTCAAGTCCATCCACGTGTATGGTTGTTCTTTCATGTCTGTGCACGTGTATGGATGCTGTTTCATGTCCGTTAACGTGTATGGATGCTGTTTCACATCCGTGCACGTGTATGGAAGCTGTTTCAAGTCCGTTAACGTGTATGGATGTTGATACATGTCCGTGCACGTGTATGGATGCTGTTTAAAGTCCGTGAGTGTGTATGGATGCTGTTTCATGTCCGTGCACGTGTATGGATGCTGTTTCAAGTCCGTTAACGTGTATGGATGCTGTTTCATGTCCGTGCATGTGTATGGAAGCTGTTTCAAGTCCGTTAACGTGTATGGATGCTGTTTCATATCCATGCAAGTGTATTGAATCCGTGTCAAGTCCGTTAATGTGTATGGATGCTGTTTCATGACCGTGCACGTGTATGGATGCTGTTTCATATCCATGCAAGTGTATTGAATCCGTGTCAAGTCCGTTAATGTGTATGGATGCTGTTTCATGACCGTGCACGTGTATGGATGCTGTTTCATATCCATGCAAGTGTATTGAATCCGTGTCAAGTCCGTTAACGTGTATGGATGTTGTTACATGTCCGTGCACGTGTATGGACGCTGTTTCAAGTCCGTTAAAGTGTGTGGATGCTGTTTCATTTCTGTGAACGTGTATGGATGCTGTTTCAAGTCCATCAACGTGTATGGGTGCTCTTTCATGTCCGTGCACGTGTCTGGATGCTGTTTCTTGTCTGTGAACGTGTATGGATGCTTTTTCAAGGCCATCAACGTGTATGGTTGCTCTTTATGTCTGTTCACGTGTATGGATGCTGTTTCATGTCCGTTAACGTGTATGGATGCTGTTTCATGTCCGCGCACGTGTATGGAAGATCTTTCAAATCCGATAACGTGTATGAATGCTTTTTCAAGTCCATCAACGTGTACGGATGCTGTTTCATGACCATGCACGTGTATGGAAGATCTTTCAAATCCAATAACGTGTATGAATGCTTTTACAAGTCCATCAACGTGTATGGATGCTGTTTCATGTCCGTTAACGTGTATGGATGCTGTTTCATGACCGTGCACGTGTATGGAAGCTGTTTCAAGTCCGTTAAAGTTTATGTATACTGTTTCATGTCCTTGCACGTGTATGGATACTGTTTCATGTCCGTTAACGCTTATGAATGCTATTTCATGTCTGTGCACGTGTATGGATGCTGCGTCAAGTCCGTTAACGTGTACGGATGCTGTTTCAGGTCTGTGCACGTGTATGGACGATGGTTCAAGTCCGTTAACGTTTACGGATGCTGTTTCATGTCCGTGCACGCGTATGGACGATGTTTCAAGTCCGTTAACGTGTGTGGATGCTCTTTCATTTCTGTGAAAGTGTATGCATGCTATTTCAAGTCCATCAACGTGTATGGTTGCTCTTTCATGTCTGTGTACGTGTATGGATGCTGTTTCAAGTCCATCAACGTGTACGGTTTCTGTTTCATGTCTGTTCACCTGTATCGATGCTGTTACAAGACCGTCAACGTGTATTGATACTGTTTCACTTTCGTGCACCTGTATGGAAGCTGTTTCAAGTCCGTTAACGTTTCTGGATGCTGTTTCATGTCCGTGCACGTGTATGGACGCTGTTTCAAGTCCGTTAACGTGTATGGATGCTGTTTCAAGTCCATCAACGTGTATGGGTGCTCTTTCATGTCTGTGCACGTGTATGGATGCTGTTTGAAATCCGTTCACGTGTATGGATGCTGTTTCATATCCGTGCACGTCTATGGAAGCTGTTTCAAGTCCGTTAACGTTTATGGATGATTTTTCATGTCTGTGCACGTGTATGGATGCTGTTTCAAGTCGGTTAACGTGTATGGATCCTGTTTCACGCCCGGGCACGTGTACGGAAGCTGTTTCAAGTCCGTTAAAGTTTATGGATGCTGTTTCATGTCGTTGCACGTGTAGGGATGCTGTTTCCAGTCCGTTAACGTGTATGGATGCTGTTTCAAGTCCGTTAACGTGTATGAATGCTATTTCATGTCTGTGCACGTGTACGGATGCTGTTTCATGTCTGTGAAAGTGTATGGATGCTGTTTCAAGTCCATTTAACTTGTACATTTCTGTTTCATGTCTGTGCACCTGTATGGATGCTGTTACAAGACCGTTAATGTGAATGGGTGCTGTTTCATGTCTGTGCACGTGTATGAATCCTGTTTGAAGTCCATCGAGGTGTATGGTGGCTGTTGCATGTCTGTGCACCTGTATGGAGGCTGTTTCAAGTCCGTTAATGTGAATGGGTGCTGTTTCATATCCGTGCACGTGTATGGAAGCTGTTTCAAGTCCGTTAACGTTTATGGATGCTATTTCATGTCTGTGCACCTATATGGATGCTGTTTCATGTCCGTGCACGTGTATGGAAGCTGTTTCAAGTCCGTTAACGTTTATGGATGCTGTATCATGTCTGTGCACGTGTATGGACAATGTCTCAAGTCCGTTAACGTGTGTGGATGCTCTTTCATTTCTGTGAAGGTGTATGTATGCTGTTTCAAGTCCATCAACGTGTATGGTTGCTCTTTCATGTCTGTGCACGTATATGGTTGCTCTTTCAAATCCCTTAACGTGCATGGGGGCTGTTTCATATCTGTGAACGTGTATGGATGCTGTTTCAAGTCCATCAACGTGTACGGTAGCTGTTTCATGTCTTTGCACCTATATGGATGCTGTTTCAAGACCGTCAACGTGTATTGATACTGTTTCACGTTCGTGCACGTGTATGGAATTTGTTTCAAGTCCGTTAAATTTTATGGATGATGTTTCATGTCTGTGCATGTGTATGCATGCTGTTTCAAGTCCGTTAACGTGTATGTATGCTGTTTCAGGTCCTTGCACGTGTATGGAAGCTGTTTCAAGTCCGTTCACGTTTATGGATGCTGTTTCATGTCTGTGCATGTGTATGCATGCTGTTTCAAGTCCGTTAACGTGTGTGGATGCTGTTTTATGTCCGTGCACGTGTATGGAAGCTGTTTCAAGTCCGGTAACGTTTATGGATGCTGTTACATGTCTGTGCACGTGTATGGATGCTGTTCAAGTCCGTTAATGTGTATGGATGCTGTTTCAGGTCCGTGCACGTGTATGGACGCTGTTTCAAATCCGTTAACGTGTATGGACGCTGTTGCATGTCTGTGAATGTCTATGGATGCTGTTTCACTCCATCAACATGTATGGATGCTGTTTCATGTCCGTGCACTTGTATGGATGCTGTTTCAAATCCGTCAATGTTTCCGGATGCTGCTTCATATCTGTGAATGTGTATGCATGCTGTTTCAAGTCCATCCACGTGTATGGTTCTTCTTTCATATCTGTGCACGTGTATGGATGCTGTTTCAAGTCCGTTAAGGTGTATGGATGCTGTTTCATATTCGTGCACGTGTATGGAAGCTGTTTGAATTCCGTTAACATTTATAGATGCTATTTCATATCTGTGCACGTGTATGGATGCTATTTCAAGTCCGTTAACTTATGTGGATGCCGTTTCAGGCCCGGGCACGTGTATGGAAGCTGTTTCAATTCCGTTAACGTGTATGGATTCTGGTTCATGTCCATGCACGTGTATGGATGCTGTTTCAAGTCCGTTAACGTGTATGGATGCTGTTTCGTGTCCGTGAACGTGTATGGATACTGTTTCAAGACCAGTAATTAGTATGGAAGCCGTTTATTACCCGATCAAGTGTATGGATGCTGCTTCATGTCCGTGCACGTGTATGGATGCTGTTTCAAGTCCATCAACGTGTATGGTTGCTCTTTCATGTGTGTGCACGTGTATGGATGCTCTCTCAAATCCGTTAACGTGTATGGATACTGTTTCATGTCTGTGCACCTGTATGGATGCTGTTACAAGTCCGTTAACGTGTATGGATGCTGTTTCATGTCTGTGAACGTGTATGAATCCTGTTTGAAGTCCATCGAGGTGTATGATTGCTGTTGCATGTCTGTGCACCTGTATGGAGGCTGCTTCAAGTCCGTTAACGTGAATGGATGCTGTTTCATGTCCGTGCACGTGTATGGAAGCTGTTTCATGTCTGTGAACGTGTATGGATGCTGTTTCAAGTCCATCAACGTGTATGGTAGCTGTTTCATGTCTTTGCACCTGTATGGATGCTGTTTCAAGACCGTCAACGTGTATTGATACTGTTTCACGTTCGTGCATGTGTATGGAAGCTGTTTCAAATCCGTTAACGTGTATGCATGCTGTTTCAGGTCCGTGCACGCGTATGGAAGCTGTTTCAAGTCAGTTAACTTGTACGGTTGATTTTTCGTGTCTGTGCACCTTTATGGATGCTGTTTCAAGTCCGTTAACGTGTATGGATGCTGTTTCATATCCGTGCACGTGTATGGAACCTGTTTCAAGTCTGTTAACGTTTATGGATGCTGTTTCATGTCCGTGCACGTGTACGGACACTGTTTTAAATCCGTTAACGTGTATGGATGCTGTTACATGTCTGTGAATGTCTATGGATGCTGTTTCACTCCATCAACATGTATGGATGTTGTTTCATGTCCGTGCACGTGTACGGACGCTGTTTCAAATCCGTTAACGTATATGGATGCTGTTACATGTCTGTGAATGTCTATGGATGCTGTTTCACTCCATCAACATGTATGCATGCTGTTTCATGTCCGTGCACGTGTATGGATGCTGTTTCAAGTCCGTTAACGTGTATGGATGCTGTTTCATTTCTCTGAACGTGTATGCATGCTGTGTCA
>NW_004444039.1:8985164-8989353 GCF_000243295.1 Trichechus manatus latirostris | reverse complement strand
ATGTGTGTGCACGTTTATGGATGCTGTTTCAAGTCCCTTAACGTGTATGGATTCTGTTTCATGTCCTTGCACGTGTATGGATGCTGTTTCAAGTCCGTTAAGGTGTATGGATGCTGTTTCATGTCCGTGCACGCGTATGGATGCTGTTTCAAGTCCATCAACGTGTATGGTTGCTGTTTCATATGTGTGCACGTGTATGGATGCTATTTCATATCTGTGCACGTGTATGGATGCTGTTTCAAGTCCGTTAACGTGTATGGATGCTGTTTCAGTTCTGGGAAGGTGTATGCATGCTGTTTCAAGTCCATCCACGTGTATGGTTGTTCTTTCATGTCTGTGCACGTGTATGAATGCTGTTTCCAGTCCGTTAAGGTGTATGGATGCTGTTTCTTGTCCGTGCACGCGTATGGATGCTGTTTCAAGTCCATCAACGTGTATGGTTGCTGTTTCATATGTGTGCACGTGTATGGATGCTGTCTCAAATCCATTAACGTGTATAGATACTGTTTCATGTCCGTGCACGTGTATGGATGCTGTTTCAAGTCCGTCAACGTGTATAATTGCAGTTTAAGATCCGTGGAAGTGTATGTATGCTGTTTCAAGTCCGTTACTTTTATGGATGCTGTTTCATGTCCGTGCACGTGTATGGATGCTGTTGCTAGTCCGTTAACGTGTATGGATGCTGTTTGAGGTCCGTGTACGTGTCTGGAAGCTGTTTCAAGTCCGTTAAAGTTTATGTATACTGTTTCATGTCCTTGCACGTGTACAGATGCTGTTTGAAGTCCGATAACTTGTATGGATACTGTTTCATGTCTGTGAACGTCTATGGATGCTGTTTCTCTCCATCAACGTGTACGGTTGCTGTTTCATGTCAGTGCACCTGTATGGATGCTGTTTCAAGTCCGTTAACGTGTATGGATGCTGTCTCATGTCCGTGCACGTCTATGGAAGCTGTTTCAAGTCCGTTAACGTTTATGAATGCTATTTAATGTCTGTGCACGTGTATGGATGCTGCGTCAAGTACGTTAACGTGTATGGATGCTGTTTCAGGTCCGTGCACGTGTATGGAAGATGGTTCAAGTCCATTAACGTTTACAGATGCTGTTTCATGTCCGTGCATGTGTATGGACGATGTTTCAAGTCCATTATCTTGTGTGGAAGTTCTTTCATTTCTCTGAAAGTGTATGCATGCTATTTCCGGTCCATCAACGTGTACAGTTGCTATTTAATCTCTGCGCACTTGTATGGATGCTGTTTCAAATTCTTTAACGTGTATGTATGCTGTTTCATGTCCCTGCACGTGTATGGAAGCTGTTTGAAGTCCGTTAACGTTTATGGATGCTGTTTCATGTCTGTGAACGTGTATGGATGCTGTTTCAAGTCCGTTAACGTGTATCTATGCTGTTTCAGTTCCGTGCACGTGTATGGTTGCTATTTCAAGTCCGTTAACATGTATGGATGTTGTTTCAGGTCCGTGCACCTGTATGGAAGCTGTTTCAAGTCTGTTAACGTGTGTGGATGCTCTTTCATTTCTGTGAAGGTGTATCCATGCTGTTTCAAGTCCCTCAACGTGTATGGTTGCTCTTTCATGTCTGTGCATGTATATGGATGCTGTTTCAAATCCGTTAACGTGGATGGGTGCTGTTTCATGTCTGTGAAAGTGTATGGATGCTGTTTCAAGTCCATCAACGTGTAAGGTAGCTGTTTCATGGCTTTGCACCTGTATGGATGCTGTTTCAAGACCGTCAACGTGTATCGATACTGTTTCACGTTCGTGCACGTGTATGGAAGCTGTTTCAAGTCTGTTCACTTTTATGGATGGGGATTCATGTCTCTGCATGTGTATGCATGCTGTTTCAAGTCCGTTAACGTGTATGGATGCTGTTTCAGGTCCGTGCACGTGTATGGAAGCTGTTTCAAGTCCGTTAACGTGTATGGATGCTGTTTCATGTCTGTGCACGTGTATGGATGCTGTTGAAGTCCGTTAAAGTGTATGGATGCTGTTTCAGGTCCGTGCACGTGTACGGAAGCTGCTTCAAGACCGTTAACGTGTATGGATGTTGTTTCATATCCGTGCACATGTATGGACGATGTTTCAACTCCGTTAACGTGTATGGATGCTGTTTCAGGTCCGCGCACGTGTATGGAAGCTGCTTCAAGACCGTTAACGTGTATGGATGTTGTTACATGTTCGTGCACGTGTATGGAAGCTCTTTCAAGTCCGTTAACGTGTATGAATGCTGTTTCACTCCATCAACATGTATGGATGCTGTTTCAAGTCCGTTAACGTGTATGGATGCTGTTTCATTTCTGTGAACGTGTATGCATGCTGTTTCAAGTCCATCCACGTGTATGGTTGTTCTTTCATGTCTGTGCACGTGTATGGATGCTGTTTCAAGTCCGGTAAGGTGTATGGATGCTATTTCATGTCCGTGCACGTGTATGGAAGCTATTTCAATTCCTTTAACGTTTATGGATGCTGTTTCATATCTGTGCACTTGTATGGATGCCATTTCAAGTCCGTTAACGTGTGTGGATGCTGTTTCAGGCCCGGGCACGTGTATGGAAGCTGTTTCAATTCCGTTAACGTGTATGGATCTGTTTCATGTCCCTGCACGTGTAAGGATGCTGTTTCAAGTCCATCAACGTGTATGCTTGCTCTTTCATCTGTGTGCACGTGTATGGATGCTGTTTCGTGTCCGTGCACCTTTATGGAAGCTGTTTCAAGTCCGTCAACGTTTATGGATGCTGTTTCATGTCTGTGCATATGTATGGATGCTTTTCAAGTGCGTTAACGTGTATGGATGCTGTTTCAGGTCCGTGCACGTGTATGGAAGTGGTTTCAAGTCCGTTAACGTTTCTGGATGCTGTTTCATGTCCGTGCACGTGTATGGATGCTGCTTCAAGTCCGTTAACGTATATGGATGCTGTTTCATTTCCGTGAACGTGTATGCATGCTGTTTCAAGTCCATCCACGTGTATGGTTGTTCTTTCATGTCTGTGCACGTGTATGGATGCTGTTTCAAGTCCGTTAACGTGTGTGGATGCTGTTTCAGGCCCGGGCACGTGTATGGAAGCTGTTTCAATTCCGTTAACTTGTATGGATTCTGTTTCATGTCCTTGCACGCGTATGGATGCTGTTTCAAGTCCGTTAACGTGTATGGATGCTGTTTCATTTCCGTGCACGTGTATGGAAGCTGTTTCAAGTCCGTTAACGTGTATGGATGCTGTTTCATGCCTATGCACGTGTATGGATGCTGTTTCATATCTGTGCACGTGTATGGATGCTGTTTCAAGTCCGTTACAGTGTATGGAGGCTGTTTCATATCCATGCACGTGTATGGACGGTGTTTCAAGTCCGTTAACGTGCATGGATGCTGTTTCTTTTTTGTGAACGTGTATGCATGCTGTTTCAAGTCCATCAACGTGTATGGTTGCTCTTACATGTCTATGCCCGTGTATGGATGCTGTTTCAAGTCCGTTAAGGTGTATGGATGCTGTTTTATGTCCGTGCACGTGTATGGATGCTGTTTCAAATCCGTCAACGTTTCTGGATGCTGTTTCATATCCGTGCATGTGTATGGATCCTGTTTCACGTCTGGGAACGTGTATGGAAGCTGTTTCAAGTCCGTTGACGTTTATGAATGCTGTTTCATGTCCTTGCACCTGTATGGATGCTGTTTCAAGTCCGTTAACGTGTTTGGATGCTGTTTCAGGTCGGTGCACGTGTATGGAAGATGTTTCAAGTCCGTTAACGTTTATGGATGCTGTTTCATGTCTGTGCACGTGTATGGACGCTGTTTCAAATCCGTTAACGTGTATGGATGGTGTTACATGTCTGTGAATGTCTATGGATGCTGTTTAACTCCATCAACATGTACGGATGCTGTTTCATGTCCGTGCATGTGTATGGATGCTGTATCAAATCCGTCAACGTTTCTAGATTCTATTTCATATCTGTGCACGTGTATGGATGCTGTTTCAGGTCCGTGCACGTGTATGGATGCTGTTTCAAATCCGTCAACGTTTCTGGATGCTGTTTCATATCCGTGCACGTGTATGGACGCTGTTTCAAATCCGTTAACGTGTATGGCTGCTGTTTCATTTCTGTGAACGTGTATGCATGCTGTTTCAAGTCCATCCACGTGTATGGTTGTTCTTTCATGTCTGTGCACGTGTATGGATGCTG
>NW_004444039.1:8982255-8983384 GCF_000243295.1 Trichechus manatus latirostris | reverse complement strand
CG
The DNA here is from genome assembly GCF_000243295.1 of Trichechus manatus latirostris. Classification (NCBI taxonomy): domain Eukaryota; kingdom Metazoa; phylum Chordata; class Mammalia; order Sirenia; family Trichechidae; genus Trichechus; species Trichechus manatus. The sequence continues at coordinate 8,983,382 of NW_004444039.1, read as the reverse complement.
TGTATGGATGCTGTTTCAAGTCCGTCAACGTGTATAATTGGAGTTTAATGTCCGTGAAAGTGTATGCATGCTGTTTTAAGTCCATCAACGTGTATGGTTGCTCTTTCATGTCTGTGCATGTGTATGGATGCTGTTTCAAATCCGTTAACGTGTATGGCTGCTGTTTCATGTCCATGCACGTGTATGGAAGCTGTTTCAAGTCCGTTAAAGTTTGCGGATGCTGTTTCATGTACGTGCACGTGTATGGAAGCTGTTTGAAGTCCGTTAACGTGTATGGATGCTGTTTCATGTTGCTGCACGTGTATGGAAGCTGTTTCAAGTTCTTTACTGTGTATGGATTCTGTTTCATGTCTGTGAACGTTTATGGATGCTATTTCACTCTATCAACGTGTACGGTTGCTGTTTCATGTCCGTGCACCTGTATGGATGCTGTTTCAAGTCCATTAACGTCTATGGATGCTGTTTCATGTCCGTGCACGTGTATTGAAGCTGTGTCAAGTCCGTTAACGTGTATGGATGCTGTGTCAGGTCCGTGCACGTGTATGGACGATGTTTCAATTCCGTTAACGTGTATGGATGCTGTTTCATGTCTGTGAACGTGTATGGATGCTGTGTCAAGTCCATCAACGTGTATGGTTGCTCTTTCATGTGTGTGCACGTGTATGGATGCTTTCTCAAATCCGTTATCGCGTATGGATACTGTTTTATGTCCGTGCACGTGTATGGAAGCTGTTGCAAGTCCGTTAACGTTTATAGATTCTGTTTCATGTCTGTTTACGTTTATGGATGCTCTTTCAAGTCCGTTAACGTGTATTTATGCAGTTTCAGGTCTGTGCACGTGTATGGAAGATGTTTCAAGTCCGTTAACGATTAAGGATGCTGTTTCATGTCCGTGCCCATGTTTGGACGCTGTTTCAAGTCCGTTAACGTGTGTGGATGCTCTTTCATTTCTGTGAACGTGTATGCATGCTGTTTCAAATCCGTTAACGTGTATGAATGCTGTTTCATGTCTGTGAACGTTTATGGATGCTGTTTCAAGTCCATCAACGTGTACGGTTGCGGTTTCATGTCTGTGCACCTGTATGGATGCTGTTTCAAGTCCGTGCACGTGTATGGATCTGTTTCAA
>NW_004444039.1:8979058-8980919 GCF_000243295.1 Trichechus manatus latirostris | reverse complement strand
GGATGCAGTTCCAAGTCCGTGAATGTGTATGGATGGTGTTTCATCTCAGTGCACGTGTATGGATGCTGTTTCAAGTCCGTCAACGTGTATAATTGCAGTTTAATATCCGTGAAAGTGTATGCATGCTGTTTTAAGTCCATCAACGTGTATGGTTGCTCTTTCATGTCTGTGCAAGTGTATGGATGCTGTTTCAAATCCGTTAACGTGTATGGTTGCTGTTTCATGTCTGTGAACGTGTATGGATTATGTTTCAAGTCCGGTAACGTATATGGATGCTGTTTCATATCCACGCACGTGGATGGACGGTGTTTCAATTCCGTTAACGTGTATGGATGCTGTTTCAAGTCAGTTAAGGTGTATGGATGCTATTTTATCACCGTTCACGTGTATGCAAGCTGTTTCAAGTCCGTTAACGTGTATGGATGCTGTTTCATGTCCGTGCACATGTATGGAAGCTGTTTCAAATCCATTAATGTTTATGGATACTGATTCATGTCTGTGCACGTGTATGGATGCTGTTTCAAGTCCCTTAACGTGTATGGATGCTGATTCAAGTCGGTTAACGTGTATGGATTCTGTTTCACGTCCGTGCACGTGTATGGAAGCTGTTTCAAGTCCGTTAAAGTTTATGGATGCTGTTTCATGTCCGTGCACGTGTATGGAAGATGTTTCAAGTCCGTTAAAGTTTATGGATGCTGTTTCATGTCCGTGCACCTGTATGGAAGATGTTTCAAGTCCGTTAACGTTTATGGATGCTGTTTCATGTCTGTGAACGTCTTTGGATGCTGTTTCACTCCATCAACGTGTACGGTTGCTGTTTCATGTCCGTGCACGTGTATTGCGCTGTGTCAAGTCCGTTAACGTGTATGGATGCTGTTTCAAGTCCGTTAATGTGTATGGATGTTGTTACATGTCCTTGCACGTGTATGGACGCTGTTTCAAGTCCGCTAACGTGTGTAGATGCTGTTTCATTTCTGTGAACCTGTATGGATGCTGTTTCAAGTCCATCAACGTGTATGGGTGCTCTTTCATGTCTGTGCACGTGTATGGATGCTGTTTCAAATCCGTTCACGTGTATGGATGGTGTTTCATGTCCGTGCACGTCTATGGAAGCTGTTTCAAGTCCGTTAACCTTTACGGATGCTGTTTCGTCTCTGTGAACTTGTACGGATGCTGTTTCAAGTCCATCAACGTGTATGTTTGCTCTTTCATGTCTGTGCACGTGTTTGCATGCTGTTTCATGTTCGTGCACGTGTATGGAAGATCTTTCAAGTCCGTTAACGTGTATGAATACTGTTTCAAGTCCATCAATGTGTACGGATGCTGTTTCATGTCTGTGCACCTGTATGGATCCTGTTTCAAGACCGTTAACGTGTATGGATGCTGTGTCACGTCCGTGCACGTGTATCGAAGCTGCTTGAAGTCCGTTAACGTGTATGGATGTTGATACATGTCCGTGCACGTGTATGGATGCTGTTTCACATTCGTGCACCTGTTTATATGCTGTTTCAAGTCCATGCACCTGTATTTCAAGTCATGCACCTGTACGTATGCTATTTCCAGTCCGTCCTCCTGTATGTATGCTATTTCAAGTGCGTGCACCTGTATGAATGCTATTTCATGTCCGTGCACCTGTATTTATGCTATTTCATGTCCGTGCACCTGTATGTATGCTCTTTCGTTCCCATGCACCTGTATGTGTGCTATTTCATGCCCATGCACCTGTATGTATACTATTTCATGCCCTTGCACCTGTATGTGTACTATTTCATGCCCGTGCACCTGTATGTATACTATTTCATGCCCTTGCACCTGTATGTATACTATTTCATGCCCGTGCACCTGTATGTATACTATTTCA
>NW_004444039.1:8975767-8978958 GCF_000243295.1 Trichechus manatus latirostris | reverse complement strand
TGCCCGTGCACCTGTATGTATACTATTTCAAGTCCCTGTACCTATATGTATACTATTTCATGCCCGTGCACCTGTATGTATACTATTTCAAGTCCGTGCACCTGTATGTATAGTATTTCATGTCCGTGCACCTGTATGTATACTATTTCATGTCCGTGTACGTGTATGTATTCAATTTCATGTCCGTGTACGTGTATGTATACTATTTCATGTATATGTATGTATATATATACATATGGCATGTTTAGTACAGGAAGCACTGCCCATCAGAGCTGCTCAGGGACCAAGGGTAATTTTATGTATCTAGATATACAATTATTATCCCATTTTACAGATAAGGAGGTGGAGGCAAAACGAGGTTAAATAATTTACCCGACCCAATACAGAAAGGAAGAGGAAGTGTCAGATAAATCTAGACCAGTGTGAATTCAGAACCTATTCTTTCAACCACAAACTATCTAACTCCTTCCACTTATGATGCCTATTTCAAGCAGAAAGAGGAACAGGTACAAAGATAGAGATCTGAAAAAACCTGGAGCATTTGGGGACCTGCAAACAGTTCAGTACAGTTAAATCATAGCATATAAGCTGAACAATGACAGCCTCAAATCAATGTACTTTTATCACAAGAATTGTAGACACTGGTGGTTGTAACTTCGATTCAGGTGATTATACTAGTGAGGAAAGACCAGGTTTGCTGCAGTAGCAACACAACTCCAAAATCTCGGTGGTTTAAAACGGCAAATGCTATTTCTTGCTCATATGGCGTGTCTAGAATGGGAGGCCCTGCCTATCAGAGCCACTCAGGGACCAAGGCTAATGAGTGCTGCATCTTAACTCTTGGCTCCCAGCATGCTCTGGCAGGAAAAAAGAGAACTGCAGATTCAAGCATCAGCCATTCATTGTTTCAGCCCCAAAGTCGTGTGTCACTTGCACTACCATTTCATCATTTGACGCTGGTTGTATGATCACACCCAGCTTCCAGAGGGCGGGGAAGTACACTCTCCCATGCATTTTGAAGTAGAGTGGAACTAGATGTTAGTAACCCTGGGTAATGCACACCACAGTGATTTTTACAGCCCTGGGAGGTAATAAGGTACACTGCATAGAAATATGATTTAAGTTTGACACAGTGAGGTTAGAATCTCAGCTCCACAACTCATCAGTTGTGTGTCTCTGAGTTTGGTACTTAGCCTTCAACATTGCAGTTTCTTACTATTTTGTTCTGTAAGCCTTCATCTTAAGTGAGAATAACAGCACAATTGGAAGAGCATAGTCAATGTCACTGAACTGTGCATGTAGAAATTTTTGAAATGGTGTATCTTTGGCTATGTGTATTTTCACCAAAAAAAAGGTTGAGAAGTTAGAGGGTTGATATGTTGTGGGGTTGTTAACCAATGTCATAAAACAACATGTGTACTACTGTTTCACGAGAAACCATTTGTTCTGTAAGCCTTCACCTGAAGTACAATTAAAAAAAATTAAAGTAAAGTAAATTAAAAAATAATTGCAGTTTCTTTTCCTTAAATACAGTGACATTACCGTGTAATCTTTCAAGACTGTTGCGTGGTTTAAATGAGAATCTGTATATAAAGCATAATATAAATGCTTGTGACATCGTAAACCAAAACACACACACACACACACACACACACACACACATGACCAGTTGCTGTCTAGTTGATTCCAAAACATGGTGACCCCATGTATGTCAGAGTAGAACTGTGCTCCGTAGGGTTTTCAATGGCTATGACCTTTTGGAAGCAGCTTGCCATGCCTGTCTTCAGAGGTGCCTCTGGGAGAACTCAAACTTTCGATTAGCAGCTATGCATGTTAACTGTTTGCACCAGCCAGGTACTCCTATGACATAGTTTAAAAAAAATACACACACACCCAACCAGTTCAACCTGTTGCTGTGGAGTCAATTTCGACTCATGGCAGCTCCATGTGTTACAGAGTAGAACTGTTCTATAGGGTTTTCTTGGCTGTAGTCTTTACGGAAGCAGATTACCAAGCCTTTCTTTCCCAGCACCATTGGTGGGTTCAAATCACCAATCCTTACTAGTCAAGCACAAACTGTTTGCACCACCCAGGGACCATGTTATGACATAGTAGGAGCCCAATAAATGGTAGTTTCATTTTTAATTGATCAAGAATTTGCAACTTAGGAGAAGTCAAGAGCAGACTTTACAAAAAGGATCGTGACACAAGAATAGCTGATTGGTTACCTTAGCTTCTACAATGAACTATTGAATGAGGTGGCAGGAAATTAGAATCAATAGGCTATAAACTAGGTTTCTCAGCTTTGTTTCTCCGTCGTATTATGTTTTATTGCTACATAACAAATTAATGCAAACTTAATGACTTAAAACAGTTCCCATTTATTAGCACACAATTCTGTAGGTCAGAAGTAGAGGCAGGGCAGTTTCTCACAAGACTGAAAGAAAAGTGTTAACCTGGCTGCATTCTCATCTGGAGATCAAGCCTTCGTCCAATCTCAGGTGGTTATTGAAGAACTCAGTTCCTTGCAGTGATGAGACTAAGGTCTGTGCTCTTTGCTGGCTGTCAGCTGGGGCTGCCCACAGTTCCTTGCCATGTGGTCCCCATGGGTGTTTCACAACATGGGTGTTTGCTTTCTTCCAGTCCAGCTGGAGTGTGTCACTGTGTCTCTTCTTCCTCTGTGTTATGGATTGCATTGTGTCCTCCAAAAATAAGTGTTGGGATCCTAACCCTTGTACCTGTAGATGTAATCCTATTTGGAAATACGGTTTTCTTTGTAACATTATAAGGCCGTATCAGTGTAGGGTATGTCTTAAACCTATTCACTTTTGATATATAAAAAGAGTAGATTAGGAGCAGAGAAGCAAGCACAAATGGAGGGGAAAATACATGCCACGTGGAGATCGCCAAGGAATCAAGGAATGCATGGTCAACAGACACTGAGAGATCTTCCGCAAGAGACAACAGAGAGGGAGACTTCCCCTAGAGGTGATGCTCTGAATTCTGATTTCTAGCCTTCTAAATTGTGACAAAATCAATTTCTGTTCTTTAAACCCACCTGGGTGTGGTATTTCTGTTGCAGCAGAACTAATAAACTAAGATACTCTGTGGCCAACCAGACATAATTCCCCTTATGCAATATAATGTAACATATAATGTAATATAATGTAACATATAATATAATATAATGT
>NW_004444039.1:8964783-8975667 GCF_000243295.1 Trichechus manatus latirostris | reverse complement strand
ATATAATGTAATATAATGTAACATATAATATAATATAATGTAACACATAATGTAATATAATGTAACATATAATGTAATATAATGTAACATATAATGTAATATAAAGTAATGTATAATGTAATGTAACACAATCGCAGGAGTGACAGCTCGTCATAGTCACAGGAGTGCGCCGCCCGCACTCGGCCTGAGGGGAGTGTAAAACGGTAAGGGTCATTCATTACCTACCACATCCCTTCACTGCACTTGCATATTCAGCAAGCAACACCTCTGATTACAAGCAGTGATTCACACAGGAACAGCATACACACAATCCTTGGTGCCAACTAGCCTACAATTCCTACACAGACAGGCAGGCAAGCAGACAGACAGACAGATAGATAGATGCCATTGAGTCAGCTACAATTCATGGTGACTTTATGGACAACCGAAACCCTGGTGGCTCAGTGGATAAGAGCTACAGCTGCTAACCAAAAGGCCAGCAGTTTGAATCCACCAGCTGCTCCTTGGAAACCCTGAGGGGCCCTTCCACTCTGTCCTATTGAGTCCCTGTGAGTTGGAATCAACAGCAACGGGTTTAGTTTCTGGTTGTTTTTTTTAAGGTACATCAGTATAAAATGTTGCCCAATCCTGCATCATCCTCATGATTGCCAACATGTTTGACTCCATCATTGTGGCTACTGAGCCATTCCATCTCACTTGGGTCTCCTTTGCCCTCACCGGCCCTCTGCTTCACCAAACATGGTATCCTCCTCTAGCGATTGATCCTTCCTGATGATGTAATCAAAGTAGACGAGTTAGACAATGTTCTGTTGTGATCCACAAGGTTTTCATTGGTTAATTTTTGGTGGTAGATTGCCAAGTCTTTCTTCCTGGTCTGTCTTAGTCTGGAAGCTCCACTGAAACCTGTCCACCATGGGTGACCCTGCAGGTATTTGAAATACATGTGGCATAGCTTCCAGCATCACAGCAACACACAAGCCACAACAGTAAGACAAACTGACACACGGGTGGTGACAGGATTCCTAGAGCAAATAATTTCTGTTTTTTTCACTGGAAAGCCCGTTCCCGTGGGAAACTTTCACATATTTGTTGAGAGATGATTCTTCATGTGTCTCTTGTATTTCTGCATGTCTTGCAAGCAGAGGCACACACTGTACTTTGTTCCAGATTGTCTTTTAAAGGATATTTTTATAGCAAAAACCCTTGGAAGACAGAGAATATGTTTCCCTCCAGAGCAAAGAGTAGATTTGCTTACTGGCTTGTATGATAAAGATAATATCTCTTCCAAAACAAAGGGAGGCATGCTTACTGCCCAGTAAAAACAGATTCAGACAGGCAGGCAGTTCAGATATCCTCTCTTACAACACAGTTCCCCGTGTATGACACATCCATTGGAGCACATCCACTCCACCCCGCAGAATTGGGGGCAAAGAGAAACTGATCCAAACATGACAGCACTCTGGCTACTACTACTGTCATAATAATCACTGTTGTTACTAACGCAGCAAACGAAATGAATGGTTCCACATGAACATTATGTGAATATTTTCAATGTATGTTTGTTTTTTCTTTTTCTCAATACTTATGATTAATATATTTGTACTATATTTGTACAACCATTTCAGGAGGTAACATATGATCAAGAACCGATGGTACTGAAGGAAGAAGTCGAAGCTGCACTGAAGGCATTGGTGAAAAACAAGGCTCCAGGAACTGACGGAATATCAATTGAGATGTTTTAACAAACCGATGCAGCGCTGGAGGTGTTCACTTGTCTATGCCAAGAAATTTGGAAGACAGTTACCTGGCCAACCAACTATTCCAAAGAAAGATGATCCAACAGAATGCAAAAATTATCAAACAATATCATGAATGTCACACACAAGTAAAGTTTTGCTTAAGATGATTCAAAAGTGGTTGCAGCAGTACATCAACAGGGAACTGCCAGAAATTCAAGCCAGATCCAGAAGAGGACATAGAACAAGAGATATCATCTGGCTCTTGGCCAAAAGCAGAAAATACCAGAAAGATGTTTACCTGTGTTTTATTGACTGTATAAAGGCATTCGACCTTGTGGAGCATAACAAATTATGGATAATATTGCAAAGAATGGAAATTCCAGAACACTTAATGGTGCTCATGAGGAACCTGTACCCAGATCAAGAGGCAGTTGTTCAGACAGAACAAGGGAATACTATGTGGTTTAAAGTCAGGAAAGGTGTGCTTCAAAGTTGCATCTTTTCACTATACCTATTCAATCTGTATGCTGAGCAAATAATCTGAGAAGCTGGACTATATGAAGAAGAATGAGGCATCAGGATTGGAGGAAGACTCATTAACAACCTGCGATATGCAATTGACACAACTTGCTTGCTGGAAGTGAAGAGGACTTGAAGCACTTACTGATGAAGATCAAAGACCACAGCCTTCAGTATGGATTATACCTCAACATAAAGAAAACAAAAATCCTCACAACTGCACCAGTAAGCAACATCCTGATAAAAGGAGCAAATATTGAAGTTGTGAAGGGTTTCGTTTTACTTGGATCTATAATCAATGCCCATGGGAAGCAGCAGTCAAAAAATCAAACTTGTTCAAATGAATTTATATAACATATTAAATAAAGGGATGTTGATTTTTTATTATTGCTGAAATGATATTTTAATACATGCATTATCCCATAGAATGCTTCTTTCAGTTGTCAATATATAGTAGACATTTCTAGAAGTCAGTAGATACACATCTAATTTGCTTTCTAATTTCCTTGTGCAGGCAGAAGTACACAAATATTATCTATCTATATCTCTCTCTCTCTAACCAAAAAATCCATCATGATTGAGTCAATTCCAACTCATAGCGACCCAATAGGACAGAGTAGAACTGCCACATAGGGTTTCCAAGGCTGTAAACTTTACAGGAGTAGACTACCATATCTTTTTTCCACGGAGCAGCTGGTGGGGTCAAACTGCTGACCTTCGGGTTAACAGACAAGTGCTAAACCACTGCACCATCAAGTCTCCTTTATACATATATATATATATAATTTTACATAAATGCAATAATATATTTTTCTTTTTTAGCTTGTCTTTTTCCTTCCACTTTGAGGACTGAGGACTAAGGTGTGCCTGATCCAAGCCATGGTATTTTCAACCACCTTATATGCATGCAAAAGCTGGACAAAGACTAAGGAAGACTGAATAATTTATGCATTTGAACTATGGTGTTGGCAAAGTATATTGAATATACCACGGACTGCCAGAAGAATGAACAAATCTGTCTTGAAAGAAGTACAGCCAGAATGCTCCTTGGAAGTGAAAATGGCGAGAGTTCATCTCATGTACTAGAGAAGGACATCATGCTTGGTAAAGTAGAGGGTCAGCGAAAAAGAGGAAAACCCTCAACAAGATGGATTGACACGGGGCTGCAACAATGGGCTCAAGCATAACAACGACCGTGAGGATGGTGCACAACCGAGCACCTAATGACAGACAACAACATATTTGTACAAAGTAATTTTAAACACATTTTTATTTATCTCCACAGACAATTCATTTGTAACTCTGTAAATGTTGCAAGTCCAAATTATTTCCAAGGAGCCTGGGGGCAATTTTTTCGCAAATACAGAACACTTTTTATCATTGATCTTGCTTTTAAGCTAGCATGCAACTTTATGTATGGAAGAAACCTTCTCCTATGACCACAGTGTACAGATTGCCTAAGGTAGAAAAACATTTATTCCCTAGGAGTTTTTACAAACAATAAAATAATTTTTTGTAAAAGTTGGATTCATCACCAAAGCTTTTATTTCCCATCCTCTATTCATTAGTTCCAGTAGCTGGATATCACACACACACAGACACACACACACACACACACACTCACACACACACACGTGCACCTGGTCTCCTGTATAGAAAAGTATATTTCTTGGGAAGCATGAATGTCTTTTGGGAATTCACTAAAATACGTTTTCATATCCAGTCTGAATATGACATGTATTTGATTTTCTTGAATGTGTTTATTTCTCAAAGTCTAGCATTAGATTAAACCTTTAATGGTACCAGAAATTCCCTGGCTTCTGGTTTTAATGGAGTCAGTTCCTGGAATGAAGGGACCACAATGACATTCTCTGCATCCCTGCCCCAGGTTCTTTAGTATGGCACAATTTGTCAGCTCTTCCCTTTTTTACATTTTTGTTCAGTTGTGGATGTAGTGTCAAATCCTTGGAAATGCTTCATTTGATTGTGGGACATTGGCCAGTCTGAGACTCAATTAAAGTTTCTATTTCAGCTGTTTGCAATGAAAATGATAAAACCCTTTTCCACAGCAGACATCCACTACCACTGGACTTTGCCTCATCTAAACTGAAAACTCACAAAGCTTGAGTCAAAATTATAAAACTTCTTCACCAAAAACTCACTAAAATATTATTTTTTAAAAAAGAATGAAAATAGAGAAAATGGAAGGGGAAGAATTATTAGAGAAATAACATAAGACAATTTCACTCAGCTGGAAACATGCATCTTAGACTGATGTCTTTTATAACTGATCTGTTTTCTAAGGAATAGAAGGCAGCTGAGTCCAAAGAACACAGGTGATGAGGTTAACAAAAATGAGAGAAAAATCTAAGCCCCAGAAAGGGTTAACAGAGTAACCAGCTCCCCATTCAGCTCTGAGGGTCCTGAGGTTGGTCCTGAGAGGGAGAAATCACACAAAGGCGGAAGCACAGTACTTCCTCAGAGAAGTCAAGTGTTTTCCCGGCACTCAGTTATAAAATTAATTTTCATGTCAGAATATCCTCAGGCTGAGTGATGCAGTGATGTAGTGGCAAATGGGCAATGCTTTAGTCCTGAGTCAGACAGACTAGTCCAAAGGAGGATCCACAACTCACTAACTGTGTGCCCTGGGGCGCGTTTCTGAGCCTCATCTTCCTCATTTTTAAAATGGGAATAAAAATATCTACCTCAAAACAAATTAAATCAGAAGTCATATGAAAATATTTTCTGAGTACCGTGAACATTTACAGGTGGTAGTTTACAAAGAGTTCATTTTTCAGAAAGAGTAAGGACTGAGTCATAATCCCTTAAATCAGAGATTTTAATGTTTTCTCTTGTTAGTCAGTTTTTCTTTTGAAACTGACTACACCAGACATCAGTTATATTCATAATGATATATTTTCTACATCAGGGAGGCCAGGAGATGTGAGTCATTCTTTGCCCCTTTTTTTTTAACTTGAAAAATCAGAGTCATAACACAAAAAAAGCAGGTATCAGATTTAAAAGGGATCAGAAAATGGCATGGAATGTATATTATTCTAAAAGTCTTATTTTTGAAAATGCATTATATAAATTACATTATGGAACTTGAGCTGGTTTTAATTCAGTTTTCTGAATGTAAAGTAAGAGATGGGTACAGACAGAGACACAGATGTATGCACACTATACATGCATTAGAAACCCTGTTGAAACTTTGGAAAATATAGAAAAATGTAAAGAAAAGCATTGAAATTAACCAATATCATATCATCCATGACAATCCCTATTAACATGTTGTTGTAATTTTTTCTATATATGCAAACACATATATATGCATTAAAAACTTTTTTTAATATAATTTATTTTATTTTTGTTGTTGAGAATATACACAGAACACATAATAATTCAACAATTTCTACATGTAAAATTCAGTGACATTGATTAACTTCTTCAAGTTGTACAACCATTCTCACTCTCCTTTTCTGAATTGTTCCTTCCCCATTAACATAAAATCACTGACCTCTAAGTTTCCTACCTAATCTTTTGAGTTGCTGTTATCAATTTGTTCCCATATAGATAGTTCTTAAAAGAGCACAATGCTCAAGGCAGACATTCTTTACTAGTTAAGAAATTTATTGTTTGGTTTTTAAGAGGACTTCAGGAAATATTTTTTGCTTAACGTTTAAAATTTAAAGATTTTTTCAGTGCAATAGTTTCAGGGTTTCATCCAGCCTCCGTGACTCCAGAAAGTCTGGATTCCATGAGAATTTGAAATTCTGTTATGCATTTTCTCACTACTGATCAAGATTCTTCTATAGAATCTTTAATCCAAATGTTCAGTAGTGATAGCTGAGAAACATCCCTTTCTCCTGGTCTGGAAAAGGGGAAGTTGTTCATGGAGGCAATTAACCACATATTCCATTTCTTCTTCCTATTCCTGACTCTCCATCTTCCTATGTTGGTCTAGGTGAATAGAGACTAATTGTTGTACCCTGGATGGCCACTTGCAAGGAACTATCCAACAAACTAGGAGATAGAACATAATCACTAACCATAATACTAGGCCAAATATCTGGGATACCCCATGAAGCAATGACTCTAAACCTCCAAACCAAGAAAAAAAAATCCCAAGAGGTGTTTGGTTGTACATAAGCAGACTCAGCAACTGATCTATTTGTTGTTGTTGTTATAAATATATCTATCACACAACTTTTGTAGTGTTGTTTTTCTATATAGTTTGGTATCATTTTCCCATGAAATGCAATCTTCATGGCTGCATAGTAGTCCATTACATCGATATTCTACAATTTACACAGTAATTCTCCTATTATTATATCTTTTATAGATTTTTTATATTCTAAATAATTTTATAACAAATGGGAATAGGGAGGAAAGAAAGGAAAAAGACAAGCAAAAAAGGAAAAAATATTACTCCATTTATGTCAAATTTTATACATATATATATAAAGGAACTTTGGTGGTGCAGTGGTTTAGCAATTGGCTGCTAACCAAAAGGTCGGCAGTTTGAACCCACCAAACACTCCACAGGAGGCAGATGTGGCAGTCTGCTCCAGTAAAGATTACAACCTTGGAAACCCTATGGGCAGTTCTACTCTGCCCTATAAGTTAGCTATGAGTTGTAATTGACTCAATGGCAACGGGTTTTTTGGTTTATATATATATCAGAATTCATTGATAATTACTGGTGATTGGAATGTAAAAGTTGGAAACAAAGAAGAAGGATCGGTCATTGGAAAATATGGCCTTGGTGATAGAAACAATGCTAGAGACTGCATGATAGAATTTTGCAAGACCAATGACTTCTTCATTGAAAATACCTTTTTTCACCAACATAAATGGTGACTACACATGTGGCCTTGCCAGATGGAATACACATGAATCAAATCAACTACATCTATGGACAGAAATGATGGAAAAGCTCAATATCATCAGTTAGAGCAAGGTCAGGGGCCGACTGCGGAACAGACCATCAACTGCTCATATGCAAGTTCAAGTTGAAACTGAAGAAAATTGGAACTAGTCCACGAGAGCCAAAGTAAAACCTTGAGTGTATCCCACCAGAATTTAGAGACCATCTCAAGAATAGATTTGACACAATGAACACTAATGACCGAAGTCCAGACTAGTTGTGGAATGACATCAAGGACATCGTACATGAAGAAAGCAAGAGGTCATTAAAAAAACAAGAAAGAAAGAAAAGACCAAAATGGACGTCAGAAGAGACTCTGAAACTTGCTCTTGAACATCAAGTAGCTAAAGCGAAAGGAAGAAATGAAGTAAAAGAGCTGAATAGAAGATTTCAAAGGGCAGCTCAAAAAGACAAAGTAAGGTATTATAATGACATGATCAAAGACCTGGAGCTAGGGAACCAAAAGGGAAGAACAAGCTCAGCATTTCTCAAGCTGATAGAATTGAAGAAAAAATTCAAGCCTTGAGTTGCAATACTAAAGGATTCTAAGGGGAAAATATTAAATGACACAGAAGCATCAAAAGAAGATGGAAGTCAGACTTCCGGCAAAATGGCACTCTAAGCAGAAGCACCACGCAGTTCCTCCACAGCAAAGATCTGAAAAACTAAGCCAAACAGAGAAAACACCACTCCTGAAACCCTAAAACGTCAAATGAAGAGATAAACAACTCAGCCAAGCACCAAATGGAGTGAGAAAACCGACAGGGAACGGAGAGCAAGGAGAGATTCATGCAGAGGTCCCCTACCAGCTAATGTAGTGGAGATCTGCCATCTTGGACTAGCACTGGAGACCAGCAAACAGGGGGTACAAGAAAGCAGCTTCACAGAGATTCCACCAGAAGACAAAACAACCAGTAATTTATGAGATACGCTTTCCCACGCCCCGCGCTTCTTCACCCCCACTAGGCCTCCTCTGCTTCCCGTGGCCACAGTCTCTTGGCTGGGAAACACCAACTGCTTGGACTCCGCCTGCCCGCACTGGCCAGCTCTCTGAGTGCCATTTGTTGGCTGCTGGTGTTGCTTTCTTCCACTTCTTTTGATTCCTTCCTTACCTCTCACCACCTCCTCCTCCTTTCTTTCAAATACCTGGCTCCATGCAGCACCTTTGCTTCTTCCTGAGGGGCTGTGGAGCTCTGTTCAAGTGGGGAACTGCTTCCCAGTCTGGGCTGCCACACTGGTGGGATCCCGGGGCTTTCGTTGTTTTTTTGTTTTGAACTGATTGTTTTCTATTCCTTTTCTTGAGTTGGGAGCCCATTCTGGCCGGGCGGTGCTCCGTGGCTTGGAATCTACCCCCTCGGCTTGAGCAGATGCACAGAGGGATCCCTGAGGACATTACTTTTCTGTGTTTTTTTTCTGTTTTTTGGGGGGCTTTTCTTGTTTTGTTTTTTTTTAATTTGTTTTGTTTTCTTTTCTTTTCCCCCTTCTTTCCCTTTTTGTCTTTCTTCATTACTCAGTTTCTTGTCTCTCTATACCTTCCTTCTCCTTCTGTTCCCTGAATACCTGGTGCTGAATACCTCTACACCTTCTAGCCAGGTTGTACTGCACCACCTGAGAACAACTTCCCCAGACCTCACAGCTGCACTGGTGGGATCCCTGGGAGCTTTGCTGTACTTTTTTCTTTATAATTTGTAATTTTTAATTCTTTTTTTCTTCTTCTTCCCCTTTTTGTTTTTCTCTATTTCATAGTCTTCCATCTCTCCATTCTGACGGCAAGCTCCCCTAGCACTTTTTTTTGTTTGTTTTTGGCTGCTGTTCCTCTCTCCTCTCTCCCATATCCATCTTAGCTCCCCACATAACAATCTCTCCACTCCGTCCTGCCTACCTGTACCATGTGCTTAACATCACATAACCAAGCAGCACAGGCATGGCCTACTGGAACCTGCCCAGCACTGATTACCAACCCGCCCTGGTGGCTGTAGTAAGTGCCACAAACAACCCATCCCAGTAATTCCTCTTCAGCTAGACCTGCCCTGCTGTATCATATCTGAGAGACTGACCCTGCCAATTGGAGAAGGAGGTAAAAAGTATCATGCTCACAGATGAGCAAACAACAGAGAACACACAGCCCGGCTGCTCAGACATAGCCAAATTAAAAAAAAAGGATGAAACAAACAAATCTACAATCAATAAATGAGAAAAATAACTACTGACTGCTCCGAAGTCAGCAGACAATATCAAAACATTTACAAAAACAGGACAAGATGGTTCCAGTAGGCATCCAAAATAAAACACCAGATGACTTTCCAGTGAAAGAAAAGGCACTAGAACTACCTGATAGGGAATTCAAATCTCTAATACTCAGAATTATCCAAGAGCTGAAGCAAAAAGCAGACAAAAAGGAGGAAAAAATAGACAAAATCATGGAAAAGGCAGACAAATTCACAGAAAATACAGACCAAAAATTGGAAGAACTCAGGAAAATAAAGCAGGAACAAAATGCCAAAATAAATTCACAACTAGAAATTATACAAAAAAAAATTAGAAATCCAAAAGATACACAACAAGATTTCAGAAATGGACAGTGTCATCGAAGTGCTGAGGAGCAGATTTAAAATGGAGGAAGACAGGATCAGTGGAATTGAAGACAAACACTTGGATACAACACTGTTTGAGGAAAACTCAGAAAAAAGAACAAAGAAAAATGAAGAAACTCTGAGAGCTATGTGGGATACAATCAAAAGCAAAAATTTGCGAGTGATTGGAGTTCCAGATGGGGGAGAAAACAGAAAACACAGAGACAATCATTGAAGAACTGCTGAGAGAAAACTTCCCCAAATCTCATGAAAGATGAAAAGCTGGCCATCCAAGAAGCTCAATGAACACCATATAGGATAGACCCCAAAAGGAAATCACCAAGGAATATCATAATCACACTCGCCAAAACCAAAGACAAAGAATTCTGAGAGTAGCCTGTGAAAAACAAGAAATCACATACAGAGGAGAAACAATAAGACTAAGTTTAGATTATTCAGCAGAAACCATCCAGGCAAGAAGGCAATGGGATGACATATATAAAACACTGAAAGAAAAAAATTGTGAGCCTGCAAAACTCTCGTTCAAATTTGATGCTGAATTTAGGTCATTTCCAGATAAATAGAAATTAACGGACTACGTAAAAGTCAAAACAAACTTACAAGAATTATTAAAAGAAGTTCTTTGATCTAAGAACAAACAACTTCAGCTCAGAGGCAGAATCTGGGATGCAGGGTCATACCAGTCAGATACCAATCTAGGAAATGAACTCTCAAGGACTATCCAAAACCAAAGAAATACAACAGAGAATCAGAGCAGTTAATCAGTAAATGACATCAACATCAGAACAATAAAAGAGGGAATAAACAGTGTAGGTATAGAATCTTTTAATGGAGAGGAAGGCAAGGTGATACCAAGTAATAAGAGACTGCCTCAAACTTAGAAAGATAAGGGTAAATTTCACGGTAACCAAAAGAAAGTTAACAAACATACTCATAAAAATAAAGAAGAAAAACCTAAAGCCTCAGCAAAAACAAAACCTACAAAAACAAAAGAAAAGAAAAAAAATCCAAAAACAAAAATAACTCAGCCCAGGAGAGTAAGAAGAACAAAGAAAACGTCAGCACCACAAAAAAAAAGAACTACAAAATGACAGCAACAAACTCA
>NW_004444039.1:8952094-8956738 GCF_000243295.1 Trichechus manatus latirostris | reverse complement strand
AGTACATCGACAGGGAACTGCCAGAAATTCAAGCCGGATTCAGAAGACATGGAAACAGGGATATCATAGCTGATGTCAAATGGATCCTGGCTGAAAGTAGGGAATACTAGAAAGATTTTACCTGTATTTTATTGACTATGCAAAGGCATTCGACTGTGTGGATCATAATCCATTATGGATAACATTGTGAAGAATGGGAATTCCAGAACACTTAATTGTGCTCATGAGGAACCTGTACATAGACCAAGATGCAGTAATACAAACAGAACAAGGGAATTACTGCGTGATTTAAAGTCAGGAAAGGTGTGCGTCAGGGTTGTATCCTTTTACCATACTTATTCAATCTGTATGCTGAGTAAATAATCTGAGAAGCTGGACTCTACAAAGAATGGGGCATCAAGATAAGAGGAAGACTCATTAGCAACCTGCATTATGCAGATGACACAACCTTGCTTGCTGAAAGTGAAGAGGACTTGAAGCACTTACTGATGAACATCAAAGACTACAGACTTCAGTATGGATTACACCTCAACATAAAACAAAAATCTTCACAGCTGGACCAATAAGCAACATCATGATAAACAGAGAAACGATTGACCTTGTCAAGGATTTCATTTTACTTGGATCTACAATCAACACTCACGGAAGCATCAGTCAAGAAATCAAAAGACGCATTGCATTGGGCAAATCTGCTGCAAAAGACCTCTTTAACGTGTTCACAAGCAAAGATGTCACCTTGAAGACTAAGGTATGCCTGATCCAAGCCA
The DNA here is from genome assembly GCF_000243295.1 of Trichechus manatus latirostris. Taxonomy (NCBI): domain Eukaryota; kingdom Metazoa; phylum Chordata; class Mammalia; order Sirenia; family Trichechidae; genus Trichechus; species Trichechus manatus. Next base: position 8,955,971 of record NW_004444039.1, on the reverse strand, counting down.
TGGTGTTTTCAATCGCCTCATATGCATGAGAAAGTTTGAAGATGAATAAGGCAGACCGAAGAATTGACGCCTTTGAATTTTGGTGTTGGCGAAGAATACTGACTATACCATGGACTGCCAAAAGAACAAACAAATCTGTCTTGGAAGAAGTACAGCCAGAATGCTCCTTAGAAGCAAGGATGGTGAGACTACATCTCACATTGTTTGATGTAAATTTTTTAAATTTTTATTTATTTTATTGTTGTACTTTAAGTGAAAGTTTACAATTTAAGTCAGTCTCTCATACAAAAATTTTACATACATTGTTATGTGACCCTAGTTGCTCTCCCTATACTGTTACAGCACATTGCTCCTTTCCACCCCCGATATCCCGTGTCCGTTCAAACAGCTCCTGAGCCTCTCTATCTTCTCATCTCACCTCTGGACAGTAGCTGCCATTTAGTCTCATGTATTTACTTGAGCTAAGAAGCACACTCTTCACGAGTATCATTTTATGTCCCGTAGTCCAGTCTAATCTTTGTCTGAAGAGTTAGCCTCGGGAATGGTTTTAGTTTTGGGCTAACAGAGAGTCTGGGGGCCATGTCTTCCGGGGTCCCTCCAGTCTCAATCAAACCATGAAGTCTGGTCTTTTTATGTGAATTTGAGTTCTGCACCCCACTTTTCTCCTGCTCCATCAGAGCTTCTCTGTTGTGTTCCCTGTCAGGGCGGTCACTGTTGGTAGCCAGGCACCTTCTAGTTCTTCTGGTCTCAGGCTGATGAAGTGTCTGGTGTATGTGGCCCTTTCTGTCTCTTGGGCTAATACTTCCCTTGAGTCTTCGGTGTTCTTCATTCTCCTTTACTCCAGGCGGGTTGGGACCAATGTATGCATCTTAGATGGCCGCTCGCTAGCTTTTAAGACCTCAGACACCACTCACCAAAGTAGGATGTAGAACATTTTCTTAATAAACTTTGTTATGTCAGTTGACCTAGATGTCCCCTGAAAGCATGGTCCCCAGACCCCTGCCCCTGCTACTCTGTCCCTCAAAGTGTTTGGTTGTATTCAGGAACCTTCTTAGCTTTGGTTTAGTCCCATTGTGCTGACTTCCCCTGTAGTGTATGCTGTCCTTCCCTTCACCTGAGATAATTCTTCTCTACGATCCAGTTAGCATCTCACATACTTTGGACATGTTATCAGGAGGGACCAGTCCCTGGAGAAGGACATCATGCTTGGTAAATAGAGAGTCAGTGAAAAAGAGGAAGACCCTCAGCAAAACAGATTGACATAGTGGCTGCAACAATGGGCATTAAGCATAACAGTGATTGTGAGGATGGCACAGGACTGGGCAGTGTTTCATTCTGTTGTACATGGGGTCGCTATGAGTCAGAATCTACTCGACACCACCTAACAACAACATACATACATACATACATACATACATACATATATATATATATATATAATCTGTTGTCAATTCCAACTCATAGTGACCCTATAGGACACAGTACAACTGCCCCCTAGCGTTTCCAAGGATCTGCTGGTGGATTCGACCTGCCAACTTTTTGGTTAGCAGACGAGCACTTAACCACTATGCCACACATATATGTGTGTGTATGTGTGTGTGTGTGTGTGTGTGTGTATATGTATATGTATTTGTATAGGTATAGACAGAGAAAGAGACAGATATATTTGTGTAATTTTGCCTACATAAGGAAATCAGAAAAGCAAATAAGATGTGTATCAACTGAATTCTAGAAATGTCCATGACATATTGACAACTGAAAGAAGTACGCTACAGGATAACATGTGTATTAAAATATCATTTCAACAATAACAACCAACCAACATCCCTTTATTTAATATGCTATACAAATTATTTGAACAAGAAGAAATGTGTGGAACAGGTGCGGGTTACCCAATAAGCAAGGTAAGCACAGGCTTATTTGTGCTTACTTCCTAATCTGTAGTGAACAATTTCATGTGTTTCTCGCTGTGGTGAAAACGTGTGAAATTGTTCACTACAGATTAGGAAGTATGTACAAGTAAGCCCTTGCTTACCTTGCTCACTGAGTAATCCATCCCTGTCAGGGACTGCAAATTTGAAAAGAGGCTTTAATTCTGTAGGAAGATGCTGTGGAGTTGGGAGAGAGAGAGATGCCAGCTGTATCTAGAAGGAGAATCTTTGATGTGGTTGAAAGAAAAAAAGTGTAATTATTCACTACAAATGATTTGGTAAGCCAGGTAAGCACCACGCTTCACTTGTCTATTGTATAATCCATCCCTGCTACGGAAGGATACATACCAGACTGCTAAACTTTGTTTCCACAGAAGGATAGGAAATATAAGCAGAAGGCAAGTGGAAAGAAATAATTAACTTTGTTTATACCGTTTTTGTATTGTACTTTTTATATACTAAAAAAAGAATGTATTACAATTTTAAAATACTCAATAAAGACTTTTTTAAAAGAATTTTTAGAAAGAAAAAATTATTTTGTGTGCATTTCTTATCTTTTCCTTTCAATGAATCCCTACAGAGGATTTGTTGTTGTTAGGTGCCAGCGAGTTGATTCCAGCTCATAGTGACCCTACACACGACAGAACAAAACACTGCCCCATCCTGCGCCATCCTCACAATCGTTGCTATGTTTGAACCCATTGTTGCAGCCACTGTGTCAATCCATCTCATTGATGGTCTTCCTCTTTTTTGCTGACCCTCTACTTTACCAAGCACGATGTCCTTCTCCAGGATCTGGTCCCTCCAGATAACAGGATCAAAGTACGTGAGACAAAATCTTGCCATCCTTGCTTCTACGGAGCATTCTGGATGTATTTCTTCCAAGATAGATTTGTTCGTTCTTTTGGCAGCCCACAGTATATTCAATATTCTACACCAACTCCATAATTCAAACATTAATTATTCTTCGATTTTCTTTATTCATTGTCCAGTTTTTGCATGCATATGAGGTGATTGAAAATACTAGGGCTTGGTTCAGGTGGACCTTAGTCCTCAAAGTGACATCTTTGCTTTTGAACACTTTAAGGATGTCTTTTGCGGCAGATTTGCCCAATGCAAATCATTTGATTGTATGACTGCTGCTTCCATGAGTGTTGACTGTGGATTAAAGTAAAATGAAATCCTTGACAACTTCAATATTTTCTCCATTTCCTATAATGTTGCTTATTGGTCCAGTTTTGAGGATTTTTACTTTATTTACATGCAGGTGTAATCCATACTGAAGGCTTGATGTTCAACAGTAAGTGCTTCAAGTCCTCTTCACTTTCAGCAAGCAAGGTTGTGTCATCTGCATATAGCAGTTTGCCAATGAACCTTCCTCCAATCCTGATGCCCTGTTCTTCTTCATATAGTCCAGCTTCTCAGATTATTTGCTCAGCATACAGATTCAATAAGTATGGTGAAAGGATACAACCCTGAAGCACACCTTTCCTGATTTGAAACCATGCAGTATCCCACTGTTCTATCTGAACAACTGCCTCTTGGTCTATGTACAGGTTCCTCATGAGCACAATTAAGTGTTCTGGAATTCTCATTCTTTGCAACGTTATCCATAATTTGCTATGATCTACACAGTTGAATGCCTTTGTAAAGTCAATAAAACGCAGGTAAACATCTTTCTGGTATTCTCTGCTTTCAGCCAAGATCCATCTGACAGCAGCAATGATATCCCTTGTTCCATGTCCTCTTCTGAATCTGACTTGGATTTCTGGCAGTTCCCTGTTGATGTACTGCTGCAACCATTTTTGAATTATCGTCAGCAAAATTTACCTTTCATGTGATATTAATGACAGTGTTCAATGATTTCCACGTTCTGTTGGATCACCTTTCTTTGGAATGGGCACAAATATGGATCTCTTCCAGTTGGTTGGCCAGGTAGCTGTCTT
>NW_004444039.1:8926090-8951211 GCF_000243295.1 Trichechus manatus latirostris | reverse complement strand
ATATATGTAGAGACAGAAAGAGATTTATCTCAAGGAAATGGCTCACACGGTTGTAGAGGCTGGCAAATCCCAAGTCCGCGAGTGAGGCATCAGGCTGGAGGCTTCTCCTGACTCACATAGCTGCAGGGACTGATCAACACAAGATCACCAGGTAAGGCAGCAGGCTGCTGGCTCACAGGCTGCAGCGGCCAATGAATCCCAAGATTGGCAGGCAATATGGCAGGCTTCTGGCTTAAGTCCCAAGAACTGGAGGTCAGATGATGATGAGCCAGATGCGGGATCCAGAGGGAGCAAAAGCCAGCCAGCTTTGCTAGAATGTCCATATATATTGGATGTAGGCTACATCCCCAAGGAAATTCCCCTTACAACTTATTGGTTGATCACATCAGATCACATCATGGAAGTGATTACATTATATCACAAAATGGAAGATAACTACATCATTATATAACTGTCAAATTACATCATTACATAACTGCCAAACTGCTGAGAATCATGGCTGAGCCAAATTGAAACACAACCTTAACCATTACACCAGCAAGGTCAAAGGTGTCTATTTCTCCATGATTTTTCCAACATTGAACATTAACCTTTTCAAATTATGAAGAAAAGTTGTAAACATGTATGTTTTAATTTACTCTCTTTTCTTTATTTGTAAAAGTGAATTTTCTGACCAGTTGTTACCCTTGTGGGGGTGAAAAGGCCGTTCTCTAAAAGGATATTTTTCTTATTGATTTGTGAGTGGTTTTGTATATTAATGATATATGTAATCGGGTATGTGAGTGTATTTATACATGTACATATACATATATACTCAAATAAATTAACCATATTAACCATTTATCATATACTGCAAATACATTCCTTTTTGGTCATCTGACATTTAATTTTGATCATGAGGTTTTAATATAAAAAATGTAGAAGACATTACTAATAATGAGTGTTCTGCTTGTGCTGTTACTCATTGCAGATCCAATTATTCCTGAACTTTACTTTCAATGTTTAATACCAATAGCTGTAATAATTACTGAAAAAGCATTCTTTTCCTTCTGAAGTTCAGGACTAGAACCACAAAGTTTTTTTTAACTTTCAGTGAATTTGATGTTTATCTTATGATTTTTGTCATAGAATCCTGTGTTTTAAATATTTTGGCTTTATATCAAATTTCAGTACCTCATAGGAAGAGTCTATCCTTATTACCTCCTTTTTCAGAAATTTCTTAAATATTATTGCCAATGTATTATTTAAAATAAACTTTGAAAACATTTTGTTAAAAAAAATAATCATTCTGGAATTTTTATTGGACTAGTATTCATTATATAAGTGAATGTGAAGAAATCAACTTCTTTATAACTCCTCATCATAATAATTTACTCTGTTATTTAAAATTTTCTTTTATGTCCTTCAGTAAACTTTTGTTTTGGCTGCATTTTTTGTTAATTCATTCCTAGATATGTTTTCAGCTTTTGTTAATCTGGGGGATAAGGTTTTTTTTAAATCTTTTTTGTTGTTGTTGTTATTGTACTTTAGATGAAGGTTTACAGAACAAACTAGCTTCTCATTAAACAATTAATACACATATTGTTTTGTGACATTGGTTGCCACTCCCACAACACATCAACACTCTCCCCTTCTCGATCTGGGGTTCCCCATTACCAGCTTTCCTATCCTCTCCTGTTTTCTTGTCCTTGCCCCTGGGCTGGTGTGCCCCTTTAGTCTCATTTTGTTTTACGGGCCTGTGTAATCTTTGGCTGAAGGGTGAACCTCAGGAGTGACTTCATTACTGAGTTAAAAGGGTGTCCGGGGCCATACTCTCAGGGTTTCTCCAGTCTCCGTCAGGCCAGTGGAGGATAAGATTTTTTATTAGATTTTCTAACTAGCTATTACAGGTTTATAGGGAGGTTATTATGTCTTTCTCTCTCTGTGTGTGAATGCGTGTGCACACGTGCATGCTTATTTTAATCTGGCCGCCTAACCGAGCTCTTTTGTAACTTGATTAGCTTTTTTGTTTTCTTGTAGTTACCAGTACTACCACCTACAACCATGAGTATATTCTGTATTCTCCTTTCCAACAGGCGTTTTGATTATTATGGTTTTCTGCCTTCACAGATTAATGAGGACTTCCAGAATAATGCAAAACGATGATGAGAGCAGGCATCTTTGTCTCAGTCACTGAAGTTTCTGGGCTTATATCAGCAAGTATCATATTGGCTTCCTGTTTATAATAGATGCCTTTTTTAATGTTAAAGTATCTAGTTTGCAAAGATTTTTAAAAATAAGGAATATATATTCACTTTTAGTAAACGCCGGTTAGAACCTATTAAGATGCTCATTATGTTTTTGCTTTTACCGTTCAATCGATTTGATACATAGTTTTAAAATGCTAAAACATTCTTGCATCCTTGAAATACAGCTTGACTAATATCTATTTTAGTGGACATAAGTAGACCTATGCCTAACTTCTTTTTGTTTGTGCTTGCCTAATATAGCTTTTCCCATTTTTTATTAAAATACATTTGACTATTTGGTTTTAAGTATCGCTTATATTTGGAGTATTTGGAAAGTTTTCACGTTTTTTTGTTTGTTTTGTTTTATTTTGTTTTGAAAGATCTTTTTAATAATGAATGAAAAATATACCTCCTGGGAATTTCTGCTCATTGGTGGATATCTCAACCTGTAGTATGAATGCTCAAGGATACACATGTATTCCAGGGAACACAGGATGCCATGGAATGAACATAAATTCCTTTCCCTGAAAATATGAAAGGAAGAAGGAAATACCACTATTTTACATTATAGCAACACAAACATATTATGGAATAGACTGCAACAGTTGGATCATATTTTTAAATGAAATAGGAATTCTCCCAGAAATCTGACAAGTATCATTAAGGGTACTTCAGTCGAAAAGCTGAGAAGCACTTCTCATTTACAGTAACAGAGACAAATCTGTCTCTTCTATACAAAGGCTGTACATACAGCCGCCAATGTTTTCACGTTCCTTATAAATTTTCTGTTCTTCAGAATCAGCGTTCTTAATTTCCCCAATTGTTCTCCATATGACATAATTTCACAGTCTTAATTATCCAGACTCACTTTTCTATTTACCTTCTATTTTGCAAAAAAAATAAAATTCCTAGAGCAGGAAAAATACTCTGGGTGTACTCAGATATTCTTACATGATCTGAACTTTATGTATGGTTTTATGTGTGCAGTCTAACATTTAATTAAGGTTGTTTTTTAACTCTTGGATCCCATGCTTGGTTCATAGTGCATTTGGGTAAAACTAAAATTCCTAGGTATTTCTTAAATGCATTGCTCTGTGTGTAAGTGTGTGTATAACCTATTGCCATCAAATCAATTCCGACTCATAGCAACCCTATGGGTCAGAGTGGAACTGCTCCATAGGGTTTCCAATGAGCGGCTGGTAAATTCAAACTGCCAACCTTTTGGTTAGCAGTTAATCTCTTATACATAAGTATATCTATGTATTTCTCTATATAGATACATACATACCTACAAATATATATATAACTAATTTCTTAAATATCAAATTTGATATTTGTCCACATAAACTTTTACCTTGTCAAGTCCTCTTCCCAACTATTGAGATAATTTTGAATCTTGAACCCAAAAACCAATGGTGCAGATGAGAGTGGAAATAATGATGTTTAAGAAAAAGTTACTTGCACTTTTTTGAGTATCAGGCTTAATGGCACTCAACGTACTTTCAAAAAATTACTTCTTTAAACCAGCATCATGTATTGTCTTTACAATGCAGGTAGATTTCCCACAGGTTAGAAAAACATGCATTTTAAGGATTAGTTTCTTGATTTTAAAATATGGTAAATGGAACATAGTTAGATAGAAACCCAACAGCATTCAGCTAGAGACCTATCTCTCCAAATAGACATCAATCTCTAGGACAATAAGTATTCATTTGCTGAATCACTTATAAAACCACCTAACTTTATTGCTATCCATCTCACATTTCTTCCTCTGGTCCTCAAGAACATTGTAAAATATTTTGCTTGCATGGTGTTTCTTTTATGTGTTTGACAAGCTTCAATAGATGCTCATTAACTAAAGAAAAGGACTCTCCATACTATTTCCCTCTGGAGAAAAAGAAATGAAGCTGTAACTGCAGTATAAATTCTAGTAAAGAACTTGAAGTTGAAATCTCAGAAGCAAGATGGACACTGGGAAGAACAGGGCAATTTTTCTCTGGTCAACTATTGTAAGAGCTGGTCAATGGAAAATCAACAATAGCTTTCTTGTTAAGAAATAATAGTGTTTGAAATAGGGCTTTGTCCTAGTCATCTAGTGCTGCTGTAACAGAAATACTACAAGTGGATGGCTTTAACAAAGAGAAGTTTATTCTCTCACAGTCCAGTAGGCTACAAGCCCAAATTCAGGGTGCCGGCTGTCGGCTCTGGAGGAAGGTCTTTGTGAAGCATCAGTCTTCCCTTGGTCTGGGAGCATCTCAGCGCAGTAATCTCAGGTCCAAAGGACGCTTTCTGCTCCCAGTACTGCTTTCTTGGTAGTATGAGGTTCCCATGTGTCTCTGCTCGCTTCTTTCTTTTATATCTCAAAAGAGATCGGATTAATTTAATCTTGTAAATGCATCAGTATAACTGCCACTAATCAATATTATTAGATTATAGTGATAGAGTTTACAACACATAAGGAAATCACATCAGATTACACAATCATACAATACTGGGAATCATGAGCCAGCCAAGTTGGTACACACATTTTGGGGGGACATAATTCAATCCATGACAGTCTTCACTGAATGATGTTAAAAGGAAAATACAATATCACTGGGAAAAATTAAGGTTTTTTTTAAAGAATCAAAATATTAATAAACGGTGTTAAGAATCTAATTATGGTGAATAGAAGGTCATGATGAACAACGGCTCCTGTCATAGAAATCGTAAAGAAGGCAGAAAAGAGAAACAAAGTACCAAAGAATAGATGGGACAGACAGAAAATGAATAGCAAAATAGTAGACCTAAATGCAACAATATTTGTATTATATGTAAATAGACTAAACAGTCCAATTAAAAGACAGAGATTGTCAGACTAGATAACAAAAAAAAAAGTTAAGATTTGAGTCTACCCACAGGTGCCTTGAAAGAAATGCCTAGCAATCTATTTCTGAAAAATCAGCCACTGAATATTCTATGGAGCACAGTTCTATCTGACGTACATGGGGTCACCATGAGTTGGATTCAACTCAACAGCAACTGGTGGTATATGGTTTTTATAAGAGATACATTTTTAGAAATGTGTCACAGAGATGAGATACACATAGGTTGACAGTAAGAGAATAGAAAAAACTATACCATGAATTCAATAATTGTGAAAGACCTGGTGTGGCTATATTCTTATTAGGGAAAAAAAGATCTCAAGAAAAGGAGTATTACCAAAACAAATAAGTATACTTTACAATGACAAAAATGTCAGTTCATCAGGAGGATATAAAAATCTAAGGTATAAATGCACCTAGCAACGTAACTTCAAAGTACCACTGTACACATGCTCAAAAACCAGCTTTCTGACCCCTGATTTTCTGTTTACAGAGCATGGGCTACTCAACGTAGGCCTCTTTCCTTCCGACATATTTTTATTGATACTAACTTATTTCTTAACATGAAATATGCCTGGGAAGATGGTTCACTCATCTTTAATAATAGTAACAACAACAATACTGACAGCAACAACTGTTGGTAGCATTTTCATGTTTCCTAACTCCCAGACACTATGCCACAAGTTTTACCTATGTTTTCCATGAGGATGTTATTATATTTTTTCCTATTTCAAGAATGATAAAACTAAATATTATAAAGAGGTTAAAATATTTTCTAATGATCTTATTACTAGCAGATGACTGGGCTAGAATTTGCAACCAAGTATTTGTTCTTAATTGCTGACATTGGCATTTTAAAGTGAATTATTCTAATAGGCCAACAAGTTTTTTTATCCCTAATAGCTACTTAAATAATTCAGCAATTTGATTAGATGTAGTGAAGAAGAGAAAATATATATTTGAAGAATAGGGGAACATTGTAAGAAAGCAGGCCAAATGAAGGAAATATTAGGGAATTATATAAAGGCCATAGATGCCTGAGAGTAAGGAGGAATTTGATCATGATCATGGGACAAAGATAGGTGGGGATCCCAAAAAAAAAAAAAAAACAAATGGCCCTCTTCTTAATTTCATCTTGGGTCAATATTCCTAATCATTCAGTAGAAACAAGTTTTTGGCACATTGGCACCACCTTTGGTGCCGAATACTGCCTAGATTTCCCTTGAAATATATATATATATATTTCATTACATTTGAAAAAAAAAATGAAACCCTCTCCTAATGCTGAATTATGGAGAGAATTGTGGCTAATTGGGTACATGCATTCATCACCATCTTCTCCCAAATCCCATGTTATGTTTTGAATTAAATCCCCAAAAAAGATATGTTGAATTCCTAACCTTTGTACCTGTGAACGTGACCTTGTTTAGGGAGATGGGATTTTCTTTGCAAACATTATCAGCTGAGTTAAAGCGGTCATACCTGGGTGGAGTGGGCCCTAATCCCTTCTGAGTGGTGTCTTATAAAAGGGGAGAACTGAGCCAGAGACAGAGTCACACACAGGAGGAAGTCATGTGAAGATATATCCACAAGCAGCAAAGGAACACCAAGCATTGCCAGCAGCCCCTAGAAGCTAGAGAGAGGCATGGAACAGCTCCTCTTTCAGAATTCTCAGAAGGAATCCATATGACCGATGCCCTGGTTTGGACTTCTAGCCTTCAGAGCTGTGGGACAATAAATTTCTGTTCTTTAAAGCCACCAACTTTGTGGCATTTTGTTATGGCAGCCCTGGGAAACTAAGACACCTCGCTAAAATGACAAAAGTTGGAAGAAAAAGTGAAAAATCTACATGGACAAAAGATTGAAAGGGAGACAATGAACCAAGAAATATCAACCAATTTTCAGAAGGTGGAAAGAGGTTAGAGTAGTGGTAGCTGACGTAAACCAAAGTATAATAAAAAGTATAATCCTACGGGCCCCAAGAGGATAACAGTAATGAGAAGCAAATTGGTTCATCCTCCAAAGATGCTTAATAGTTTCAGACAATGGAGTATAAGGAATATATAAAATTAGCTTTGGAGGTAAGAAAAGGGAAAATGACTTTTAAAATATGCATAAGAAGTAGTGAAATCCTTTGGTTTCCTCTTCTGCCCCATACTTCAAGAATATTCATCCCCATTCTTGTATGAGAATAGGAGTATTTTTCCTAAAGAAATTGAACAAGAAATGCTCTACCTTCAGCACAGCCAAAAACAAGAATAAACTCCTAGATGGGTGGGGGGGAGAAGAAGAAGATTAAATCTGTTTACTGAAAAGATGGGACCAGCCCTACAAACCCTCCCCCATCCAGTTGCCAGAATACCTGCAGACTGGACAAAATCCCTTGGGTATTGTGATAGGCAGCCTTCCAAATAATTCATCTCTCCTGGTATTCAAACCTTGTGACTGTGGGCCAGATCTGGTGACTTGCTTATAACAAAAAAATATGGCACAAGTGATGGAAAGACTTGATTATTTAAAAAAAAAAAAAAAAAACTATGAATTCCATTTTACTGTCTCTCTCTCTCTCTCTCTCTCTCTCTCTCTCTCTCTCTCTCTCTCTCTCTCGACTTCCTGGCCTGCTCACTTTGACAAAGCAAGCTATCATGCTGGAGAGAGCCACGTGACAAGAATCTGAGGTCAGTCAACAGCCAGCAAGGAAGTGAGGTACTCAGTCCGAGAACCTGTGAGGTACTGAATCCTGCAAACAACCCATAAGGCTGAGCTTGGAAGTAGATCCTTCCTCAGTCGAGTCTTGAGGTGACCAGACCCTAGCTGACTCCTTGTTTGCAGCCTGTAAGAGACCATAAAACAGAGGAGCCACCAGAGCCATGCCCAGATTCCTGACATACAGAAACTGTAAGGTAAGAAATGTTTTTGTGTCAAGTCACTAACTTTTGGGGTTGTTTCTTAAACAGCAATAGATAACTAATACAAACAGTTTGGATTATCCTTTGATTGAAAGACAATCTTGAGTGGCCCAGGAGAAAGACTCACAGTCACTAACATTTGATGGACTCTCAGCAAAAAAGTCAGGTCACTGCCTGACCACCCTACAGTGAAGTCCATGAGCCAATAAACACTGCACCAAGACACAGAGCTTCCAAACACCTCTTTATTATGGACAGGCAGCCAAGAATCACCAGAATCTGATTTTAATCTCCACTGTGGAAGGCAGGCTAAAACAAACATACAAAAGAAAGAAACTTTAAGGAAATAGAAACAACTCAGAAAACAAGTCTTATGGATTGAATTGTGTCCCACAAAATATGTGTTGGAATCCTAACCTCTACACCTACGGATGATTTGCAAATCAAGGCTTGAATTTTTTCTTCATATTTTACAAGGTGAGAAATGCCAAACATGTTCATCCCTTTTGGTTTCTAACTCCGAGTCTTGACACATTTCATTATAATAATTTACTTTGTCTTCTCAAGCCACCCTTTGAAATCTTCTGTTCAGCTCTTTTACTTCATCATTTCTTCTGTTTACTTGAGCTACTACAAATTCAAGAGCAAGTTCCAGAATCTCTTCACACATTCGTTTTGGTCTTTTCTTTCTTTTTGATGACTCTTTGCTTTCTTTATGTATGATGTCGTTGATGTCATCCCACAACTCAACTGGTCTTTGGTCATTAGTGTTTAATGCATCAAATCCATTCTTGAGATGGTCTCTAAATTCAGGTGGGATATACTCAAGGTCATACTTTGGCTCTCATGGACATGTTTTGATTTCTTTAGCTTCAACTTGAACTTGTATATGAGCAACTGATGGTCTGTTCCGTAGTCAGCCCCTGGCCTTGTTCTGACTGATGATATTGAGCTTCTCCATCATCTCTTTCCACAGATGTAGCTGATTTTCTTTGTGTTCCATCTGATGAAGCCCACGAGTATAGTCACCATTTATGCTTTTGAAAAAGATATTTGCAGTGAAGAAGTCCTTGGTCTTGCAAAATTCTATCACGCAATCTCCCATGTTCTTTCTATCACTGAGGCCATATTTTCCAACTAACAATCCTTCTTCTTGGTTTCTGATTTTTGTATTCTAAGCTCCATTAATTATTAATGCATCTTGATTGCACATTTGCTCAATTTCAGATTGCAGAAGTTGGTAAAAATCTTCAATTTCTTCATCTTTAGCATTAGTGCTTGGTGTGTAAATTTCAATAATAGTCCTATTAAGTAATCCTCTTTGTAAGCATATAGATATCCTATCACTGACAGCATTGTATTTCAGGACAGATCTTGAAATGTTCTTTTTGATGATGAATGTGATGCTGATCCTCTTCAATTTGTCATTCCTGGCATAGTAGACCATATAATTGTCTGATTCACAATTGCCAATACCAGTCCATTTCAGCTCACTGATTCCTAGAATATCGATCAAGTGTTCCATTTCATTTTTGACAACTTCCAATTTTCCTTGATTCATACCTCATACATTTCACATTCTGATTATCATTGGATGCTTGTAACTATTTCTTCTCATTTTGAGTCGTGCCACATCAGCAAATGAAGGTCCCGAAAGCTTGACTCCATCCACATCATTAAGGTCGACTCTACTTTGAGGAGGGAGCTCTTCCCCAGTCAACTTTTGAGTGCCTTCCAACCTGATGGGATCATCTTCCAGCACTATATCACAGAATGTTCCACTGCTACCCATAAGGTTTTCACTGGCCAATTTTTTTCAGAGGTAGAATGTCAGGTCCTTCTTCCCAGGCTGTCTTGGTCTGGAAGCTCTGCTGAAACCTGTCAACCTTGGGTGACCCTGCTGGAATTTGAAATACTGGTGGCATAGCTTCTACCATCACAGTAACATACAAGCCACCACAGGACAACAAACTGACAGATGAGTGGTACAAGAAAAAGTTCAAGCCTTGAGTTGCAATATTGAAGGATTCTATGGGCAAAAAAACTGAATGACACAGGAACCATCAAAAGTAGATGAAAGGAATACACAGAGTCACTCTACCAAAAAGAATCTGTTGACATTTAGCCATTTCAGGAGGTACCATATGATCAAGAATGATGGTATGAAGGGAGAAGTCCAAGCTGCACTAAAGGCACTGAGGAAAAACAAGCCTCCAGGAATTGACAGAATACCAATTGAGATATTTCTACAAACAAATGCGACACTGGAAGTGCTCACTAGTCTATGCCAAGAAATCTGGAAGGCAGCTACCTGGCCAGTCTACTGGAAGAGATCCATATTCATGCCCATTCCAAAGAAAGGTTACCCACAGAATGTGGAAATTATAAAACAATATCATTAATACCAGACACAAGTAAAATTTTACTGAAGATAATTCAAAAATGGTTGCTGCAGTACAATGACAAAGAAATGCCAGAAATTCAAGCTGGATTCAGAAGAGGAAGTGGAATAAGGGATATTATTGCTGATGTCAGTGGATTTTTGTTGAAAGTAGAGAACACCAGAAAGATGCTTACCTCTGTATTATTGACTATGCAAAGGCATTCAACTGTGTGGCCATAACAAATTATGGATAACATTGCAAAAAATGGGAATTCCAGGAGAGGTGGAGCCAACATGGCAGCCTAGATAAAAAAACCATGCCATTCATCTGTAGCAAAAACCTGAAAAACTAAGTAAAACATACAAACATAAATCCTGGCACCCTAAGCATCAAATGAAGAGGTAGAGAACTAGATCAAACACCAAAGGGAAAAAGAAACTGATGGAAAACAGAGCAAGGATCGATATTGAGTGGAAGTCAATTGCCAACTAACACAGCACAGCATTGCTATCTTAGAACACAGCCAGCAGCGACCCTGAACAGGGAGTAAGGGAAGGTGTGTTGGTTAAGATTGTACGTCAGCTTGGCTAGGCCATGATTCTCAGTGTTTTGGCAGTTGTATAATGTTGTGATCACTTCTTCCCTATTGAAATTTGATATGTGATCACCCCCATGATGGAATCTGCTGAGTGGTACCCATGGGCAAAGGGCCTGTGGTGGCTCACTGCCCCCTCAGCCTTCATCTCTCTGCCCTCTGCTGGCTACTTCCTTCCTGCTTGCCTTGTCAAAGTTTTTGGCTTATTCCGGACCCAGCAGCTGCCTCCTGTCTTCCCCCTTCCGGCTCTTGGGACTTGAGCTAGTAGCTTACCTGTCGATCTTAGGATTCATCAATCTTCACAGCCTGTGAGCAAGAGTCCTGCTCCCCCATCTGCTGATATTGGGTTCCCCAGTCCCTGCAGCTGTGTGAATCAGGAGAAACCTTGCAGTCTTGCCTGCCGATCTTGGAATTCATCAACCTTCACAGCCTGTGAGTGGGAGCCCTGCTTTCCAGCCTGCTGATCTTGGGTTTGCCAGCTTCTGTGGCTGTGTGAATTGGGAGAGGCCTCTACCCTGATCTATGGACTTGGGATGTTCTAGCCTTTACAATTGTGTGAGCTGTTTCCTTGATATAAATCTCTCTATATATATTTATATGCTTTACTGGTTTTGCTTCTCTAGAGAACCCAGCCTAAGGCAGAAGACAACTTCACTGAGCTCCCAACAGGAGACAGAGCACCTGGTAACCAGAGAAACATACTTTCCCAACCCTCACCCTTCTGATAGTTGAAGCAAGAATCCCCCCATCCCAGTAGCCTCATCACCGGTTTACACAATAGGAGCCCACCCCCAGGCCGCCCCTGCCCCTCACACTGTGTGGCTTTTATTTTTTCCTCTTCTTTCTCCCTCACACACAGTCCCATACACCACCTCACCCCCCTTCCACTGGCCCCAACTGCACTGCCACTAGAGGGCCATCCGCAGGCCATCACCATAGGTCTGCACCACCTCCACCTGCTGCCTCCTGCCATCATTTTTTTTTTCTTTCTCATCTGTATTTTCTTGTTCTCTCCCGCCTAGGTCCATACATCACCTCCGCTCCCTTCCCACTGGCCCCCAGGTCCGCACTGCCCCCACTCACCAGCCCCCACCATGCCACCATTTTTTTAATTTTTTTTTTTCATTTCTCCCTTCCACCTAGCCCTGAACATCACCTCCTCTCCCTTCCCACTGGCTCCCGGATCAGCACCACCCCCAGTCACCAGACTGCCCTATGCTGCCATTTTTACTATTATTTTTTTTCTCTTTCTTTCCTTTCTCCCTCCCATCCCTTCCCACCAGCCCCCTGGTCCACCACACCCCCAGTCGCTGACCTCCGCCACACCACCATTTTTTGTTGTTGTTTCTTTTTTCTCTTTCTTCCTTTTCTTTCTCCCTCACACCTAGATCCATATGCCACCTCTCCCCCCTTCCCACCAGCCCTGGCCAAGCTGCCATGACTAGAGAACCACTGGCACACTGGCCTGCCTTTGTTCCTGGTCAGTCCTGTACCCACCCGCAGGTCCCCACCTCGCTGACGTTTTTTCTTTTTTCTTTTCTTTCTCCCTCCTACCTAGACCTGCATGTCACCTCCTATCCCTTCCAAACAGCCCCAGGGTCCACCCCACCTGACTCACTAGCCTTCACTGTGCCATCATTTTTTTCCACTTTTTCTTTTTCTCTTTTCTCTCTATTTCTTCCTTTTCTTTCTTCCTCCCACCTACGCCTATACCACACCTCCCCACCTTCCCACCCGCCCCCACCATACAACTGGGAATAGAGAGTCATCAGCCCACCACCGCTGCAAGTTCACCCCACCACCACCCACCAAATCCCACAGCACTGCCATTTATTCTTTTTTCCTTTCTTTTCTTTCTCCCTCCCACCTTGCCCTGTAAGCCTCCTCTCCTCCCTTCCCATCAGCTTCTGGGTCCTCCCCTCCCCCACTCACCAGCCCACACCATGCTGCCTTTTTTTTTCCTTTTTTCTCTTTCTTATTTTTCTTTCTCCTTCCTACATAGCCCCGTAAGCCATCTCCCTCCTTTCCCATCAGCCCCACCACAATACAGAGGGTAGAATGCTACCGGCACATCGGCCCACTGCTGTCCTGAGTCTGCCCATCCTCACCCTCTGGCCCCTACCACAAAGCCATTTTTTTACATTGTGCTTTAGGTGAAAGCTTACAGCTCAAGTTAATTTCTCATTCAAAAATTTATACACATAGCATTTTGCAATATTGGTTGCAATCCCTATAATATAATAGCATGCTCCCACTTTCCACCCCAGGTTCCCTGTGCCCACTCGTCCAGTTTCTGTCTCTTCCTGCCTTGTCATCTTCCTTTTGGACATGAATTGCCCATTTGGTCTCGTATATTTGATTGAACTAAGAGGCACATTCCTCACCTGTGTTATTTTTTGTTTTATAGGCCTGTCTACTCGTTGCCTGAAAAGTGGGCTTCTGGAATGGTTTCATTTCTGGTTAGAAGAGTGCCTGGGGGCCATAGTTTTGGAAGTTCCTCCAGTCTCTGTCAGACCAGTAAGTCTGGACTTGTTTCATGAATTTAAATGTTGTTCTACATTTTTCTCCTGCTGTATCCAGGACTCTCTATTGTGATCCCCGTCAGAGCAGTAGTTGGTGGTAGCTGAGCACCATCTAGTTCTTCTGGTCTCAGGCTGGTGGAGTCTTTGGTTCATATGGTCCTTTAGTCCTTTGGGCTAATATTTTCCTTGTGTCTTTGCTCCAGATGGGATGAGACCAATAGATGTATCTTAGATGGCTGCTCGCAAGCTGTTAAGACCCTAGATGCTACTCACCAAAGTGCATTTTCTTTATGAACTGTGTTATGCCAGTTGACCTAGATGTTCCCAAAAAGAATGGTCCCCAGACGCCAGCCCCAGCTATTGGTCTCTCGAAGTGTTTTGGATGTGTCTAGGAAACTTCTATGCTTTTGCTTTGGTCCCCTTGTGCTGACTTCCCCTACATTGTGTATTGTCCTTCCTTTCATCAAAGCTGACACTTGTCTACAATCTAGTTAGTGATTTCCCATCCCCCTCCCTCCCCACCCTCATAACCATCAAAGAATGTTTTCTTTCTGTGTGTAAACCTTTTCTTGAATTTTTGTAATAGTGGTCTCATACAATATTTGTCCTTTGGCGACTGACTTATTTCACTCAGCGTTATGCCCTCCAGATTCATTCATGTTGTAAGATGTTTTGCAGATTCATCATTGTTCTTTATCATTGCATAGTATTTCACTGTGTTTATGTACCATTATTTGTTTATACATTCATCTGCTGATGGACATTTAGGTTCTTTCCATCTTTTCACTTTTGTGAATAGTGTTGCAATGAACATGGGTGTGCATATGTCTATTTGTGTGACGGCTCTTATTTCTCTAGGATATATTCCTAGGAGTGGGATTGCTGGATCATATGGTATTTCTATTCCTAGTTTTTTAAGGAAGTGCCATATCATTTTCCAAAATGGTTGTATCATTTTGCATTCCCACCAGCAGTGCACAAAAGTTCCAATCTCCCCGCAGCCTCTCCAACATTTATTATTTCCAGTGTTTTTGATTCATGCCAGTAACGCCAGGGTGAGATGGTATCTCTCCCCACAACCTCTCCAATATTTGTTGTTTTGTGTTTTTTGGATTAGTGCTAGTATTATATATTATTATATATTGTATTATATATTAGTGCGAGACGGATTCTAAATATAGTTTTGATTTGCATTTCTCTAATGGCAAATGATCGCTAGCGTTTCCTCATGTGTCTGTTAGCTGCCTGAATATTTTCTTTGATGAAGTGTCTGTTCATGTCCTTTGCCCATTTTTTAATTGGATTATTTGCTTTTTGTTGTTGCGGTTTTGCAATATCTTGCAGATTTTAAAGACTAGATCCTTATCAGATATATCCTAGTCAAAATTTATTTCCAAGTCTGTAGGTTCACTTTTTATTCTTTCAGTGAAGTTTTTTGATAAGCATTCGTGTTTAATTTTTAGGAGCTCCCAGTTATCAGTTTCTCTTTTGGTGTTTGTGCATTGTTAGTTATGGTTTGTATCCTATTTATGCTGTATATTAGGGCCCCTAGCATTGTTCCTATTTTTTCTTCCATAATCTTTATCGTTTTAGATTTTATATTTAGGTTTTTTATCCATTTTGAATTAGGTTTTGTGTATGGTGTGAGGTATGGGTCTTGTTTCATTTTTTTACAAATAGACATCCAGTTATGCCAGTACCATTTTTAAGGAAACAGTCTTTTCCCCATTTAATGGACTTGGGGCCTTTGTCAAAGATCAGCTGACCGTATATGATAGATTTACTTCTGAGTTATCAATTTTGTTCTGTTTGTCAGCATGACTGCTGTTGTACCAGTACCAGGTTGTTGTGACTACAGTGGCTGTATAATAGTATCTTAGGCTGGGTTCTCTAGAGAAGCAAAACCAGTAAAGCATATAAATATATATAGAGAGATTTATATCAAAGAAACAGCCACGTGATTGTAGAGGTTGGAATGTCCCAAGTCCCTGGATTAGGATAGAGGCTTCTCCCGATTCACGTAGTCACAGGGGTTGGCGAACCCAAGATCAGCAGGTTGGAAAGCAGTACTTCACTCACAAGCTGTGAAGATTGACAAATCCCAGGATCAACAGATAAGCTGATAGCTCAAGTTCCAAGAACCAGAGGCCAGACCAACAGGAGGCAGCCACAGGATTCAGAGAGAGCAAAAAGCCAGAACGTCTGCTTATATTCAGATGCAGGCCACACCCCCAAGGAAATTCCCTTGCAACTGATTGGCTACTCACAGTAGACTCAGTCATGGGAATGATCACATATAAACACTGAGAATCATGGCCCATCCAAGTTGACACACAATCTTAACCATCACAAACAGGTTGTAAAATCAGGTAGTTTGAGGCCTCCCACTTTGTTCTTCTTCTTGAGTAATGCGTTACTTATCTGGGGCGTCTTCCCTTTCCAAATAAAGTTGGAGATTTGTTTCTCCATCTTGATAAAGAACACTATTGGAATTTGGATCAGGATTTCATTGTATCTGTAGATTGTCTTGGGTAGAATTAACATTTTCACAATGTTGAGTCTTCCTATCAATGAGTAAGTATATTTTTCCACTTATGTAAGTCTCTTTTGGTTTCTTGCAGTAGTGTTTTGTAGTTTTCCTTGTATAGGTCTTTTACAACCCTGATTAGATTTAGTCCTAAGTACCTGATCTTCTTGGGGGCTATTTTTAATGGTATTGATTTAGTGATTTCCTTTTTGAAGTTCTCTTTGTTGGTGTAGAGGAGTCCAACTGATTTTTGTATGTTAATCTTGTATCCTACTACTTTTCTGAAATCTTCTTTTAGTTCCGTAGCTTTCTTGTTGATTCACTGGGGTTTTCTTGTATAAGATCATATCACCTGTGAATAAGGATAGTGTTACCTCTTCCTTACCAATTTGGATGCCCTTTATTTCTTTTTCTTGTGTTATTACTCTAGCTAGGACTTCCAGCACAATGTTAAATAAGAGTGGTGATAAAGGCCATCCTTGTCTAGTTCCCATTCTCAAGGGGAATGTTTTCAAACTCTCTCCATTTAGGATGATGTTCGCTGTTGGCTTTGTATAAATGCTCTTTATTATGTTAAGGAATTTCCCTTCTATTCCTATTTTGCTGAGAGTTTTTATCAGGAATGGGTATTGGGCTTTGGCAAATGCCTTTTCTTCATTGATTGATAAGATCATGTGGTTCTTGTCTTTTGTTTTATTTATCTGTTGGATTACATTGATTGTTTTTCTAATGTTGAACCATCCCTGCATACCTGGTATAAATCCTACTTGGTCATGATGTATTATTTTTTTGATATGCTATTGAATTCTATTGGCTAGAATTTTGTTGAGAATTTTTGTGTCTACGTTCATGAGGGATATGTGTCTGAAGTTTTCTCTTTTTGTGGTGTCTTTACCTGGCTTTGATATCAGGATTATGCTGGCTTCATAGAATGAGTTTGGGAGTATTCCTTCTTTTTCCATGCTCTGAAATAGCTGGAGTAGTATTGGTGTTAGCTCGTCTCTGAAAGTTTGGTAGAATTCTCCAGTGAAGCTGTCCGGGCCAGGTTTATTTTGTTGTTGTTGTTGAGAGTTTTTTAATTACCTCTTCAATCTCTTCTTTCATTATGGGTCTTTTTAGCTTTTCTACCTCAGTTTGTGTTAGTTTAGGTAGGTAGCATGTTTCTAGAAATTTGTCCATTTCCTCTAGGTTTTCAAATCTGTTGGAATACAGTTTTTTATAGTATTCTGTTATGATCCTTTTTATTTCAGTTGTGTCTGTTGTGACATCAACCATCTCATTGCTTATTCAAGTTATTTGCATCCTCTCCCAATTTTCTTTTGTCAGTTTGGCCAATGGACTGTAGATTTTGTTGATCTTTTCAAAGAACCAACTTTTGGTCTTGCTGATTCTTTCAATTATTTTTCTATTCTGTATTTCATTTATTTCTGCTCTAATCTTTATAATTTCCTTTCTTTTGGCGCCTGAGATCTTCTTTTGCTGTTCCTTTTCTATTTGTTCGGGTTGTAGAGTTAATGTTTTGATTTTCACCCTTTTTTTTTTTTTTTGATGTGTGTGTTTATTGCTATAAATTGACCTCTAAGTACTGCTTTTGCTGTGTTCCAAAGATTTTGGTAAGATGTCTTTTCATTCTCATTTGATTCCATGATTTTTTTTTTATTCCATCCTTGATTTCTTCTAGTACCCAGTAGTTTTTAAGAAAGGTTTGTTCAATTTCCATGTATCTGATTTTTTTCCTTGCTGTTTCTGTTATTGATTTCTATTTTTATGTCATTATGATCAGAGAAGATGCTTTGTAATATTTCAATGTTTTGGATTTTGTTAAGACTTGCTTTGTGGCCTAATATGTGGTCTATTCTGGAGAATGTTCCATGTGTGTTGGAAAAGAATGTATAGTTTGTTGCTATTGGGTGGAATATTCCGTATGTATATGAGGTTGAGTTGGTTGATTGTGGCATTTAGATCTTCTGTATCTTTACTGAGTTTCTTTCTAGATGTTCTGTCCTTCACTGGAAGTGGTGTGTTGAAATCTCCTACTATTATTGTGGGACTGTTTATTTCTCTTTTCAATGCTGTTAGAGTTTTATGTATTTTGGGGCCCTGTTATTGGGTGTGTACATATTTATTACAGTTATGCCTTCCAGTGTATTGATCCTTTAATCATTATATAGTGTCCTTCCTTATCCTTTATGGTGGATTTTGCTTTAAAGTGTATTTTGTCAGAGATTGATATTGCCACTTGTGCTCTTTTTTTGGTTATTGTTTGTTTGTTTTTGCCATCCTTTGAGTTTTAGCTTGTATATCTTTGCACCTAAGGTGTGTCTCCTGTAGACAGCATATAGATGGACCTTTTTTTTAATCCATTCTGCCATTCTCTGTCTCTTTGCTGGTGCATTTAAGTCACTTACATCCAATTTAATTATTCATTTACTGGCGCTACCTTGTCCTGCTTCTTTATGTGATTTGATATTGACTGTTGTCTCCAAGGCATCAGTAAGTTATTATACTTATTTGTTGTATTTTTTTTACTACATCCTGTATTTTTCTTTTGTTTTGTTTTCATATGTCCAAGTAGGCTGGGCATGTGTACTACTCTGATTGTTGGTGTTACTGAAGCTCTCACCTCCTGTCTCCAGGAGATCAGAGCAACTACTAGGTGTATGAGCCCAAGAATCTGTTCACTGTTCTTGATGGGATACAGTTGTTCAGGTCACAGGTACCCAGGTGGTTGATCACTGAGTGTGTGCTGTGAAGACTCTTACCTACAGTACTGGGAGGGCAGGCTGTATGAGGGTATTGGAGGCATAGGTCTCTTGTTGCAATGGGGGGGGTAATGGGGGGAGCTAGGCAGGGGGCTGTTGGTTGCCCCTGCTGCCAGATGGAGGGTGTACCACTGCCCACTACAGTGTGTAGTGGGTGTGGGGGGTAGTGAAGCAGGTCCTTGGGCAGTTCCATTGCTGGAGGGAATGGGAGGAACCACTAATTCTCAGACCCCTGTCGTGTGCAGCTAGATGGAGTGGGTCATACTGTCATCCCTCAGGCCCCTGGTGTGGGTTTGTGAGGCCCCTTTTTAGGGGGCATGGAGGTGTCAAATATCATAAATCTACGGCTCCCACTTGTCTGCTGTAAGTGAAAATGAACTTCAGGTGAATGCCCTGCCCGTATTTTCCTAATGAGGGCTTGCAGTGTTTAGATCAGCCCGCAAGGCACTAGGGTGAGAGTGAAGGACAGGTCTGAAGGGTACTGCAAGTCCATGGACCTCCTATACCAGTGGCTGAGCGAAGGAGCTTGTGCCTCCTGATGCAGCTGTGAGTTTCTGGCTTAGGGGATGTGGTGTTGTTGAATGTCGCTGTCATGGATTGAATTGTGTCCCCCAGAATATGTGTATCAATTTAGCCATGCCATAATTCTCAGTATTGTGTGATTGTCCACCATTTTGTCATCTGATGTGATTTTCCTATGTGTTAATGAGGTGGGATAGGTGGCAGTTATGTTAACTAGGCAGGACTCAATCTACAAGACTGGATTGTGTCTTGAGCCAATTTCCTTTGGGATATAAAAGAGAGAAGGGAGCAGAGAGACAGGGGGACCTCATACCACCGAAAAAGTAGTGCTGGGAGCAGAGTATGTCTTTTGGACCTGGGGTTTCTGCACAGAGAAGCTCCTAGTCCAGGGGAAGATTGATGACAAGGACCTTCCTCCAGAGCTGACAGAGAAAGCCTTCCTCTGTAGCTGACACCTTGAATTTGGACTTCTAACCTAAGACAGAATTTGGTACCAAGAGAGTGGGGTGCTGCTCTAACAGATACCTAAAATGTGGAAGTTGTTTTGAAACTGTGAATGGATAGAGGACTGACAACAGCAGAAGACTGGCAGTAGTAGAGAAGCAGCAACAGCAGAGAACCAGCAGCAGAAGAGAACTGCAGCAGCAGACAAGTGGCAGCAGCAGAACCAGGAGACCAGTGCCAGACAGCGTTGGAGCTGACACACAGAGCAAGAGAGCTGAGTGCCTTTGTGCAGAAGGCTTCCTGCTGGAGTAGGGGCCTCCAGACACTTATCGGTGGAGCTAGGCTTGCCAACCCACTAAGCAAGAGAGCTGAGTGCCTTCCAGCTGAAGTTTACTGGCCGAGTGGGGTGCTTCCAGTCACTTATCAGTGGAGCTACAGAGCTTTGGAACACTTGCCCCAGCAGGGCAGATGCGGGTGTGAGGCACAAGGGGATGAGAGGCCAAGGAATCAGGAGGCAAAAGCTGAAGAGACAAGGAACACAGGAAGCCAAGCTCCCTCAGTCTCAAAAGGTATGACCACGACCTCTGGGGTTTCAAAGGGTGGAGCCACAGCCTCTGGTGTTTCTAAGGGTGGAGTCACCACTCAGATGGACTAGGAGAATGGTGTACCTAAAGCCGAGGGAGCAGAGTTACCATCCCAGTGCGCCTGAAAGGCAGAGCTGAAGCCCAGGGCTGAGGGGCCTCCACTTACAACCTAGAGAGTATGGCCAATACCTAGAGTCTGGAGGGCAGGGCTATTGTGTGAATTGTCTCAGAGAACAGAGGATTACTTTCAAAGCCTTGAGGGCTAATGTAATATATTCTGCTGACTTGCTTGGTGCCTATTACCCCTTCATTCCCTCCAGTTTCTCCCTTTTGTAATGGCAATGTCTAGCTTTGCCTATTTTGCCGTTATACTTTGAAAGCAGATAACCTGTTGTCATGGATTGAATTGTGTCCCCCAAAAATTGTGTGTAGCAACTTGTCTAGGTCATGATTCTCAGTATTGTATGATTGTGTAATCTGATGTGATTTTCTTACGTGTTGTAAACTATCACTATGATGAGGTTATATGTGATCTCCTTATGTGTTGTAAATTCTGTCACTGTGATGAGGTTATCCTGATGAGGTTTACAAGATTAGATAGTGTCTTAATCCAATCTCTTTTGAGATATAAAAGAAAGAAGCAAGCAGAGACACATAGGAACCTCATATCACCTAGAAAGCAGTGCCAGGAGCAGAGCGCATCCTTTGGACCTGAGGTTCCTGCGCAGAGAAGCTCCGAGACCAAGGAAAGATTGATGCATCACAAGGACCTTTCTCCAGAGCTGACAGAGAGAGAGAGAGCCTTCTCCTGGAGCTGATGCCCTGAATTTGGACTTGTAGCCTACTGGTCTGTGAGAGAATAAACTTCTGTTTGTAAAGTCTTCTACTTGTGGTATTTCTGTTGGAGCAGCACTAGATGACTAAGACACCTGTATTCTAGATTTCACAGATGAAGAGGAATTTTTGGATTTTGGACTTGGAGTTGATTTAATACTTTTGTTATGATATGATGGGGTGAATATGTTTTACATGAATTTTGGGGGGCCAAAGGGTAGAATGTTATGGATTGAATTGTGTCCTCAAAAAATATATGTATCAATTTGGCTAGGCCATGATTCTCAGTATTGTATGATTGTTCACCATTTTGTCATCTCATATGATTTTCCTATGTGTTAATGAGGTGAGATAGGCAGCAGTTATGTTAATGAGGTAGGACTCAATCTACAAGATTGGATTGTGTCTTGAGCCAATTTCTTTTGGGATATAAAAGAGAGAAGGGAGCAGAGAGACAGGGGGACCTCATACCACCAAGAAAGCAGTACCAGGAGCAGAACGCATCTTTTGGACCTGGGGTTTCTGCGCAGAGAAGCTCCTAGTCCAGAGGAAGATTGATGAGAAGGACTTTCCTCCAGAACCAACAGAGAAAGCCTTCCCCTGGTGTTGATGCCCTGAATTTGGACTTCTAACCTACTTTACTATGTGGAAATAAATTTCTCTCATTAAAACCATCCATTTGTGGTATTTCTGTTATAGCAGCACTAGATGACTAAGACAGCAGTAGACTGGTGTCAGAGCAGGGAGACGGATGGGTGGGGGTAAGGGATTGCTTCTCGGCCATGGAGCTCTGGTAGGGGAAGGGCATGTGGTGGGTTGGGGGACTGTACTTAACTTTCACAGGACTGCTTCTGCTCCTGTTTTGTTCTGGAGGTGTGTGCAGATTTGCTGCTGCTTGGCTGCAGCAGATGGGGTGAGTTTCAGCTTGAAATGTTGCTGCTTGGCTCAGCCTGTGTGTGCTGCACAGATTCAGCTAACAGGATGCAGGTGATCCCATGATCCATAATTCCCCATTTCCACTGTTTCTGAGTTGTCTCTCCTTCTGTCTGTTGCTACTCTGATTCTTCAGCTTTGACTTTTGATGATTAAGTTTCCTAGATTGTCATACATATCCAATCACTTGTTTTTTTTAGGTTTTGGTTGTAAGAGGGAGTTCAATAAGCATCTGACTATTCTGTCATCTTGTCTTCGTTCCAGCTGCCATTTTTCTTCTTCTTTTCTTTTTTATCCCTCCCACCTAGATGCATATGACACCCCCCCTTTCCAACCCACCCCTGGATCCTCCACACCCCCATCTGCCAGCTACCCACGCCTGCCATTATTTTTTTCTTTCTCTCTCTTTTCTTTTCTTTCTTCCTCCCACTGACCTCTGTACACCACCTACCCTCATCCCACTGGACCCACCAAACCATGATGCACAGGACCCACATTGTCCCTCCCCTCCCACCTCTCGACCAGCTACTGAATAGTGGGAAGCGAGCCCATACCACTCCCCATCTGACATTCCCACCCATTCAGCTAGGGGCTGTGAATGCTCCCATACCATTGGACCAACATCAGGAGACAGACAATGCATGCCAAATTCATCCTCAGCCACCTTGCCAAACCAGTGTACAGCAAAGCAAGCTCACCCTTACTGCTGCTTCCCTGCAAACCCAGACAAGGTGGTGACAGCTGCCATGCCCACAGACAAGCAAGCAGCAAAGCATGCTTGGACTGCCTTCCCTGACATATCAAAACAAAACAAAAAAAGGAGGACAAGACAAACAAACATACAATCAATAAATAAAATAATACCTGAATAATACAGAGACAGCAGACAATATCAAAACACATATATATTAAAAAAAAGGACAATATGGCTCTAGCGAGTGACCAAAATAAATAATCAGATAACCTTCCGGTAGAATAAAAGGTATTGGAGGTACCTCATATGGAATTGAAAAGACTAATATTTAAGTCTCTCTAAGAAATTAGGAAAGAAATCAAGAAAAACACAGACAAAATGAAGGAAAAAATAGACTAAAGCATGGAAAACACAGACAAAACCAAAAAAACAGCCAAAATCAAGGAAAACACAGACAAAGCAATAAAAGAATTCAGGAAAATAATATAAGA
Organism: Trichechus manatus latirostris; assembly: GCF_000243295.1. Lineage (NCBI taxonomy): Eukaryota > Metazoa > Chordata > Mammalia > Sirenia > Trichechidae > Trichechus > Trichechus manatus. The sequence goes on along the minus strand of NW_004444039.1, from coordinate 8,927,918 downwards.
CCAAAATGCCAAAATAAATAAACAATTCAAAATAATACAAAACCAGCAACTCAAAATCTAAAAGATAAACAACAAATTTCAAAAATGGAAAACTCAATGGAAAGTTTTAGGAACAAATTTGAAACGATGGAAGATAGAATCAGCAAGATTGAAGACAAATCCATGGACACCACTTTGTTTGAGGAAATATCAGAGAAAAGAGTGAAAAAAAGAAGAAAACCTAAGAATTATGTGAGACACAGTCAAGGGGAAAAATTTTAGCATGATCAGAGTCTCAGAACGGGGGAGAAAATGGAAAACACAAAGAAGATTGTTGAAGATTTGCTGGCAGAAAACTTCACAATTATCATGAAAGAAGAAAAGCTGGCCATCTAAGAAGTTCAACAAACCCTATATGGGATAGACCCCAAAAGAAGTCACCAAGCATATCATAATCATGCTTGCCAAAACCAAAGACAAAAAAAGAATCCTGAGAGAAGCTCAAGAAAAAAGAAAAGTCACTTACAAAGGGGAAACAATAAGACTAAGCTCTGATTACTGGGCAAAAACTATGCAGACAAGAAGGCAATATGATGACATACATAAAACCTTGAAAGAAAAAAACTGCCAACCAAAAATAATATATCCTACAAAGCTCTCTCGCAAATATGATGGAAAAATTAGGATACTTCCAGATAAATAGAAATTAAGGGAATTCATAAAAAACAAATCAAATTTACAAGAAATATTAAAGGGAGTCCTTCAGTTAGAGAACCAACAACATCCGACAACAACCTGAGTCTAGGATACAGGATGGTATCAGCCAGATACCAACCTAGGTAAAGAACTCTCAGTAATAAAAGAAAGATAAAAGACTTAAAACAGAGGCACATAGACTTCAATCTGTAATGATAACAACATCAAAACAATAAAAGGGGGACTAAACAGTGTAGATATAGAACTTTCAAATGGAGAGGACGTCGAGGAGATATCAAGTAAAAAAAGACTGGTTTAAACTTAGAAGATAAGTGAAAATTTCAAAGTAACCACAAAGAAAGTTAAGAAACCTACTCATACAAATTTAAAAGAAGAAAAATATAAAGACTCAGTAAACACAAAATCTTAAGTAACAATAGAAATGAAAACAAAATCGACAAACAAAAGGAAGTCAGCACAGGAAAGTAAGGGGAAAAAAGAAAGTGTCAGCACCAAAAAAAAAAAAAAGGCACACTATGACAGCTATAAACAATATGTATTGAAAATCACACTGAATATAAATGCCTTAAATGCACCTAAAGAGACAAAGAGTGACAGAATGGATAAAAATACACAACCTATCAATATGCTGTCAAATTTGAGGACCTAGATACAAAGACATAAATATATTAAAAATCAAAGAATGGAAAAAATATATTAAGCAAACAGTAACTAAAAAAGAGCAGGAGTGGCAATATAATCTCAGATAAAATAGTCTTTAAGGAAAAAATCCACCATAAAAGACAAGGAAGGACATTATATAATGATTAAAGGGATAATCTACCAAGAAGACATAATCTTAATAAATATTTATGCACCAAAAAACAGAGCTCCAAAATACATAAAACAAACTCTAACAGCACTGAAAAGAGAAATTGACAGTTCCACAATAATAGTAGGAGACTTCAACACACCACTGTCAGTAAAGGACAGAACATCTAGAAAGAAACTCAAGAAAGCTACAGAAGATCTAAAGACCACAATCAACCAACTTGCCCTCATAGACATATATAGAACACTCCACCCAACAGCAGCAAAGTACACATTCTTTTCCAATGCACATGGAACATTCTCCAGAATAGAACACATTTTA
>NW_004444039.1:8885476-8925990 GCF_000243295.1 Trichechus manatus latirostris | reverse complement strand
AGAACACTCCACCCAACAGCAGCAAAGTACACATTCTTTTCCAATGCACATGGAACATTCTCCAGAATAGAACACATTTTAGGTCACAAAGCAATCCTCAATAAAACCCAAAACATAAAAATAATACAAAGCATCTTATCTGATCACAAAGCCATAAAGGTAGAAATCAATAACAGGAAGAGCAAGGAAAAAAAATCAAATACACAGAAACTGAATAACATATTACTTAAAAACAACTGGGTAATAGAAGAAATCAAAGAGGGAATCAAAAAACTTCTTGAATCAAATGAGAATGAAAACACATCATACCAAATCTTTTGGGATACAGCAAAGGCAATGTTCAGTAGTCAATTTATAGCATTAAATGCACACATCAAAAAAGATGAACAGACCAAAATCAAAACGTTAGCCCTGCAACTCCAACAGAGAACAGTAAAAGAAGCCTCTAGGAACCAGAAGAAAGGAAATAATAAAGATTAGGACAGAAATAAATGAAATAGAGTATAGAAAAATAATAGAAAAAAATCAGTAAGATCAAAAGTTGGTTCTTTGAAAAGATCAACAAAATTGACAAACCACTGGCCAAACAGACAAAAGAAAAACAGGAGAGGAAGCAAATAACACATATAAGAAATAAAATGAGAGATATTACAACAGAACCAACTGAAATAAAAAGGATCATGACAGAATACTATGAAAAACTGTACTCTAACAAATTTCAGGACCTAGAGGAAATGGACAAATTTCGAGAAACACACTACGTACCTAAACTAACATAAACAGAGATAGAAAATCTGAACAGCCCCATAACTAGAGAAGAGATTGAAGAGGTAATTTAAAAAAAAAAATCTCTGACCAAAAAAAAGACGGACAGCTTCACTGGAGAATTCTACAAAACATTCAGAGAAGAGCTTGTGACAATACTACTTAAACTGTTTCAGAACATAGAAAAGGAAGGAATAGTGCTGCATTTATTCTATGAAGCTACCATAAGCCTGATACCAAAGCCAGACAAAAACATCACCAAAAAAAAAAAATTACAGAACAGTATCTTTCATGAATTTAGATGCAAAAATTCTCAACAATATTCAGCATCATATCAAAAAAATAATACGCCATGGCCAAGTGAGATTCATCTAGGTATGCAAGGATAGTTCAACATTAGAAAATTAATCAACATTATCCACCACATAAACAGAATAAAAAAAAAAGGATCACATGATTATCTCAATTGATGCAGGCAGGTATTTGATAAAGTCCAACACCCATTCCTAATAAAAATTCTTGATAAAATAGGAATAGAGGGGAAATTCCTCAACATAATAAAGGGAATCTATACAAAACGAATAACTAACACCATTCTCAGTGGAGAGAGGCTGAAAGCATTCCTCCTGAGAACGGGAACAAGACAAGGATGCCCTTGATCACCAGTCCTTTAACATTGTGCTGGAAGTCCTAGCTAGAGCAATAAGGCAAGAAAAAGAAATAAAAGGCATCCAAATTGGAAAGGAAGAAGTAAAACTATCCCTATTTGCAGATGATATGATACTGTATAGACAGAACCCCAAAGATTTCACAAGAAAACTAATGGAACTAATACAAATGTTCAGCACAGTAGCAGGATACAAGAACAACATACAAAAATCCGTTGGATTCCTATATGCCAACAAAGAGAACTTTGAAGAAGAAATCAGGAGAACAATACCATTTATAATAGCCCCTAGAAATATAAAATACTTAGGAATAAATCTAATCCGGGACCTATACAAAAGACCTATACAAAAAAAAAAAAAAACCTACAAAACACTACCGTGAAGATGGCAAAAGGGACTACATAAATGGAAAAACATACCATGTTCATGGATAGGAAGCGTCCACATTGTGAAAATGTCAGTTCTACCTAAAGTGATCTATATATATAATGCAATCCCAATCCAAATACCAACAGCATTCTTTAACAAGATGGAAAAACTAATCACCAACTTTATATAGAAAGGAAAGAGGCCCTGAATAAGCAAAGCACTACTAAAGAAAAAGAACAAAGTGGGAGGCCTCATACTACCTTATATCAGAACCTACTATACAGCCACAGTAGTCAAAACAGCCTGGCACTGGCACAATGAATAGGCCAATGAAACAGAATTGAGAACCCAGAAGTAAATCCACCCACCTATGGTCAGGTGATCTGTGAAAAATAACCTAAGTCTATTAAACGGGGAAAAAACAGTCTGTTTAACAAATGGTGCTGGCAAAACTAGATGCCCATCTGTAAAAAAATGAAACAGGACCTATACCTCACATCATACATGAAAACTAATTCAAAATGGATCAAAGACCTAAATATAAAACCTAAAACAATAAATATCATGCAAGAAAAAATAGGGACAATGCTAGGGGCCCTAATACATGGCAATAAATACAATACGAACCATAACTAACAATGCACAAGCACCAGAAGATAAACTAGATAACTGGGAGCTCCTAAAAATTAAACACTTAAGCTCATCAAAAGATTTCACCAAAAGAGTAAAAAGAGAACCTACAGACTGGAAAAAAAATTTTGGCAACAACATATCCAACAAGGGTCTAATCTCTAAAATCTATAATACTTCAATACCTCAACAACAAAAAGGCAAATAATCCAATTAAAAAATGGGTAAAAGATATGAACAAACACTTCACCAAAGAAGACATTCAGGCAGCTAACACACATGATGAAATGCTTGTGATCATTCACCATTAGAGAAATGCAGATCAAAACTAAAATGAGAGGCCATCTCACCCCGACATTACTGGCACTAATCAAAAAAACAGAAAATAACAAATGTTGAAGAGGTTGCTGGGAGATTGGAACTCTTATGCACTGCTGGTGGGAACGTAAAATGGTACAACCACTATGGAAACAATACAGTGCCTCCGTAAAAAGCCAGAAATAGAAATACCATACAATCTAGCAATCCCACTCCTAGGAATACAACCTAGAGAAATAATAACCATCACAGGAACAGATATACACACCCCTATGTTCATTGCAACATAATTCACAATAGCAAAAGGCTGGAAACAACTTAAATGCCCATCCGCAGATGAATGGATATACAAATTATGGTACATGCACACGATGGAATACTACACAATGATAAAGACCAATGATGAATCTGCAAAACAACTCACAACATGGATGAACCTGGAGGGCATTATGCTGAGTGCAATAAGTCAATCACAAAAGGACAAATATTGTATGAGATCACTATTATAAAAACTCAGGGAAAGGTTTACACACAGAAAAAAACAATCTTTGATGGTTACGAGGCAGGGAAGGGATGGGGAGGGGAAATCACTAACTAGATGGTAGACAAGTGTTAACTTTGGTGAAGGGAAAGACAACACACAATACAGGGGAAGTCAACATAACTTGACCAAGGCAAAGTCATAGAAGCTTCCTAGATACGTCCAAACACCTTGAGGGACCAAGTTGCTGGGGCTGAGACCTGGGGACCATGATCTCTGAGACGTCTAGGTCAATTGGCATAACATAGTTCATAAAGAAAATGTTCTACATCCTACTTTGGTGAGTAGCATCTGGGTCTTAAAAGCTTGCCAACAGCCACCTGGGATGCATCTATTGGTCCCATCCAGTCTGGAGCAAAGGAGAATGAAGAAAATCAAAGACACAAGGAAAATATTAGTACAAAGGACTAACGGACCACATGCACCACAGCCTCCACCAGCCTGAGCCCAGAAGAACTAGGGTGCCTGGCTTCCATAACCAACCACTCTGACAGGGATCACAGTGAAGGGTCCTGGGCAGATTAGGAGAAAAATGTAGAACAAAATTCAAATTCACAAAGAGAGATCAGACTTACTGGTCTGACAGAGACTGGAGGAATCCCCGACTATTGTCCCTGGACACCCTGCTATCTCAGAACTGACTGAAGCCACTCCCAAAGACCACCTTTCCGCCACAGATTAGGCAGGCCTATAAAACAAAAACAAAAAACACAAGGGAGGAACGTGCTTCTTAGTTCAATCAAGTATACGAGACCAAATGGACAACACTTGGCTAAAAACAAAGACGAGAAGGCAGGAAGGGACTGGAAAACTGGATGAATGGACACGGGGAACCCAGGGATGAAAAGGGAAGGCAGGAGAAAGCTGACACATTGCAGATATTGCAAACAATGACACAGAACAATCGGTGCATAGATTTTTGAAAGGGAAACTGATTTGTGCTGTAAACTTTCACCTAAAGCACAATAAAACTAAAAAAATAATAATAATAATGGGAATTCAAAAACACTTAATTGTGCTCGTGAGGAACCTGTACATAGAACAAGAGGCAGTTGTTTGAGCGGAACGAGGGGATACCACGTGGTTTAAAATCAGGAAAGGTGTTCATCAGAGTTGTATCTTTCACAAAACTTAACTCAATTTGTATTCTGAGCAAATAATCTGAGAAGCTCGACTATATGAAGAAGGGGGCATCAGGATTGGAGGAAGACTCATTACAACTTGTGATATGCAGGTGACACAACCTTGCTTGCTGAAAGTGAAGAGGACTTGAATCACTTGCTGAGGAAAATCAAAGACTACAGCTTTCAGTATGGATTACACCTCAAGAAGACAAGAATCCTCACAACTGGACCAATAAGCAACATCATGATAAATGGAGAAAAGATTGAAGTTGTCAAGGATTTCATTTCACTTGGATCCACAATCAACACCCACAGAAGCAGCAGTCAAGAAGTCAAATAATGTTTTGCACTGGGCAAATCTGCTGCAAAAAAACCTCTTCTAAGTATTGAAAAGCAAAGCTGTCGCCTTGAGGACTAAGGTGTACCTGACCCAAGTCATGGTGTTTTCAATCACTTCATATGCATGTGAAAGCTGGACAATGAATAAGGAAGACCGAAGAATTGAAGCATTTGAATTGTGGTCTTGGCCAAAAATATTGAATATATCAAGGACTGCTGGAAGAAAGAACAAATCTGTCTTGGAAGAAGTACAGCCAGAATGATCCTTAGAAGAGAGGATGGTGAGACTTTGTCTCACATAGTTTGGACCTGTTACTAGGAGAGACCAGTCCCTGGAGAAGGACATCATGCTTAGTAATGTAGAGGGTCAGCAATAAAGAGGAAGACCCTCAACAAGATGGATTGACACAGTGACTGCAACAATGGGCTCAAACATAGCAACCATTGTGAGGACGGCGCAGGATCGGGCAGTGTTTCATTCACAGGGTGGCTATGAGTTGGAGGTACCTACCAACAGCAACAGCATATAATAGAATGCCCTTGTTTGAGGAAATACACACTGAAATAAAAGATAAATAAAGGTATGTGAGGGGCTTTCAAAAAAAAAAATATAGTAGTTATCTAGTGCCACTGTAACAGAAATACTCTTATATCCACAGCTTATGCGTGTTCAGAAAAAAAATTACATACAGAGAAAGAGACAGAAAGGCAGAAAGAAAAAAATGCGATAAAATACTAACATTTAGAGAATCTATCTGAGTAAAAGGTTTAAGGGAATTCTTTGTACTATTATTGTTACTTTTTTGTACATCTGAAGTTATTTCAAAATAAAAAGTAAAAGAATGAATTGTGTACAAAAAGATTCCTAAGATACTCCCAGGAATATATCTTTGAGATTGGGTCAAAAATACTGCCTTTTTGTCATGGTGTTATTAGCAAAGTTCCACCATCAGAGACTCATTACAGAAATCATTTAGGAGCTAAGAGATACTATGTCTGCATTCTTTCTGAGATGGGCGAGTTAAAATGAAAAACAAGACTCGCTGCCTTGAGGTGGTTTTAAGAAACTGGACCATAATAGTTTTAGGAAGAATTATTTGGAAAGGGAAGTATCTTTGCTCTGCCTCTCCTATGCCATCTATATCAGACAGGTTGATCTTATTAAAGATAATTGAAATGGGATTTTAAAACATACTTTCTTTTTTTAACGTGCTTCAAGAACCCCGAATAAATTGAAATGAAGCCAGTTCCCCCAGATACATGCTTGGAGTAATTTGTTTTTCGAAACTTTATTGAAGGCATTTCTGAACTAGGTCAGAGTTTAGCGCAGGTTAACGTTTTCTAATTTTTCACCTATCCTCAAGGACAGCCACTTCTTACAAAGCTAAATCTAATTGTGGACAAGCAAACTGTACTGATAGTAAAAGCTCTGTGTAATTGCTCATCAAATCTACCCACTAGAAACTGCAGCTTTTATATTAAAAAGTTTAGATGGTCAACACGGAGACAAATATTCTCTGTTATTTGGGTATTTCTTCTTTGGGTATTTCTTTATTTATTTATACAATAAATATGATGCATGGAAAGCATGATAGAGTCCCTGAGTGGCACAAAGAGTGAAGCTGTTTGATGGTTGATGGTTCGAACCCACCCAGAGGTTCCTTGGAATAAAGTCCTGGCAATCTATTTCTGTAAGACTACAGCCATTGAAAACTCCATGGAGTACAGTTCTACTCTGCAGCACGTGGGTTGCCATGCATAGGAATCGACTCGATGGCAAGTGGTTTACTTCTGTTTTATAGGAAGTGCAACTACTTAGCTGAGTAACTTAGGTAAATCAGTCTGTTTTTCTGGTTGTCAGTTCTCCTCATATTAAAAAGGAAATCATTGAACTAGATGTGTACAAGGACCTTGTCAGCTCTAGCAGTTCTTTATGTTATAATAATAACTATGAAAGTATAAAGGTAAAAGAGTGAGAAGGGTTGTTACACATTTCTTATGGAAAAACCTAAGAAACTCCACTACAACTCCTGGGAAAGCACTGTAGTTTTTAAACAAGTGGGATTATCTTTATCGATGTGTTTGAGCCATAATATGTAATGAGATTAGCTCTTACACAATTTCAGCTACCAGCAGGACATCTTTGTTGTTGTCAGCTGCTGTCAAAATGGCTCTGACTCATAACCACCCAAGGTACAACAGAACAAAACCTTGCCCAGTCCTGCAACATCTTTGCAGCCACCATGGATTTTCAGTGCCTTCAACCTAGGGGGCTCATCTTCCAGCACTATACCAGACAATATTCTGTTATGATCCATAGGGGTTTCATTGGCTAGTTTTCGGAAGTGGATCACCAGGACTTTCCTCCCAGCCCATCTTAAACTGGAAGTGCCACTGAAACCTGCCCACCATAGGTGACCCTGCTGGTATTTGAAATACTGGTGGTGTGGCTTCTAGTACGACAGCAACATGCCAGCCACCACAGTATGACAAACGGACAGATGGGTGGTGAAGGACATCTGATACAGTGTCAAAACACAGTGACTTCCAAGGAAAGACACTGAATCCTACTACTGAGCCCACCTCATGTCCTACTGATGATGGTCCTGGCCTGAGTCCCAGAACGTACATCTGGGAAGGTTCGGAGGCCAGCTGATTTGCATCTTTCCTTTACCAAATTGTACGGACTTCCTTGGTAGTGATTGTAGCCCATCCTTTCTATGTTATGATATCATATTTGGAGTAAAAATAACTCATGACAGTACTCCCATCACATTATAAGGAATTATTTATCTCAGCAATAAAAATGAATTAGCTCATATTCTTGTTATCATTTATTTAAAAATAAACCTTTCTGAGAAACAAGAGAGTAATAGCAATATTATATTAATATTACTGAAGTAAAATATAAATCTCTGTTATTTGTCTTTTGACTATTTTTCTTCCAATATCTTGCGATGTGGAACCAACTATACAGTATAAAAACCCTCATTATTGCAAAATAACTCTGAACAAATTCCATTTCAATCACTGCTGTGCCCAACTAGAAAAATGTAAGTGAAACAAAAAGCCACAATCTGAGACACAGCACACTCTGCTCAGGGCACTTCTCAGCCCCTCACTCACAGGTGAACCTGAGGACTTCCGTTATAAAGCCAAGAATGAACCCAGGAGGTGGTCTAATTACACAATTTCCATCAAGATCAACTTTCTTGTGGTTCAAGTGATGATGAGTGGCCTCCAGAGCACCTTTTGGTTTACCTGTACATCCTCAGACAAGTTTGAATGCAGACAGTGGAGTAAGTCTTGAGCTGCCACCTGTAATGGATTGAATGGGTGCCCCTCCAAAAGGTGTGCTGGAATCCTCACCCCATACCTGTGGACATAATCCCCTTTGGGAATAAGGTTTTCTCTGTTATGTTAATGATCCCATTAACATAACAGAGAAAGCAGTGTAGGATGTGTCCTAAACCTAATCACTCCTGAGTTACAAGGAGCAGCCTAGACAAAGAGGCAAAGATGTACAAGGTGGGGAGGGGGCAATAGGTGCCACGTGACGGTCTCCAAGGAACCAAGGAATGCTGAGGCTATAGAAACTGAGACAGGGACATTCCCCCAGAGCCAACAGAGAAAGCCTTTCCCTAGGGCCCGTGCCCTGAATTTGGACTTGTAGCCTTCTCAACTGTGAGAAAATAAATTTCTGTTTGTTGAAGCCACTCACAGTATTTCTGTTACAGCAGCAATAGGACAATAAGATCCCACCCCATTTTTTTACGTAGCAGGGCTGACCCTACTTGTTGAACATGAAGTGGCAGTTTGAGGAATGAAACATCCGTTGTATCTTATTAGTGAAGGTCCTCTAATCCCTCCCCAGTAACCTATCCTCCCCCACCACGCTTTCACAGAGTGAAAACAAGTTGCTCCAGGAAACTTGAAGGTCCACGTTGGATGCGTGGGCGTATCTGTGGGTACCTCCCCAAGGTTCAGCTGATGTATGAACAGGATCTTTCCAGGGGGATCTCGTACAACAAGGGATAGGCTGGCTGCACTGAGCTAGTTTCTGCTTTGCATCTGCCCTCGCAGATCAGATCTGATGACAAATTGTCAAGTTCAACAGCATGACATCCATGTTCTCACACAGTAAGAGATTGTTTGCCTTTTGCTTTAAGTGCAAAAGAAGACATTATGGCACAGAGCAAAAGGAAATGCTTTAAAAGATATGAGAAAGTTCTTCAGATTGATAAGTAAACAATAGCTGAGTGCCATCATAGCCGAACTGGGGTCGGGGGAGACAGTTAGCACCAGCCCATCCTTTTCATGAGGTGTTAACTGGAAGAAGGAGATGCAGAGAAGCAATCCTTACCTCCACGCCCATGGAATGAAAAGGAGAACGCCAAATAAACGGCTGGTCTAGGCTCCCAGGTGAAGAGAGTTCCTCGTAGCAGCCCTTGAACCATTGCAGTCCAAACACGAGCATGCTGAGGAGTTCTGGGGTGCAGAGCCCAAGGATTCCCCAGCCCGCAACACCAGAAAATTTCTGTGCCGTCTAAGATTGTCCCAGCTTTCCATTTGGGTCCCCTGATACGGAATGTTCACTGAGACAGGAGGTTAAAAGTTTCTCAGTTAATGAAAATAGGGAGACTGTCTCACCCATTTCCCAGGGATATAAAATCACGTATGTTTTCACACAGGGAGCTGGACTGGTCATTGAACAAAAAGCTTTGTGCATGTATGATGTTGTGACAGAGACGCAGGAGACATTGCCTAATTCGCATACTTCCTTCAATCTTAAAAAGAAGCGCTTTCTTGGGAAGAGGAGACCCTCCCACTTCATGCCCCGCACGCCTGACCCACTCTGTTGAGTTGATACAGCTGGCACTACCAGCAATTCTGATTTGGAAATTAATTTCAGATGAGCAGATGTTAGGCTTCGAAGGACGTATTAATTCCATTTGGGCCAATAAGACGTATTCAGATGGCAATGACTTTGCACAGCCAACCTGGCTCCTAGCAAACAAAAGTAGCCATAACATCTCCAGTTCTTTCAAACAAAATGGTCAAAGAAAGTCTGCCTTGTTTCAGAGGAAGCAAATGATCATATATTTTATTTTACTCCTGCTTCTATGGGAAATCAAAGTAATAGACATTAGAATCAAGTTTTTGAAAGATTGCTGATCGGAAGTAATTCAGTCTCCCAACGTTTTTCTCAGAGATTTAAGAAAAATAAAATCTGTAATTATTACTAATTGTAGGGTAGTTGACAAGGTACTCAGCAGTGTGGTGAACACTCACTCTCCCTGATGGCTTTGCAATCCATAAACGATACAGTGATCTAACTTTGCAGCATTGACTTTGTTACCCCCTCCCCTCTTCACCTTCTTCTCATCTCTTGACCGACTTAGGAGGCACTGGGGGTTCCCTGACAGAATTCTCACCTTCCACGTGGGACACCTGGGTCTGATTCCAGGCCAGTGGACCTCATGCACAGCCACCACCTGCCTGTCAGTGGAGGCTGCCGTGTTGCTGTGAGGCTGAACCAGTTTCAGAGGAGCGTCCAGACCAGAAAGACCTAGTGATCTACTTCCAAACATCAGCCAGTGAAAACCCTCTGGATCACAATGATCTGAACCTGTGTGCATGGGTCACCATGAGTTGGGGGCGACTCAATAATAGCTAACAGCACACTTGTATGTGTGTGTGTGTATGTGGTATGTGTGTGGTGTGTGGCGTGTGCGTGTGGTGTGTGTGGCGTGTGTGTGGGGTGTGGGTGTGGCATGTGTGGGGGGTGTGTGGTGTGTGTGTGGCGTGTGGTGTGTGTGTGGTGTGTGTGTGGTGTGTGTGTGTGGCTTGTGTCTGTGTGTGGTGTCTGTGGTGTGTGTGTGTGGCGTGTGTGGCGTGTGTGATGTTTGTGTGGCGTGTGTGGCTTGTGTGTGTTGTGTGTGACGTGTGTGTGTGGCATTTGTGTGGCGTGTGTGTGATGTTTGTGTGGTGTGTGTGTGGCATGTGTGTGTTGTGTGTGATGTTTGTGTGGCATGTGTGTGGCGTGTGTGTTGTGTGTGGCGTGTGTGTGGCATGTGTGTGTGTTGTGTGTGGCATGTGTGATGTTTGTGTGGCGTGTGTGTGGCGTGTGTGATGTGTGTGGCGTGTGTGTGCCATGTGTGTGTGGTGTGTGTGTGTGGTGTGTCTGTGTCCATTCAGCAAGCCTCCTAGACGAGAGTTCCCCACGTTCTCAAACAGCTCCTCCCTTTCCTCCTTTCTTGACTTTTCCCCCCTTTTTCTTCTTTTCCATTTCCCATCCTCTACCCCCGACTCCTCATGTCCTTCTTTCCCTCTGTTGCAGACAAAGTTCCTACTTTCCACATCTATCTTTGTCTAATTGCCTAATATTTTCAACTAAGCATTGAAAGAAAAGGAAGTTTCCAGAGCATTCACTAGGCAAACAGCAAGGAATCAATTCAAAAGGGAAAAGATGGTATTTCTTATAGAAAAAGACCATTGAATTCCCAGCACAGAGAAGAACTGCAAACAGAAGAACCTCTGCCCCCTCTCCCTTGCTTCCATAACTCAGTGCCCTGTTGTGATGGGTGACAGATTGAAGCAACCAAGTCACCTCTGTTGAGCTCTGACAGCCACTGGGGGGCAGGAGGAGGGCTGGAAAGTTGCGGGAAAAGTTAGTCTGTGTGAGACAGAAACATTGTGGAGCTTGGAAACGCAAAGAACACAGGTGATACCCCAGGATAACAAAGGCCAGCCCTGATAAATAGATAAATAAGTAAATAAGTGTGCTCTGCAGAAAACATTGTTTCATTAGAAAAGTCTTTCTGGGTAATAGAACACTGAAGAAATACTACGAGAAATCAACCAAAAGAAAATTAGGAGCCTCAAAACTGGAGATAAAGTAGAATTAGAGGTAAGAAAAGCAGAGCCAGGATATAATCTGCAAGGTCAATTGATAAAATGTATAGTGAGCACTGAACCAACACCAATCAATACTGCTTGGTATGAACCGAATCGCAGCCTAATAACCACATCACATCCATTTTATGGCACTATCGATCACACGAACAGCAGGAAGCAGTGGCAATTCCACTTACTGCACACTCCAGTGGACTGGCTTCCAAGCGTCGTTTGGAACCAGCAGTGTGGCAGTATTTGCTGTGTGATAACAGGGTGAGGTGGAGGAGGCTTGGCTGGCAGAACAGCCTCTGAGCTCCTGTAAATACAAATGGGGTGATATGAAAGAAGAGAGCAATGGTGGGAGAGAGGGACCAGAGACAGGAAGGGATGCCTACGGGAGTCCTTGAAGCACGCCTGCTCAGAGTTCACATCGGATGGGAAAGTCCTGTTGGATACTGCTCCAGTGCACTATGGAGAAAGGAATCAATAGCAATCAGAAGCAAGAGGTGAAGGAGAGAGAAAGGCTGGAGGGAACTTGAATCATTAATGGAATTATGAAGAAGCGGAGACAGGTGAGCTAGCGGAGGTGTCCAAAGCAGAGATAAATGGACAAGGAAAAATATAATCCAACCCACTGCCGTTGAGTTGATTCCGACTCATGGCGACCCCATGTGTTACAGAGTAGAACTGAGCTCCGAACGGTTTTCTTGGCTGTAATCTTTACAGAAGCAGATCTCCAGGACTTTCTTCCACAGCACCGCTAGGTGAGTTCGAAATGCCAACCTTTAGGTTAGTGGTCAAGTGCAAACCATTTGTGCCACCCAGGGAGCTAAATAAACAATGACCTACCCAGAATCAGACCTTTTTTTTTTTTTAATTCAGTCCATGTTTTTGAGGTTCACATCACTGTGGTTGTTTGGCTTTTCTCTTGGGAAAAAAAAACTGAGCAAAAAAATCCATATTACTCATGTTCTCTAAGCAAAATTCAGCGTGCATGCTGTGCTCCCTGTTATAAAGGCTGTTTGCGGTGGCTGGGTGTCTGCACCGCCATCCCCTTCCCACCCCCCTGTCTTGTAAGAGACGGTTCTCTTCACCTGGGGCAAGGGGAGCAAAGACAGCTGACCACCGTGTCAAGGCCTGTGTCCTGGCCTTCTCCAAGCCTGCTTTACAGGAGCGGAGCCAACACTCAAAATGTGGCCTCTTTTCTTCACTATTGGCATTCTCTTTGTTTCCAGTTTGCTGCCTTTTGACTTGCTCTGTTAATACAGATGTCAAGTCTATTACACTTCCGAGAATTAAATCCATGACAGCGTTAGAATGTGGTCCCTGAAAAAGAGCCCAGGTTTCAGCTCTGCCCTGAGATTTCCTCTGATGACTCTACAGAACCAGTTAAGCTCTCAAGTTGGTTAATTCAACCACGCCAAACTTGCAAACTGTATTTATGCAGTAAAACCCATGAAACCTGGAAGCAGTGTAAGGTGGAAACCTGTCAGAAAAGGAAAACAGATATTTTCTACTAAAATGAGCAATAGAAAAACGGTAAGCCTGCACCCTCTCAAAGGCGGAAAACTCGAGAGACCCGGAAAAACAAGGCAGTTCTGTCGAGTTCTGGCTCTCACAGGTTTTACTGTGACAAAGTACACTTATAGTTTTAAAAACCAATTTCCAAATGGTGCATAATTTCGTTTTAAAACTGTTCCAACATTTGTCAAATGTATTAAACAAAACATTAAGCAAGAAACTTCACAGCTAATTTAAAAGGAAGGCAGCAGTCCACGCGAGAACTTATTAGTTGAGGGGTTATGTATAACCACTGGTCTTGATTACCAGCACACCAGCATTTATCTGTGTCAAGTCATGCATTATCAATTCTTGGTAGGGACATCTGCAAACTATTCCCCCTTAACTTACAAGCATTTGTTTCCTGAGAAATTTACATTTTTCCCAGAATTATTCGGTTGCCTAGGTAAGAAGATAACAAAACTCTCCTCTCCTCCCATCGTGGTGGAGATAGAAGTGGGGGGGGGGGGATGAAAATACAACCATACCCAAAACACCCACTGCCATCAAGTCAATTCCGACTTATAGCGACCCTATAGGACAGAGTAGAACTGCCCCATAGGGTTTCTAAGGAACAGCTGGTGGATTTGAACTGCTGACCTTTAAAATAAAATTAAACCATAGACTGTGCAAAACTGAACATTTCTGAAGCGAAAACCAACCTAAACTTCAAAGGCTTCAGTTTTACCCTGAATTTGGAATCCAGAGTTTAAAGCAGAATGCCCAAAGCAACCTCCTTTTGTCCTCCAAGATCTGTCTTCAATCTCCAAATCTACAGCAAATAGATGTTTCCCCACATATGACCTTTTAAGCAAGTCATTCATCTTCTCAGATGACTTTTTTATTAATTTTCTTTCAAATGACAGCAAGTGAATTATTTTGAAAAATTAGACAAATCACTCGGTCAGCTTCTCTCATATTCCATCTAAAAACAGATATGAGCAATTCTATAATCATCATCCTGAAATCCTTACGGCTATGGCTTTTTCATGTGTACATACGATTTTTATCATAACGTACCTCGTACATTGTCACATTTGAATGTAGTTCAAGTGCTGTAATAGTACACTGTATGTGAAGAAGATATATGCACGCATGAAGAGCTAGGAATACGCTGGTCCACACGTGGTGAGTAAGATTTCAATGAGGAGGAAAAGGAGAGATACAACAGTACAACTCTTATGGGCATATAAGGCAGCTCATTTTGTAACAGGTGAATCCTGACTCCTGCCTTTTAATACAGATTATACCTTTAAATCTGGACAATGAATAAGAAAGACCAAAGAAGAGTTGATGCCTTTGAATTATGGTGTTGGCAAAGAACATTGAATATACCATGGACTCTGAGAAAAACAAACAAGTCTGTCTTGGAAGAAACACAGCCAGAGTGCTCCTTGGAAGCGAGGATGGCAAGACTTTTTCTCACATACTTTGGACGTGTTATCAGGAGGGACAAAGTCCCTGGAGAAGAACATCATGTTTGGTAAGGTTGAGGGTAGCGAAAAAGAGGAAGATCCTCAATGAGATGGATTGGCATAGTGGCTGCGACAACGGGCTCAGACATAACAATGACTGTGAAGACGGCACAGGACCAGATACTGTTTCATTCTGTTGTACATAGGGTCGCTATTAGTTGGAACTGACTCAACAGCACCTAACAACAGCAAGATACCCTTATTATTTTTTTTATTGTTGTAATTAAATGAAGTTTACATTTCAAGTTAGTCTCCCATACAAAAATTTTTTTTTACGTACATTGTTATGAGACCCTAATTGCTCACCCCATTCTGCGAGAGCACACTCCTCCTTTCCGCCCCTGATTCCCCATGTCCATCCAACCAGCTCCTAACTCTCTCTGCCTTCCCATCTCACCTCTGGACAGAAGCTACCTCTTTGGTCTCTTGTATCTACTTGACTAAGAGGCACACTCTTCATGAATATCACTTTATGTCCCACAGTCCAGTCTAATCCTTGTCTGAAGAGTTGGCCTAGGAAATTGTTTTAGTTCTGGGCTGATAGAGAGTCCAGGGGCCATGCTTTCCGGGGCACCTCCAGTCTCAGTCAGACCATTAAGTCTGGTCTTCTTACTAGAATTTGAGTTCTGCGCCCCCATCCTTCTACTGTAACATCAGGGACCCTCTGTTGGGTTCCCTGTCAGGACGTTCACTGGTGGTAGCCGGGCACCATCTAGTTCTTCTGGTCTCAGGCTGATGAAGTCTGTGGTTTATGTGGCCCTTTCTGTCTCTTGGGCTAATACCTTCCTTGTGTCTTTGGTGCTCTTCATTCTCCTTTAATCCAAGTGGTTGGGACCAATTGATGCATCTTAGATGGCCACTTGAAAGCTTTTAAGACCCGGACACCACTCACCAAGGTAGGATGCAGAACATTTTCTTAATAAGCTTAGTTACGCCAATTGACCTAGATGTTCCCTGAAAGCATAGTCCCCAGACCCCCCATCCCTGCTGCTCTGTCTTTCAAAGTATTTGATTGTATTCAGGAAACTTCTTAGCTTTGGTTTAGTCCAGTTGTGCTGACTACCCTTGTAGTGTGTGCTGTCCTTCCCTTCACCTAAGATGATCTTAGCTACTATCTACTTAGTGAAAACAGCAAGATACCTTTAAAGGAGCTCTGGTGGTGCAATAGTGAAGCATTCAACCACTAACCAAAAGGCTGGCGGTTCGAACCCACCCAGTGACTCCCCAGGAGCAATAGCTGGTGACCTGCTCTCACAAAGATTACAACCTTGAAAATCCTATGGGCACTTCTACTTTGTCACATGGGTTCTGTATGAGTCAAAATCGACTGGATGACACCTAAAAACAACATACCTTTAAACTCAGAAAGGTAGAACAAACCTGGATAAGAAGAAATTAGAGCACAAGAGAAATAAGGAAATTGAAGAGTATCTCTGTTATTTAAATCAGGTCAGTTGTCCAGATTTAAAAAAAGGGGCTGGGAGGAGGGGACAACTAACAGATACAGTGCAATACCTTTGTTGCAATCTTGGGAAATGGTATAAGAAAAGACTAGACATGGTAAACGTTGTTCTATTGCTCGAGTAAATTTTAAGGTGGATTCTGGAACATATTTATTTCCAGATGTTATCCCCTTGCAAAATTGTTGTTAAAGCCTACTAAGATGTATTTCAGTTCCAGAAAATCAACTGCACACGTACACATTGGGGACCCAACTTGGACAACAGTTGTCCAAGGCAGAGTCACGATAGAGGATAAGTCAGAGACCCAGGAAGCCTGTGTTCTTTGAGCCCTGGCTGCACTGGTGATGTGGAACTAGTCATGTAACTTCTCTGATTCTTAGTTTTCCTTGTCAGTAAACCGGGTAAAATATCATCTACACTGCTTGCCTCCAGATTGTTTTCAATATCAAATGAGATATGTAAAAATACTCATAAACTGTAAAACACCGTGGAAACACCCACCAGTTGCCCTGGACTCCATTCTGACTCATGGAGATCCCATGTGTGTTAGAGTAGAACTGTTTTCCACAGGATTGATTTTCAGTGTCAGATGTTTTGGAAGTAGATCTCCAGGCCTTTCTACAGAGTAGCCTCCTGGTGGACTCAAACCACTCCGACCTTTCAGTTAGCAATCGCGCTCGTTATCTGTTTTCACCACCCAGGAACTCCATGGAAATGCCAGGACGTATTATTATCAATAAGGATCCCTGGTGGCACAATGGTTAAGCACTCAGTTGCTAACCCAAAGGTCAGTGATTTGAACCCACCCAGCTGCACCACGAGAGAAAAGACCAGGTGATCTGTTCCTGTAAAGATTACAGCCTAGGAAACCCTACGGGGTGTTTCTGCTCTGTCCTATAGAGTCGATATGAGTTGGAATTGACTCGACAGCACGGAGTAACAACAATATTATCAATAAAAGTCCCAGGGTTGCACAAAGAGTTTGCACTCAGCTGTTATGCAAAAGGTTGTCAGTTTGAACTTGCCCAGCGGCTCCTCAGAAGAAAGGCCTGGTGATCTACTTTAGTAAAGATTACAGACAAGAAAATCCTGTGGAGCTCAGTTCTACTCTGTAACACATGGAGTCACTATGATTCGGAATCAACTCGGCATCAATGGGTTTGCTTTATTATCATCAATATGCCTGAAAGACCTTTAAGGTTTCATTTGACTACTCCATACAAGTGAGTTGACACCTGATGTAGATGATTTAAAAGCTTACACCATCCTGAACTGCCTTAACAGAAGAGCAGGGAAGAAATAATCCCCCTTTCATCTGCATTGCTTAGGCTACACCTGTAGGAGAAGACATGGAGGACATGACTTCTAGCTTCAGAAGCCTGAAAGGCAGGCAATGAAGAAGGGCTGTTTGCCTTACTCCATGCAGAGAGCAGGACCAAGATAGCCAAAGGGAAGTTACAAGGAGGGAGGTTTCAACTAGCTAAGAAATTGACTGTAAATGTCTGTGGTGGGTTTCAAATCTAATATAGTTTTAAGAATGGGTGAAGGAAAGGAGAAGTTGGTAATCTTGGGATGAGTTCCCTGACATCAATCCCCTACATGAAAGGCACACCCTGGAGGAGCAGTGTACAAGTCACCCAGCCCTCTACAGTGGGAACCCCTTCTACCTGCAGATATGGGGGGCTTTTTATGTACATAATCTGGAGAGGGGTGCAAATGGTTAATGCACTCAGCTGCTAACCAAAATGTTCAAAGTCCAGGTTCACCCAGAGGCATCTTGGAAGAAAGGCCTAGTGATCTACTTCCAAAAAAAATCAGCCACTGAGAACCACGTAAAGAGGGTTAAGAGTTACAAAGTCCAGCCCTCTAAGGCCCTCCAGCAGGCCTGAGAGGAATACTTGTTTCCCCTCCCCAATCTTCAAGGGAAGGATCCCTGGTGGCACAATGGTTAAGTGATCAGCTGCTAACTGAAAGGTCAGTAGTTGGAACCTGCCAGCCGCTCCTTGAGAGAAAAGACCTGGCAATCTGCTCCCATAGAGATTACAGCCTAGGAAATGCTAGGGGGCAGTTCTACTCTGTCCTGTAGGGTCACTGTGAGTTAGAATCGCCTCAACGGCACCGAACAACAATCTTTAAGAAACAGTTTTCTAGAGCGAGGATATCAACACTTCCCAACAACCTCTTCCTCCTTTTCTATGAAAACTTCCTCACCACAAATCACCCCGAACACTTAGGATGAGAATGAGGGTGAACAAAAGGACATACCTCATCTATTCACAGTCACGTCAGCATGGAAAATACAGCGACAATTTCATCACATTCCCACATCCACGTATATTCAAAGACCTGTAATTTCTGCAGTCAAACTTCTGATTGTTTGGAGCAGAGTATTTAAAACTGAGAAGAGACAGATGCACAGACAGTTAGCCAAAAACACAGCTATGGTATCGGGCAGTGAAGGAGATAAAAAGACCCTGGGAAGTCTATCAGAGACAGGAAGCCATCCTCACACAGACCCACGCCCCGCTCTCTGGGTTCTGCACTAACCAAAAGCCAACCAGCTGGGAAGCAGTGGGAACCCACAACAAGGCATGTGTGCAGTCTGCCTGCTTGTCTGACTGCCAATGTGTGGCCAAGGAAGGAACCTGCAGGGTATCTCTCCTATGTCTCCATCCTTGGAGGGCCCACCAGAGTCGCTCTGACTGAAGCCTGCCTGTCTCCCCTGGGGTTGTTGGGAAATTCTCGCTGGCTCACATCCTTCCATCCTGTGAAGAGGGGCTCTGATTTACAGGTGAAGTCAGCCCTTGGTCCAAGATGTCTCCAAGTACATTCAACAAGTAGAAAAATACCCATAAGCTTGAATATATTCCTTTAATTATGTTACTTGCTTTCCATGCTGTGAGCTTTTCCTTCTAAAAAGTGTATTATTTAAAAACTGTGCCAGAACGGGGTTGATGACTTTGAAAGGATAGAGTCTATGTTCATTAGAAAAACCGACCTTGCAGCCCTGAAGAAAATACCACTCTTGCTTTTCCGTGTTTCTCATAAACTGTCATAGTCATACTCAGAGGCATATGAAACCATCTTTCCAAACCCAGGTAAGGTTTGGCCCTGCCACCAATTAGTCCACAGGGACTGTTCCTAGGGGCCTGGAAGCTGGCATTTAACATCTTCCTTCCTTTTGAAGCTCAGAAAACAGTGGAAATACTGTCTTCCATTTTCAGACTTGTCACAACCCTCGCAAAAAAAAAGATATCTATGAAGAGGTTTTTGTCCAGTGTACTGATTGAAGTGTGTCCAATTATTATTGATATTGTTCTTTTTCCCAGACAGAATTATTAAATGACTTATACCTACAGGATTCATTAAAGAAAACATATTTGGAATTCTTCTATCTTGGATAACAGTTAGTTTCTGTGTTAGCCAAGGTTTTCCAGAGAAAGAGAACCAAAGGGATATGTTTAGAGAGAGTGAGAGAGGTTTATTTTAAGAAATTGGCTCACGCATCGTGGGGACTGGCGAGTCCAAAATCTATAGGACAGGCTGCGGGATGGAAAAACTGCCACAGGATTCCTATGTCACAGTCTTGAGGTGGAACATCTTCCTCGATGGGAAACCTCAGTTTTTGCTCGTAAGGCCTTCAACTGATTGGATGAGGCCCACCCACATTATGGGCAGGTCAATTGATCGTAAAAGTTAATCAGGTCTACAAAATACCTTCATAGCAACATCTAGACTAGTGCTTGATCAAGCAACTGGGCACCACAGCCTAGCCCATTTGACACATAAAATTAACCATCACAGCTTCCAACCAGAGGTGTGTTTGAAGGGTGAGTTCGGTACCACCTGCTCACAGAACTTGGGACCGAGCAGTACCTGTCACAGCAACACATGCCCCATAGCTCTCAACTCAGGGTCTTACAAAGAGCAGAAACTCAAACACTTATTGAATGAAGAATGTAGATGTCTTCTCTCCAAATGTGTGTATTAAGAAATAAATTCAATAAAAATTCTCAAGTGCTTCCCAAGCTAAATGAACTACGTTAACCTTATCAGCCTCGGATGAAGGGTGGAACTGCTTGCAAACACAAAAACAAGAAAGAGCAAGGAGAGGGTTGCTGATGGCCCAGGTCACCTTCTGGAAAACTTCTCCAACCTGTGGAAGTGTCAGGAGATGGGCAGGGGAAGAAGTGAACAGGACAGCCCCTGGAAAGAGCTGAAAAAAATTTGTTTTAATGGGTTAATGTAACTAGTATAACTGGAAGAAAACCTTCCTACACCAACAGAGGAACATCTATGTTAAATCATTCTTTTACGAGTGGCATCAAGGTTTAGGGCATAGAGTTGGGTATACAACCTGTTTGAGTAGAACAACCTTACTATATCTGATGATCACAGGCAAATTTTTAAGTTTATTTCAGTTTCTTTAGTCATAAAATGAGGAAGTTATCTCTTGCCTCATATGGCGGCTTTGTGAAATGATTCAGATATTATTCAACGTGGTGTTTAGTTTCCTAGGGCTGCCATAAAAAGTATCACAAATTAAGTGGCTTATAACAATAGAATTCACAGTTCTGGGGGCTAGTAACGTGAGGAAGATTTGTGAGGGCTTCAGCAGGACCCAGTTCTCTCCAAAGTCTGTAGGAGATTCTTTCTCGAGGTTCTCTACCGGCTTCTGTTAGGCACAGGTGTTCTTTTCTCTTGCAGATACACCTTCAAATGGCCATCATCCCTCTCTGTCTTTCCGTGTCTCTTCCTCCCTTTTATAAAGACACCACTCAGATTGGATGAGGACCCACCCTACTCCGATTTGACTTCATGTGAACTTAACTGACATCTTCAAAGTCCCTATTTCCAAACGAGGTCCCATTCACAGGTAGCAGGAGTTAGGACTTCAACAGAGAGTTTGGGGCTACACAGTTGAATCCATAACACATGGTAAATATTCAGTAAACATCAGATATCTTTTAACTAAGTGGAAATTTGGGAAATGTGTCATACACCTGGCTAAACTGCTTCCTTCCAAGACAGAAGACTTCATCATTTCAGATGGGCCATGGAATGGCAGGCAGAGGTTACAAACGCAGCTCCACAGTAAGATTAGATTAAGGTCTCAATTTCTCTACCCAACGTTATAAACTTATTGGAGACAGGATGGCCGCAAGGAGTGGCGGTCGATGCAGCCTGTCCCCATGGCTCCCCGAGTACCCAGTGGGGAGGAGCAGATGTCACAGCACTGCTGTCTTAGTTACCTAGCGCTGCTATAACAGAAATACAAGTGGGTGGCTTTAAAAAACAGAAATTTACTTACTCAAATTTCTGGAGGCTAAAAGTCCAAATCAGGGTCTCGGCCGTGTGGATTCCTCTTTGTCAATAGCCCCGGATGTTCCTTGGTTCCTTGGTGATCCACACATGGCACCTGTCTTCCCTCATTTGTTGATGTCTCTGTGTCTAATTTGCTCCCCTTATAACTCAGAAGTGATTAGATTTATAACCCACCCTACTCAGATATGCTCTAATTAACAAAGAAAACCCTATTTCCAAAAAGGGTTACATCCACAGGTTATAGGGGTTAGGATTTCAACACATATTTGAGAGACCATAATTCAACCCATAACAATTGTCCATACAAGGAAGGGTTTTGCTCTATCCAAGAAGCCCTTTTCTTGCTGTGGAAAAAGGAAAAAAATGGTATACAAGCATATACAAACCATCTCCAGGCTATTAGTAGGAGTGCTGTATGCTCCCCTAACTCCTGATCCTCAAGCCAAGCTAAACATCATCCAGAGGAAGACAGGAGTCCATCCCCAGGCGTCACTGAATCACGTCTCAGCCTCCAGTTCCCCAGCATCCGAGAAGCCAAATTCCCCACCAGCGTCCACCTCCTGGCTGGGTACAATGCTCTTCTGTCTTAGCATTCTCATGCTAACTGTGGTTCCAGGCTAAAAATCCATTATCCTACAGTGATCATCTTCAATCTAAACGTAACCATTCCTTATACTTCTTAGACCTTACAGTGGATATATGTGGCTAAATCAGACCCACCAGCAGACGGAGTACAAAGGGCTAACACCCATGTACAGATTCTGAGACGGATTAGGGACAGGCTGAGGTCACCAGGTGGTGCAAATAGTTAATGCACTCAGCTGCCTGCTAATCAAAATGTTGGAGGTTCAAGTCCACCTAGAGGTGCCTCAAAAGAAAGGCCTGGCAATCTATTTCCATTGAAAACCCTATGGAGCACAGTTCTACTCTGACACACGTGATGTCACCATGAGTTGGGGTCAACTCAGTGGCAACTGGGGGAATAGGCTTTTGCCATTCTTTCTTACTATTATCTCCTCCACCCACCTGTATTGATGCCTGACGCACCCCAACAGAGACAATTACTTAGATAAAGGCAAGAATGTTTTGTTAAAATTCAGATATTCCAGAGAGAAGCAACTCTCCAACCTCAACAACCACTTAACAACACAATTCAAGAGAAAATGGAGAGCAAGTTTTTGTGGTGGAGGAATGATGAGGAGAGTGAGCGAGAGAACAAGCACCAGACACTTGGCAGATGAGTTCAGGGCTCAGGAGAACCGAAAGAGACTAAGTATCTGACCGCGCAATGACCAGAAAAATCAAGATAACTCTGGACCTGGAGGTGGAAGGACACCAAAAGAAAAGACCCAGTTGGCTAAAGAGCAAGCTTCCCCATGATTCTTTCTTTCTTCAGCACATGAGTCAGGGCACACTCCATGGATCAGAGAAGAGAGCGTTGTTTTTGTAAAGATCCATGGCTACAAAAATTGAGGGAGTGTAATAATGTCCTACAAGGTCAGCTGATGAACAATCAAACGTTTTACAACATGGAGGAAGGGGTGATAATGGCTTTTAATTGCTACATAAATTTTGAATGGTTCTTCAGCTCTCATCTTAGCTGCAAAGCATTGGATCGTGTTATTGCCCCTCCCGCACACAGCTTGCCTCCACAATTCTACCTTCTTGGGTATGCCTCTCCATGTGCAACTTGAGTAGGGTAATTCATAATGCATCAGAGCCCAAATTTTGCTGTGAGCCTGTGCCCAGCTTGAGAAACTAGCATCCCAGTATGTGTTGAAAATGATGCAACACCCCCTTCCACACACACACACACACACACACACACACACAGAGAGAGAGAGAGAGTCTTAGTAAAGGAATTAAGCTCAAGGATCTGAGTTCCCAGTACACCAATAAATTTTGATTCAGGTGGCACCACATTAAACAGAACACTGATATTTTAAGAGAAAGGAACTTTCAACAATCTCAGCGGTTTAGGGCCAAAAACCTGTTGCCGTCCAGTGGATTCCTACTCATAGTGACCTTATAGGAGAGAGAAGAATTGCCCACAAACAGTGCCCAATGCTGTAATCTTTACGGAAGCAGACTGCCACATCTTCCTTCCACAAAGCTGCTGGTAGGTTCGAACCACCAACCTTTCCAGTAGCAACCAAGCAATTAACCACTGCGCCACCAGGGCTCTTTTTAGAGTGTAAACAAGTGAAGGCAGGTATTTTCAGGTGGAATCAGAGTAATATTAACTCTTCGCAAAGAAACATAGAGTTAGAAGGATTCTTAGTGACCATAAGCATGCAAGCATTCTTGAGATTATTCAAAAAGTCACAAATGAAGAAAGGAACCTTCTAAGAACTTCTAATTCTCAGGTCAGTTTGTGGTGCTGTAACATAAATATGGAGTCCTGGTGGCACAGTGGGTAAGAGCTCGGCTGCTAACCAAAAGGTCAGCAGTTCAAATCCACCGGCTGCTCCTTGGAGACCCTATGGGGCAGTTCTACTCTGTCCTATAGCGTCGCTATGAGTTGGAATCGACTCGACGGCAGTGGGTTTGGTTTTTTGGTTTTTCACATAAATACACTCCCAAAATGTAAATTTGCACACGTGAAACCACTCAAAAGGTTCCAAAAAGTTTCAGCAAGCTATTTAAGGTCAAGGCTTTTGTTTTTTATTTACCAAAGAATAGCTCAAAGTTTGTACTTCTTACTCAAGTTATATTTCTTTCTAAATATTTGGGGGAAAGTGGTGGTGGAAAGGGTGCAAGAAGACTAGATTAAAAGCAGAGTATTAAGTGGATATCATCCAATTTTACTCGCTACTTTTATTAATAAGAAAACCTATCCCGTTTTCCTCCCCCCTCAAGGTTGCCCAGCTAGTTATACAGCTAAATACTAGAAACTGTGGGACTCAAATCACGAACCTTTGACTCCCAATTCATTACTCTGTCTTCCCCAGCATTATGGAAGACTTTCCATCGCTAATCTTTACTTTGGCATGAGTATTTTACAGTTATACACCTTTATAGAAAAATGAGAGAAATGGATTCTAATGGAGGTTTGGAATCTCAGGCGACTTAGATGCAGAGGGTAAGCTTGATGATGTCTAAGTTCATTCAGCTACAGTCGATTAATGTGAAACGCGTCACAGAACCAGGACGTGGACTAGGCTGTTTGTTAAGTCTCTCTTATCAGTTACGGGTCGTTCTGACAAATAATCGGTCTGTCAAAGAACTAAGTCAGGATATATGTATTGTACAAAACCCAGACTCAAGAGACTGGTTTAAGACAGGGATTTATTTCAAAAACAAGGACTGTGTTGTCCAAAACCAAATAAAACTGCAAAGGACTCCGCCTAGAAAGAGTTTGCTTGTATTTGTGTTATAAAAAACAGAGAATTCAGTTAGGTCTTTTTACAACCAGTCGAGAAACATTTTAGAGGTCTGGTCCTATGGGAAAACATGTTCAACAGATTGACACATTAGATAGTAAACTTTCCACAGAATTTCCTACATTTTAAGTCTCAAAAAGATCTCTTTTCTTGGTTGTTTTGATCTTCTGCACCATTATCAAATACTTTGATGCATCATCTTTTCAAATCCATTAAATGTTTGGTCTATGTTTATTTTTTAATACTTATTATAGGAAAGTCCAGTTCTGGATGGTAAGGAGAGATATAGAGATTAAAAACTTAGCTCTTACCCTTAAGAAGCTCAAGGTCTAGTTTGGCCTAGAGAAACACTTGTACACAAATATCACATGGAAGAACTGGGGAATGCTGGCTGTGTCTTGGTGTGAAATGAGATAGCCTCCAATTTCCAAAGCAGGATGCTGTATAGTCAACTGGTTAAAAATACAGACTCTGAAATTAGAGTCTCTGTATTCATATCTGGGCTCCTCAGCTATTACCTATGTGACTTTGGGAAGTTTAGTTAACTTCTTTGTGCCCCAGTTTCTCCATTTGTAAAATCACAGAAGAATAGTCCCTACCTCATAGGATTGGTATGACGGTTTATTGAGTTAATATACGTAAAATCCTTAGAATAGTGTCCGGCACATAGTGCATGCTACATAAGTGTGGATAGCGACAGGTAGTTGCCATCAAGTCAACTCTGACTCATGGTGACCTTATGTACAGCAAAACAAAATGTCGCCCAGCCCTCCGCCATCCTCACGATTGACGGAATGTTCAAGTTCATTGCTGCAGCTCTTGTGCCAATCCATCTCACCAAGCGTCTCTTGCCCTCCTTGGCCCCCTCTACTTCACCAAATGGAATGTCCTCCTTCAGCTGTTGATCCCTCCTGATGACGTGTCCGAAGCAAGTAAGTCAGACAAAGTTCTGTTGTGATCCAGATGGCTTTCATTGGCTAATTTTTGGCAGTAGATCACCAGGCCTTTCTTCCTAATCTGCCTTAGTCTGGAGGCTCTGCTGAAACCTGTCCACCATGGGTGACTCCGATGGTGTTAGAAATATTGGTGGCATAGCTTCCAGCATCACAGCAACGCACAAGCCACCACAGTACAACAAACTGGCAGACAGGTAGTGGCACATAGTGTAAGCTGCTTTTATTATTATTCTGTGGGGAAATCGGTTTGACTCCTAGTGACCTCATTAATGGTATCATCCTCCCAGACTTACAGACTAAGACAGCAAACCAGGGAAGGAGCCATTTTTAGATTTTGTCACATGGTTGGCATATGCCTGCTCCCTGCCATGGTCTTGGGTTTAGTGAAACAGTTCATCTCCAAACGTCACAAAAGCACAAGAGAAGTTTGCCTTATGTGCTAATATTTTCTCACTCAGTCATGAGAACTATACCAACTACAGGAAACTTACTCGGTATGTTTTTAAGCACTGAAAACAGGCTCAGCCCAGTGGGCTTCCTCTGTGACCTAAAATCTTGGCAAGGACTTGATGCTCAGAGCAGGGCTGATTTACAGTAGGGAGAAAAATGGAAGGGAGAAATATTAAAATAAAGTACAATCATGTTTCTAATTAAAAGTGGTTACTGCCAACACCATCACAAAATGATGCTGGCCAGCAACTGGAAAGCAGCACCTGTACAGATTCCAGCTGAAGAGCCTGGAACCCTCACCGTGATTGCTCAACAACGCTCCTATTTAGCCCCACTGGCAAAAATCTGGCAGATCTTATACACACACACCACACACTCATGAGTGTGCACTGGCAATTTGCTTAGCCCTTGTGTTGTTAAGACACCAGCTTATTATGTTTAGGATTGTCAAGATGGTATTCTTCTTTTATAATCACCTTTAGAAAAAATTTTTTCCTTTATTCTCTGATTTGAAATTATAAAGGGTTTGTATTCAGTCCTATTGAGCTCCTCCTAAGTCAAGTATCAAGTCTATGTTAAGAATGTGGCTTTATTTCTTCAATTTAACATCTGTACAGTTCTGGAAGACGGAGCTTGTCTACCTTTAGGAATAGCCATTAAAAAATGAATATTTGAGATTCATTTATGTGGTATCCTTTACTGAGGAGCTCCTGGTATGAAACGTGGCAATAATAATAGAGCCGTATCACTTAGTAAACCCCTAGCAAATAGAAGAGTTCATTCTGGTTTCTAGATTGGAATAAACAGAAAGTATTGGAGCATCAGACCTAGCACTTCGTAGCTGCCTGTCCTTGGACAAGCTGTTCTCTGTACCTCACTTTGTCCCCCATACAATCGGAATGAAGAGTTCTTGCTCATAGATCATAGGATTGCTACAAAAAAATCTAATGAAAATGCTCATGAAGAGAGTGGTAAACTACACAGCACCTCATGGCTGCCACCTACAGTAAGCTGCTTAGCTAGAACAGGAGCTTATGAAAGCCCGGCAGTGTGTGGGTCCCTATTTTTCCTTCCTTATTTTGATCAGTTCTGAAATGAAGTATTTTCTCTTCCCAAAACACTTTCTGACAATATTATATAACATGCCTGTGGAAGACAAAATACTAAAGAAGGATTAAATTTTGTCCTCAGAACCATACATTCTGCTTGGTAACTTCAGAATAATCGGTTAGAGAGTAAAGGCTCCCCCGGGGAGGGTGCAGGGAGCATGTGTAGGTTCTCAAAGACTTTCTGAGAAAAGGACCAGCGGCAAATGGGGAGAAGGTGGGGGAAGAAGGGCTGGAAAAGGTGAAGAACAGGAAACATGATTGAGGTTGATTTTGGATTTCTCTAAATCATTGTTTCTTACTTGAATGCTCCACTGAAAAATAAAATCAACCATTTTGAATATTTATAATTATTTGTTTTTCTATTATTGTGTTCTCAAATAGAAGAGAGCTTGTAAGCAAATAATTTAGTAAAATGGAGGAAGTGCAATGACAGAAAAGCACAAAGAAAAGATACTCAACACAGATCATGGGAATCAGGAAAGGCTTCCTAAAAGAGGGAATTCCTAACCTGGGTCCCAAGAGAAATGGCACTCCCCAAGAAGTAATACCCTTTCCAGGTGGAACCTACACTTATTTTCTCCAGTAAACTTTGTAAAACCACCTTCCATGCTTCAGGTAGAATATTCTTCCTACCCATCCTGAATGAACACCAATAGTTTGGTTCCAGGTGCCAATTCTGTTAAGACAATCAAAAGTATTTAAGTATTTGCATATTTCTATGTTAGCAAATAAGAAGAAAAAAAAAATTCTGCTGCTGTTTTTCTTTCCGGAGGTCCAAGCTTAAGCTTTCTGCCATCAGATGAACAACATTTGCAGTTTAAGATGCGAGGGACCTGAGAGTAACATGCTAAGTTTAGAACAATGTTGGTGCAACAGGTGAAATTAAACTTCTATGTCATCTCCCACTATTGAGTTGTTGGGACAGAAAATCCTCAAAACTAAGGTAATTTGTTCCAGGCCGCTTCACTTTATCAGCCTAGTCAATCCATGGCTTCCTTCCTGAAGATGGGGGAAGTACAGAACCTGGAATTCCAGCAGGTCACGAAGCATGCATCCCTGGAGATGGTGCCCCGGGGAAAGAACCACAGGGAGGTAAAGCCTCCGGCACTCTTACCTGAACCTCCCTTCCTTCCCCAGGACCTTTTCAATGCTTCTAGTTCTGTCCGGGCCCATATTCCCAGAGAAGAGACCTAACCTGTACCTATCTTGCTTGCCATTGCAAAAAATTTATATTCCTCATGCATAGTAATGTGGAGGAAAGTCATAGAAAACGAGCAGGAGTGTACACCTAGCGCCTTGAACAGATATCAGAGAGTTCTAGTCCTAAGTCAGATAACAACTACACCCTGGACAAGTTTATTTAAACCTCGACGTCTCCATCTACCCGAGAGCAGAATGATTTTATTAATTTCTACTATATGAGATTGGTCAGAGAATGAACTGGTGTTTTAAAGTGTTCTGAAACTCCAGAATGGTAAGGGTTAAAACTAAAAAAGTAGAAGTATCTTTTTTTAATAGGTGATAGAAAATTTGGCAGTGATTATTGATGATGGTTGTACAACATAATAAATGCAATTGATGTCACTAAAGTGTACACATGAAAAAACTTGAATTGGCGAATGTTGTATTATGTCTATGTCTTTACAACAATACAAAAATAATAATTCTCTCTATCCCCCGAGATCCTCCTCAAATTATCATTTCATCTCTGTGCTGGTACAATCCTTCTACAATACACTTTGGAGACGGCACGCCCAGATACATGCAGAGCTCAGGGGTGTTTGCATGGATGAACACCAGATGACAAACTCTGAAGGAACATAAAAGACTTCAGGTCCCCATTCTCTAGACAGCCTCTTGTTTTGCAATGAGCTGGGCTACCCACTTTCAAATCAGTAATCTAGGTGACTTATTTCAAAAAGGAACTCATCAGGAAATCGCCAGGAAGGGAGTTGGTTGACCCTGGTACCTGATTCATAATTTGCACCTAGGTACAATACCATAGTCACCTGATTCATAATTTGCACCTAGGTACAATACCATAGTCAGAATTTAACGTCTCAAGGGCCACAAGAAAATCTTCCAGAAAAGAGTTGAAGTTTGGCTCTGATTTGTCCGCTAGCATTCTCCGTGCTCACCCTACAACACATAACAGAGTGCCTGGGGCGTGAAATCCTGACAGTTACGATTAAGGTAAAAATGCGGCTGCAGAATTCATTTTCAAATGGGGTTGCAGAATTCATTTTCAAAGTTTCTTTCCAGTTTATTTTTTTTAAAAATTAAACTGGCACTACCAAATTTAATGACAAGACTCCCCTGCTGCGTTCGGAGCCCAGAAAGCTGTTGTCTCCTTGGTCTACACATCCTACTCTGCGCTGATGTTTGCTGTAATGCGACGAATAACCAGCCATCAGCAATAAATGCCTTGTCCTCTCATTGCTGCACACAGCCATAGCCAGAGCAGCGATACTGACAAATGAACCATCGTAGTCACTTGGATTTCTTTGTTACAGCTCACAGCGTGAAGACGGCTTCTGCTCAGCACGTCACCAGAAAACAGGTAAATGCTGCTGCTATGTCCTCCGTCAACCTCTCCTCGTTGTTGTCATTCAAAGCCCTGTGCTGCCCCCACGCCACCCCTCCTCTCAGGAAAGTGAAACGTCCCAGATCTTTGAGGTTAGACCTTTGATATCGCTCTCCCACTGTTCCTTTTCCAGTTGTGTCTCTAAGAAAGAAATGGGAATTCAGAGAGCAAGGGATAGAAAGAAGACCAACTTTCTCTTCTTTCCAATGCTAGTTTCCATAGGGAAAAAAAAAATAAGCTCATTAAAATCCAGTTGAGTCTGACATTTTCCCTTTTACCTTTTCAATCTTTTTATAGTTTCAAATCATTAACTATCAGCATGAAGCTCAAAGGTAGCTCTAACCATCTATGAAGCAGTGACACATTTGACAATAATGCTTTTGAAGAGCCTGTCACAGTCTCTCCCCAAACAAGTCTCATTACTGCTCAGACTGTCTTTCTTTTCTCCATGCCTCTTTCCTCCTGGTTTCTCTCTAATTAGCTTGTTTTTTTATGCTCCCTTGTTCCGCAGTGTGAGCTTATAAAAAAAGGAGGTGGATGTCATTTCTATGAACCCCAAGGCCAAGTTAATCAGCAGAATTAATGACTCTATTACCCATTAGACTGGGGGCGGTGGAGCTTAATTCCAAGCACCCAGTTTCGCCTTCTCCCATGCTTCTTCATTTTGCTCTGACAAATGTAAACTTTTGCTCTCTCAGAGCCAACTCTGAGATCCAACCTCTTTGTACAGCGTTTCGTCTTCCCTTAAGGGTACAAATCATCAGGAGGGGTTAAAAATGTAGCCACCTCTGTCTGTGGTGTCCATGCTGAGAAAGTCTCACACCATTAAATGAGCGTGGATAAAAGGAAGTCTCTGGCAAGGCTGGGAAGGAGTCACCGCATCCTGGTCGCTGTATGACTCCCAGCAATCGATAATTCCTTCCTGAACAACACTTCATAGTGGCAGCATTGCAAAACATCGCCTCTGTGTTTTCAAAGCCATTCTATAGAAGTCAAAGGTGTATGGAAATTTAAACCAGCAGACAGGTTGATTCAATGATTTTTAACAAGCAAGCATGACTGGGGGTTGAATCATTTTTGAAAATTTATTTACAATGGATGGAGGTACAAAAATGTCCAATTCCCAAGAGCTGTTTCCTCTTTGAACAAGGTTCAAAGAATAGTATGCTATTATTCTTAAAAGTCAGCACTAACACAAAGCCAATTAAACATTCCATGCGTATTCAAAATGCTTTATTTTAGAAGTATCTACCCAGAGCCTATCAGAAGAGTGGGAGAGATTTTCTTTTCATAAGTCAACAAAAACATCCATCCATATAAGTTCTCAGTTTAATTTTTTAATGGTATCTCTATCGATAAAAAGATACAAAAGAATAATAGAGATTTAGCTCGGCCCTCCAACTTCCAGGGAGTAAAAATACCAAGGCCATTTCAGAGAAAAGACTTTCTTCATTTTTCTTCTATTATAACTCCACTCTCATCTAATAGAAAAAGCATTTTACTATCATTTGGTGGGATATCTTCACCCAAAGAGATTATTATCAGAAACATTTCTTTTTAGGTAAAAATCCTGCCCAGATGGGTTTGAAGTATGTTGAACCAAAAAAAAAGAATATCTGGGTTCATGCCTAATAGTCTTTTCTTTTCCCTCACCCTCATTTATTCTACAAAATATACCTGGAAGATATTGGCAAGAATGATAATCCTAACATTGACTCAATTCTTTTGCAACATATATTCATAGAGACAATGCCATTCTTGTTAACTGGTCTTTTCTTTTGTAAGCATGAAGGGAAATCTTCAGGGTATTAAAAAAAAATTGAGTCAATAGCAAAGCGCAAACTTTCAAGAAAAAAAGTTAGGAAAAAATGACATTTCAGTGGTTATTAATGATATTTTTGTGTTACAAAGGGGTATTTGCAATACTTAGGAAAGGAAGGATATTTGCAATGCTTGGAAAATATTACAGTTAGCATAGCTGTCTCTAATTATCATTTAAAATATAAGCCATCCAATTTATCTTTCATGTGTAGATAGTCAGCAGGTGTGAAATAAAAGAGAACGCTTCATAAAAATAAACAATGAAGTTTATTCACGTAATAAAGGGGCCCAAAACCCTTCATTTTAAGAGCCGAGACAGATCAGCGAGCTTTGTCTCCAGTCTTAAACTCACGGAATAAGAATTCTATCCTGACCTGCCAACCCTTCAGAAAGATTATGGTGGGGGTTGGGGCAGCATCTTATTTGCCTTGTCTATGAGAAACCATGTAACAGGTAAATGAAAAATAGTTCATAAAAACATTACAAAGACTCCTACCACACCAAAGAGAAATTAATTCCCAGGGCATCATTCAAAAATGCACACACACACATTGAGAGTTGTGTTTGTGATTGTTGGGACTGTTTGTCAACTGGGCTGGGCCATGATTCTCAGTGGTTTGGCAGTAGTGCGATGATGTAAATACCTCCGTGATGAGATCTGGTATAATGTGATCACCCCCATGACGGGCTCTGCTGTGAGCAGTCAGTCAGTTGAAAGGGAGTTTCCTTGGGGGTGTGGCCTGCATTGAATATAAGTGGACATTCTGGCAAGGCTCCTGGGTTTTTGCTTGCTCTGGATCCCCCAGCTGGATCCCGTTTGTCTGAACTCCGGTTCTTGGGACTTGAGCTAGCAGCTGTGATCTTACCTGCGATCTTTGGATTCGTCAATCTTCACAGCCTGCAAGCAAAAGACCTGCTCTCTGACCTGCCGATCTTGGGT
Source organism: Trichechus manatus latirostris (assembly GCF_000243295.1). Taxonomy (NCBI): domain Eukaryota; kingdom Metazoa; phylum Chordata; class Mammalia; order Sirenia; family Trichechidae; genus Trichechus; species Trichechus manatus. The sequence goes on along the minus strand of NW_004444039.1, from coordinate 8,893,273 downwards.
TTGCCAGCCCCTGCAGCTGCGCGAATCAGGAGAAGCCTCCAGCCTGACCCACGGACTTGGGATGTTCCAGCCTCTACAACCGCGTGAGCCGTTTCCTGGATATAAATCTCTCTTTATATAGATTTATATGCTTTACTGGTTCTGCTTCTCTAGAGAACCCAGCCTAAGATGGTGTGTGTGTTAATCCTTTGTCCCACATAAACACTCACTTCATAACATATCTTTTTTCCCCTGATTTTGCACAGGTGATACAAGACACCACACTTTTGGAGACTTCCGAGCCGCCTTATGTTAGGTTCTCCTCCTACATGCAGATACCTTATCATAACATTTATCTCGTCTGTCTCTCTCTGCCCCATTAGACAGCATTGAGGGCAGAAACTGTGCTGTTTTTTAGCTGTATCCGAAGAGCCCAGAAGAGTATCTGACTCCTAGTAGCATTAAGTCTTTATTGAATATACAAGTAGGAGAGAACGGTGTTGATCAACCTGAGCCTAAATTAGCAATTATAAACTTTTCTCTCCCTACAGAACCATCCACAATTATCTCCAGATTACCTATAATCAGGCTTTTAAAAAACATAAGGCACATCTCAGAACCTCTGAAAGCATGGAGATGCTTTGGTGTTAGGAGTAGATGAGTTAAGTTGATGGGAAGAATAAAAATGCTTGGGTCAGACATTTCTACTGGCTGTTCTTTCATCCTTAACTCCTTTTAATAATTAAACTGTCAATAATGCAAGCAAATAAAAATATATTCAGCATGGTTTCTCTATTGAGTTTTTTTTTTCCCCCAATTTCCAGGATGAAAAAAAAGAAAAAAAGAAGTAGTCCATTACCCATACTCACGTTACCCTACTTGAGAAAAAAGTGTTCTCAACCCTGATGGTACGTTAGGATCATTTGGAGTACTTAAACATTACTGTTCAGGCCCCACCCCAGAGATTCTAATTTAATTGGTCTGGGTTGGAGCCAAAAAAACCCATTGCCATCCAGTTGATTCCAACTCATAGCAACCCTGTAGGACAGAGTAGAGCTGCCCTATAGGGTTTCCAAGGAGTGGATCTGAGCTGTCAGCCTTTTGGTTAGCAGCTGAGCTCTTAACCACTGCACCCAACCATCGCAATTGTAATGTGCAGGCAGGGTGGAGAACCACTGGGGGAGAGGAAGAGGGTGAACAGGAGTCTCAACCAAGAAATAACATGCTTCAGTTGGGTTCATCTGAAGACCGTCAGGTGCTTTGGTGGGTCAGCAACTTCTTTCATGAGGGACATTTACTCTATTTCAGTGTTTCTGCTACCTGTCTGTCAGTTTGTTGTCCTGTGGTGATTTGCATGTTGCTGTGATGCTGGAAGCTATGCCACCAGTATTTCTAATACCAGCAGGGTCATCCATGTGGACAGGTTTCAGTGGAGCTTCCAGACTAAGACAGACTAGAAAGAAAGGCCTGGCAATCAACTTCCAAATATTAGCCAATGAAAACCCTATGGATCACAACAGAATATTGTTAGATATAGATCTAGAAGATGAGTCCCCTAAGTTGGAAACCCATTGCCATCGAGTTGATTTCAACTCATAGTGACCCTATAGGACAGAGTAGAACTGTCCCATGGGGTTTCCAAGGAGCAGCTGTTGGATTCGAACCGCCAACTTTTTAGTTAGCAGCCGAGCTCTTAACCACTGCACCACCAGGGCTCCCCTAGGTTGGAAGGCACTCAAAATACATAGCAGCAGCAATGATGGACTCAAGCATGCCGACGATCGTGAAGGTGGCACAGGAGTGGGAAACAGTTCTTTCTGCTGTGCATGGGGCCACCATGAGTCTAAGCTGACTCAAGAGCAGCAAACAACCACAAAAACATGTCAATGCTTATGGTGTACGTAGATGGACTCCACAGCTTATTTTCAGGACATCAGTCACGCTGGGAAGCACTAATAAATTCAGATCTACCGGGTAAGTTCTACCACTGGGAAACAGTGGCATAGATATCTTGTTCCCAGAGTTAGCTGGGCATCAGAATCACCTGAAGAAGGTCATAGAAATGCAGATTCCAAGCATCACACGTAACTAACTGAATCAGTCTCTGGGAGTGAAACCCTGTAACGTGTTCTTATCAAACTCCCCAAGTGATTCTTACACATTCATTCTGTTAATAGTTATTAAACCTGCATAGGTAGGACACGAACACATCAAAAATATATAAAAACAACTATTTTATTACAAAACCCAAATCCTTTCTATGATTCGGAAGAAAGACTATAGCCTTTGGACTCAGACACAGCTGCATTAGAATTCCAGCTCCATCATAACTAAGTTGTGTGACCATCAGTAAGTTACTTAACCCTCCTGTGCAGCTGAGAAAATGAAAATGTAAATGAGGATATGTCCCACATAGGGTTGCTGTGAACAGCTCAGCAGTGTCAGGACAGTATAGACGGCCAACACATGTTCATTCTTTTCTCCCCCTGTCCTACCCTGTGTCATGCAACTGGTTGAAACAGAATAAAGGAAATAAGCAGAGTAGAAAGGAAAACTGACATACAAGAAAATGTAAACATAGAATATACAGAACATGTGAATTATTTCCTTTAAATTCATATAATTTCCAATAATTAAAGGGTAAGAATGTCAACGCTAAATGTATTTGGGATTCAAACTATTTATGCATTAAATGATTTTGAAATATTGGCACAACTCATGGTGTAGCCATGTAGAGTTGATTTTGGTAAACAGTTTGACTCATAACAAATTAATTCATTACAAAGTAACGAAGCAAAAAAATGTAAGATTCCATTTGAAATTGCAGGTATTGGTTATGAAAAAGAAAGGCACAGTAAAATCAGATCTTTCTTCCTACTAGTTCTCTAAGTAGTTCAGTCTCCTCAGAAGTAAGAACTTGACTTGTATTTCTTTATGTATCAATAATATTAAAATAAGGAGCCTTGGTAGCACAATGGTTAAGTGCTTGGCTGCTAACCAAATGGTTGGTGGTTTGAACCCACCAGCAGCTCTGCTGGAGAAAGAGCTACAGCTTGGAAACCCTATGGGGAAGTTCTACTCTGTCCTATAGGGTCGCTATGAGTTGGAATCCACTCACCGGCAACCGGTTAATATTAAAATATTAAAAGTCAGTTGCCCTGCACAACTCCTTCCAAAAATCCTTTTCTAAACAAGGTGAGATAAGTTTAACAAATATTTATTGACCACTTTAAAATCCATATCCTTCTCTGTCCTCCTGGATCACGTGGGATATGCCTCTATTATTGTACTTTCATGCCATTTTGTAAATACTTGTTTCTTTGTTTCTCATCCCTACTAGACAATGTGTTCTTCCAAGACAGAAACCAGTGCATATTTATCTTTGAATTCTTCTTGTGCAACACGGTACCTGACACACAGTGGTTTTGAGGGGGAAAAAAAAAGTTGTTTTTGGAACAAAGAGTGCTAATGTTATCTAACAACAAACTACTGCATACTAAAATTATTTGATGGTACACATCAAGCATTTGACAAACACCAATCCCATTTATAAGGAGCCCCGGTGGTGCAACTGTTAAAGACTCAGCTACTAACAGAATGGTTGGCAATTCAAACCCACCCAGCCGCTCTGTGTGAAAACAACCTGGCAATCTGCTCCCATAAAGATTACAGCCTAGAAAACCCTATGGGGCAGTTCTACTCTGTCACATAAGGTCACTATGAGTCGGAATTGACTCAACGGCACCCAACAACAACAACAATCTCGTTTATAAACATTGATGCAAAAGAAATTTAAATAAAATATCAGCAAGTTGAAGCTAGCTGTGCACTAAAAGAATAACTAATGAATCATTACTAAGTGGTGATCGTATCAGAAATGCAAGAAGGGTTCAATATTTGAAAAGTTATCAATAAAATTCGCTATATTAAAAGATCAACAGAGATACACAACATTATTACCTCAGCAGATCATCCCACTGCTGTCGAGTTGATTCTAACTCATAGCGACCCTGTAGGACAGAGTAGAACTGCCCCATAGGGTTTCCAAGTCTGTAATCTTTACAGAAGAAGACTGCCACATCTTTCTCCTGCCGAAGAGTTGGTGGGTTGCAACTACCGACCATTCAGTTAGCAGCTGAGCACTTAACCACTGCACCACCAGGGCTCCGTAGTGTGATAAAAATCTATACTCATAAATGCCAGCTTCAGAGTTAATGGTGAATCTCCTGAACCATTCATCTGAAAGTCAAAAACAATAATATACGGTAATTTCTGCTATTAACTCTATTATTTAGCTTTTCTATGTATATAATTAGATACTTTTAAAACACATAATTATGGGAAAGGAGGAGGGGAAAATTACCATTATTTTTTAATTATATGTTTTTATACCTGAAAGAAGCAAAAAATTTAAATGAAAACAATTAAAAAAGTAGGAATTCAATAGATGATCAGCTACAAATGTAATGTGTAGTTCTAATCCTCCCTAGAAGCTTAACTACATTGGATCCAGGCTTTCCTTCCCCCAAATCAAACCTGGAGGATGTGTAGCAGAAAATACAAAAAAAAAAAAAAAAAGGAGAAAATGGAGCAGAGTTAAATTCCATTTGGGAGGGACAGGAATTTTGAAATAGTGCTGTGGTGGAGGTGGCCGTGGGGTATGTGCTTGGTGCAGATGCAGATAGATTTGACCTGAGGCAAGAGGCTACCAAGCCTGGCTGTGGGAGATAGAGTTAAAAAAAGAACTCTGCACTTGTTTCTCCTCTGTCAGTAGTTCTCAAAATGTGGTCCCAGGACCAGCAGCATTAGCATCCCCTGAGATCTCGTTAGAAAACGTTCGCCCAACCCCTGACCTGCTCAATCAGGAATTCTGGCAGTCTTCTGAGTTGAGGAGACAAAGTTGAAAATTCAGTGAGATCAAACCAATAAGAATTTGCAGGGCAGAGTGCCAGAGAAGAGAGAGATGCAGAGAGAGAAAGCCCTGGAGATCTACAGGGGCGTTCCCTGTGGGTCTGCACATAAGTACTGATCAGAGTGTAAGTGTGAGGAAACTACCTGAAGATGGGGAAGAACCATAAGAAAACCCTAAGGAAACAATCCCTGTTGTTCACACACACTTAGGAATATTAACATGCCCAATAACCAGAGCAGAAATACTTTGTAGTTTTGAGTACTCAGTGTACCACCTCAGTCCAAACCTAAAAAAACCACAGTTGTCAAGTCAATTCCAACTCTTAGCTACCCTACAGGACACAGTAGAACTGCCCCATAAGATTTCCAAGGCTGTAAATCTTTGCAGAAGTCAACTGCCACATCTTTCCTCCAAGGAGTGGCTGGTGAGTTCAAACCGCCGACCTTTTGGTTAGCAGCCAAGCACTTTAACCACTGCAGCACCAGGCCTCCTTACTGCCCCAGTAGAGGAACTAAATTAGTCTTATCTAAGTTTTTGAAAAAGCTTAAAAGTGAGCTTCAAAAGGATCGAACTCTTTCCAAGTAATTTAATGGAATCCCAGAATTCAAAGATATTTAAATACAAAGGAATCAGCATCCATAACAAAATATTCACAATGTCTGACATCCAATCAAAAATTATCAGGCATGCAAAGAAGCTGGAAAATACAACACATAATAATGAGGAAAAACCAATTAGTAAAAGTAGATCTAGAAATTGCACAGATAACAGAGCAAGAGAAATATAATAAACTTGCAATTATAAACACACTCCATATGTTGAAGAAGGTAGAGGAAATGTATGAGTTCTCTAAGTAAACATGAAAATATAAAAATGACACAAAACAAACTTCTGAAAATGAAAACATACACTGTGTCAGATGAAAAATGATTGGTTGTGATAAACAGTAAATTAAGGACGGCACAATAAAACATTAATGAACCAGAAGATGAAGCAATAGAAACTACCCAAAATAAAACAAAAAGATGGAAAAAAGATAGGAATACCAGCGAGCTGTGAGACTACCTCCATTAGTCTAATATTGATGTAAATGGAGTCCAGAAGGAGTCCTTGGGTAGCAAAACTGGCTAAGTGCTCAGCTACTCACCAAAAGGTTGACAGTTCAAATCCACCCAGAGGTACCATGGAAGAAAAGCCTAGTGATCTACTTCCAAAAGATCACAGCCATGAAAACCCTATGGAGCACAGTTCTACTCTGAAACTCATGGGGTTGCTGCGAGTCGGAGTCAACTCGAGAGCACCTGGTTTGGTTTCTGTTTTTGGAGTCCAGGGAAAGATAGGAGATAGAAAGAGGAGAAATTTTTTTTTAAAAAGCTAATGGCCAAAAATTTCCAAATGTAATGATAACTATAAATTCACATTTCCAAGAACCTCAACAAAGAAGGAAGAAGAAAATGACAAGAGATATTATAATTAAATTGCTTCAGAACAATGGAAAATAGAAAATCTTAGAAGCCTACAGAGAAAAAAGCCACTTTACATATGAATAAAAAAGATCAGACTTATTAGAAATCATGCAAGCCAGAACATGGTGGAGCAACAACTTTAAGGTACTGAAAGAAAAAATCTGTCAACCTGGAATCCTATACCCAGAGAAAATATCTTTCAAAATCAAAGGCAAAATAAAGAAATTTTCATACATACGAAAGCTGAAAGAATGCATCACTAGCAGACAAACACTGTAAGAAATGTGAATGGGTTAGTTTTGTGGGAAATCCAATCAGCTGGCATAATACAATTCTTAAAGTTTATGCTCTACCTCCCAGTATGGTGAGTAGTGTCTGGGCTCTTGTTTTTGATTGTATTTTAGATGAAAGTTTACAGAACAAATAGTTTCTCATTAAACAGTTAGACATATTGTTTTATGTCATTGGTTAACAACCCCACGACATGTCAACACTCTCCCTTCTCAACCTTGGGTTCCCTATTACCAGCTTTCCTGTTCCCTCCTGCCTTCTAGTCCTTGCCCCTGGGCTAGTGTACCCCATTAGTCTCTTTTTGTTTTATGGGGCTGTCTAATCTTTGGCTGAACAGTAAACCTCACGAGTGACTTCATTACTGAGCTAAAAGGGTGTCCAGGGGCCATACTCTCAGGGTTTCTGTCAAGCAAGTGAGTCTGGTCTTTTTTTGTGAGTTAGAAATTTGTTCTACATTTTTCTCCAGCTCTGTCTGGGACCCTCTGTTGTGATCCCTGTCAGAGAAGTCAGTGGTGGTAGCTGGGCACCATCTAGTTGTACTAGACTCAGTCTGGTGGAGGCCATGGTAGTTGTGATCCATTAGTCCCTTGGACTAATCTTTCACTTGTATCTTGTTTTCTTCATTCTCCCTTGCTCCCAAAGGGGTGAGACCAGTGGAGTATTTTAGATGGCTGCTCACAGGCTTTTAAGACCATGTCTGGATCTTAAAGGCTTACTAGTGGCCATCTAAGATACAACCATTGGTCTTTATTTGTTTGGAACAAAAGAGAAAGAAGGAAACCAAAGGATCAGAGAAGGAACTGGACTACAGGACTCTCTACATGAAACACTGTCTCCTCCACCTTGAGACCAGAAGAACTAGATGGTGCCCAGCTACCACTACTGAACATTCTGATCAGAGACACAATAGAAGAATCCTGATAAAAAGAGAAAATGTGGAATCAAATTTCAAATTCTTAAAGAATCCAGACTTACTGGACCTTCTGAGGCTAGAGTCCCTGAGATTACGGCCCTCAGTTACTCTTTAAACCTTGAATTGAAACTATCCCCTGAAAGTCACTTTAAACTAAGTAACAATTTAGTCCAAAGAGTAAAGACTAAAGATTGCCACCATTGAGTATTGCATTAAATATATATATATATTATATA